>NC_090940.1:295106761-295416292 GCF_040938575.1 Ambystoma mexicanum | reverse complement strand
CTTATCCTTCAAATATGTTCTTACAATAATTCCCTTAGGGTCCAGTCATATCATATGAAACATATACATAGGGGAAGACACAAGCATGAAAGACAGCAATCCTTTCTGTGCATTAAAATTATCAGTAGAGTTATCAGCACTTTCTGATAGTTCTGTTGTTTTTTTATTACTGTACTTTCCCTGTATATGCACCTATTTTTATATCTTGTATTCACACTACTTTCCTTAGGGTCCAGTCACATCATGCGAAATATATAAATAGGATAAGTAGCAGCTTTGAAACAGAGCAATCATTTCTCTGCATAAAGGTAATCAGTTAGGTTATGAACACTTTTTGCTACTACTGCTGTTTTTTTTCTTACTTCAATTTCCTTGTATATACTCATATTTGTATGTGGTGTTGTCTCTTTGTGTTTTGTCTATAATAATGCAATTATGTAGTAAGTGGGTTTTATTATCTACTTATCACATGTTTCACAGTATGCAAAAGTCTAATAAGAAAACAGTTATCATTTCACTATTCAACATGGCAAGCTTATGAATATTGAACCTCCATCATGTATGCTGCACACAATGGCCCTCATTAGGACCCTGGCGGTAAGGGGTTTACGCTAGCGTTAGCTGCGCCGACCCCTTACCGCCAATTCCGAGTTCCCAGAGCGCCATGGTCATTTTTCCGCCCGCTTTTTGCGGGCGTAAAAATCCATGGCGCTATGGGACCTTGGTGTTAATTACGCCACCGTAATTTACGGTGGCGTAATTAACTCCTTCCCCACTCCCATTATACCCTATGGGGCCGAAATGGGAATGGGGAAGGGTAAATGGGTCAATGGGGACTTACCGCCCCGCCGACCTCGGAATGGGGCGGTAAGTCCACCATCCGCCATGGCGTAAACGGACTTTACGCCATGGCGGAAAAGTCCGTCGATGGCGGAAAAAATCCGCCAGGGTCCTAATGAGGGCCAATGCCTATATTTCTACATGAGCACCTTAGTACACTGGATGGACTAATTAGCCCTTGATATTTATTCCAATGATCCTTGACACTTTTTTTTATTAACATTACAATAAGAAACCCTGTACAGACTTTTCATGAAAGGTAAATGCACATGTGATGTCATCAGTGATGTCATCAATGACATTTGTGATGTCATCAGTGATGTCCTGGGTGTTAGTATTAGCAGTGCACGGTGGTGGCACGAGTTATGCTTGCTTAGCTTACCATAACTGGCGAATTTCAGGGTTTTTTCGGTTTTACTTGGAACCATAACGTCCCTTTAACAAAGTTTTTTTACTGAATCTGATAGGTTTTTAGTAGCGCAACTTAACCATAACGTCCCTTTAACAAAGTTTTTTTACTGAATTTCGTAGGTTTTTAGTAGCGCAACTTAACCATAACGTCCCTTTAACAAAGTTTTTTTACTGAATTTCATAGGTTTTTCGTAGCGCAACTGAACCATAACGTCCCTTTAACAAAGTTTTTTACTGGATTTCATAGTTTTTTAGTAGCACAACTTAACAATAATAACTTTGACTTTATATACATGTAATATGGAACATACTGAACCCTTTCTACTGAATTTGACTGTCCGCGGACATGTTCGGACAACAGTACCACCACCTAAAAACTCTGGGGGGGTATGTGTAATTGTTATATCATAACATAGGAACATTTAACAAATTCACAAAGCAGCACACATACAAAGTATATGTAGTAATACTTAAGAAATGTAACCCATATATGTAACACACTAACCATTCATTTAAATACAATGGGCCTCATTACGACCCAGGCGGTCCGGAAATAACGGTGGCGGTAAACCCGCCGCCACCGTTGTTTCCGGACCGCCTGAGTCCGACCCCTGCAGGCGGGAGGTGATGTTCCCGCCAGGTCTGACCTGGCGGGTTTAACACCTCCTGCATGCAGGCGGACGAGGAAACACCGGCAGCATTACGAGATGCTGCCGGTGTTTCCATGATCCCCATTTCCATCGAGTCCCATAGGACTCAATGGGAATGGGGATTTACACCATTCCGCCTCCGTGATTCCCGGAAAACCGGGGTTGTAATGCCCCGGTAATTCCGGGAATCATGGAGGCGGAATGGTAATACGAGTCCGGCGTTAACCAGCCGGTTTTACCGCCTCGGTTAACGCCGGACTGGTAATGAGGCCCAATATGTTCTAAAATGGAATATACCAAAAGAAGATAAAGTGGCTTCCAACATAATTACCTCACAGAAACTCCACAACTAAGAGAAAGACCAGACGTACAGACTACTCATCACATATCTTACCTGAAATAGTAAGTGCACTTCATTTTACTCATATATTTATAAACTTTCTGTATTAGATAAAAAAAATATATTACTTTTTGTTTTTTCACAGAAATGTGTAGTACTCTGGAGTGGCTAGAGGAGCATTTCCCACGAGAGGAAATGTCAGAAGATAGTGCACCTAATGGTACACACTTTACTATATAAACCAATTAATAAATATTATTTTGTATATATTTAACATATACTTTTTTTTTTGTACAGACCATACAAAAATTGAAACTACTACAGAAAAAGAAGCGGTGGATAACACTCTGGAACACATAAACAAAAAAATGGACCAATTTAAAAAACTTTGTGGAAGACCACTTACAACTAACAACAAGATACCATTGTCCCACCTGTACTTGTCCCCCTCACCATATCCCACTCATTTAACCCCAAACCCTCTCCATGGACCAAAACGTTTTGATGACATTTCCATCCCTTCTTCACCTGATCCCAATTATGTTGAAATCCCTAATTCTCCTGTTTTTGTTTCCATTTCTGCCCCACCTTCTCAGTCATAAATTGTTAATATATGTCAAATAAAGTTACTTTTTTATATTGTGTTGTAATTAGTTTCAGTTCTTTTTGTTAAAACCAATTTAGGTGTCCACGGACAGCGCGGTTGTTCGGAAATGTTCGTAAATAGACGAAAATGTAAGTCTCCTGAGGACACTATATCTGTCCGTAATGTTCTCATGCAAGTTGAAACTGTTCTAAGAACACTCGTAGTGTCCTGAAATGTTCGTAAATAAACGAAAATGGAGGTGTCCTTAAGAACACTATGCCTGTTCGTAGTGTTCGCTAGCAAGTTGAAACTGTTCTAAGAACACTCGTGGTGTCCTGAATTGTTCGTAAATAAACGAAAATGGAGGTGTGCTGGGGACGCTATGTCTGTCCATATTGTTCCCAAGTAAGTTAAACTGTGCTAAGAACAAACGGCTGTCCGTAACTGTTCGTTTTACATGTGACGCACTTTTAATTAGTTCAGGACCCGAACACTGTCCGTAGAACATCAACGCGCATGCGCAAAAGCAATGTCCGTACATTGGGTGTCCTGCGGACGGCCGCTTCCTTAGTGAACATGCTCACGAAGCAATCATGTGACCGCGCCCACGCTGATCGCGTGTTCTGAATGCGGACACTGTTCGTGACCCCGAACAGTTTAAAAGTACATTTCCAAGTAATCCACAATATTTCTCATTAAAAACACACCATACCACAAATCCCACACACTAATCCTAAATTTCCACATAGTTTTTGTGACTTTTTGAAACTTTTTTGGTGTTCGATCTGTCTTGCGGACGGCGCGCATGTCCGCGAACGACGTACAAGCACCCCTATAAAAGACCACGCCCTAGAGCTCATTCTCATTGTGTTTCTGGCTATTCCACAGAGCAGACTGCATTTTGCTGCATACTTTGCAGATTTTGAGATTTCCATCTCCAAGCCGATGACATCCATGGCTCCACTATTGCCACCTGGTGCTACATCTGCCTCAGCACCACCCCCAACCCCTCAACCACCACCATCTCCCCAAGGGCCTGAAGAGGAGAACAGGAGTGAGGATACAGAGGAGGAAGAAGAGGATGATGAGAATGAGGTAGAGGAAATCCCTGCTACCCGCCCTCGACGTGATTCTTGGGTGTGGTGGTTGCTTACCGTTCATGGGAATGGTCCTAAGGCTCGTGCGAACTGTGTCACCTGCAACGAGTGCAAAATGGTACTCAGTCATGGGAGGCATGGTTCGTACAGCTTTGGGACCACTACCATGAAGCGACACCTCAACTCACTCCACACTGGGGCCATTCGCCAGGTTGTACCTTGCGAAGAGCGTAATAGGTTGATTGCCTCTACTTCATCCTCCGTTTCTGATCCTGTCACCACAAGGAACACCTCTGTGGGACAGCGTCTTCCTCAAGCTGACTCACAGGCCATACAGAATTCTGATGACCCTTACCTTTCGAGGATCACAGTTGTATGTATGTACTGTGACACAGTACTCTGAAGGGGGGAGCGACTTCGGAGTGCTTTTGAGACTATCGTCTCACAGCACAAGAAGACTGCTCACTACCCAAATAAAACCCACTCTACATCGTCCTCTCTCAGCTCGCCCTTTCTTATCCCTAAAAATACAAAATAACATCAATCAAAAAAAATAAGGCTCTTTTCAGAGCCGCCTTTCACAGTTAAAAAATAGAAGTGAAGATAAATAAAGCAGGGCCCTTTGTATTTCTTGATAGTCCGCGGACAGTTTGCGAACATAAAAAAAATTGGGGTACTACCCTATTGTAACCATTGCATTTTTCTCTGGGAGGAAGTGGTGGCTCTGAAAAGAGCCTTTGGGAGGTGTTTGTATGTCAAAAATTATAAATACTTAACTACTTCAAAATGGATGCTGTATTTCTAAAAAAGGTCGCAATGCATTTTGTACATTTCTCAGAAAAATCTGATTGCCAGCATTAGTAAGATGGACTCCATCTCTGCGAAAAATGTATGTACTACGAAACATAATATTTTCATTGTGAAAAGAGGACATGCCAAAATCTCTTAGGAAGGCACAAACAGCCTTATTAACATTACGCCTTGCTTTCTCCATTTGTGGACCACATGAGAAAGAACGAAGCCACATTTGTCTCTGCGCAATCCGTGAAAAAATTACTTTCGAGTTTGGAAACATGTCCATGATCTTCTGAAGTCCTTCTTTCATTGCAAATTGCAAAGAAATTCCAGACACATGTCCTAAACTGTTCCCTCCACAATGAATTACAATTATTTCTGGATGTTCCTCTATCTTCAAAGTTGCACAGAGAGGTAGCAAGTCCAACCACTTCATTCCACGCACTCCATGCCAGTGCACTTCCACATGTGCGAATCCAAGATCTATAGATACTCCACAGCTTTCTGCATGCACCTTCAACCAATGTATCCACAAGTCTCCCAAAATCCACACAATCTGTTTTTTGAAACACTCAGCCATAGCTATCTGTTCTTCTCTCAGCAAAAAGAATATCTGAGAAAACCTCTCCTAGCACAACACACTCACTAAACTTTACTGACCAATCCCTTGCTACATTCAATCTCAATTGTATGCCTCCCCACCCCAAATTCCCCGGATGTAATACGCGGTGTCCTAGAACTACCGCCATGTCCGCGAACATATCGTAACATGGACAGCCCTTCTACCATTTCCACTTCACTCTCTGTGCCATTCCCTCATTGGATGTAGCTAAGAAATCACATGACCATCCACCAATCAAATCCAAGACCTCTACATGTAACTACATCATCATAGATCAGCACTGCAAATGTACGGTGAATCTCTCGGAGTACAAGTCTCATACCATTGGCAAGCATGATCTATGAGAAATACTATACAAGTCTCCAAGATTTCTACTTGCAGCTTCGTTCATATCCATATGCATGAACACAAACTACAGGTATGCATATTTTCTATACAGTACATGAACACATTTTTACTTGCAGCTTCGTTCATATCCATATGCATGAACACAAACTACAGGTATGCATATTTTCTATACAGTACATGAACACATTTTCTAACCGACTTTTACCTTGTATAATCTGTAAAATGAATCTACGATCATTTTTTCATTGTCCTAAAATGAACTGTGACTTACAAACCTTTATACCGTTTAATTTCTTCATATACACACACACACGCAAATAATGTTAAACTAACATTTTTGAAATAAAATATATAGACTACATATAATCAAACAAAATTACATGCACACTCTATGATCAAATCTCAAACAATAATATTTGTACAAACACATAATTGGTTTTAATTTTTTTAATTTATATAATTACTTACATTTATATAGGACAAGCAGGCTATGACATTGACTCACTATTACGTGGAAAAGCAGGCTATGATATTAGGCCTCATTACACGGTAGACGGTAAGGGTTTACCGGTACTGGTATTTTACCAGTACCGGTAAATCCTTATCGCCTTACTACGAGGTCCCTTTGCGGGTTGGGGAATTTAACGCCTGCTTTTTGCAGGCGTTAAAAACCAACCCGCAAAGGGACCCAGGGAGCTAATTACGGTACCGCAATTTGCGGTGCTGTAATTAGCACCTTCCCCTTTCCCATTATGCCCTATGGGGCAAAAATGGGAATGGGGAAGGGCAATGGTCGAAGGGGGAATTACCGCCCCGCCAACCTTGGAATGGGGCGGTAATTCCCCTTTCCACCAAGGCGGTGCCGGTATTTTACCGGCATGAACCATGGCGCTAATTGCGCCATGGTTCTCCACCTACCGTGTAATGAGGCCCATTGTCTCACTATTACGTGGAAAAGCTTAGTTAAAGGAATAGTGGTATACAGTGGTACATTATGAATTTCACAAGCCATAGTAAAGATATTTTCTTTCCTACAGTTAGTCATAAGATAGTTTTAATGGTTTTGAGGAAGGCGCTGAGCATTTCAATTTAAGAAATCTATGTCTAAATTAAAAACAGTGCTATATACAAACCAAATGACTAATTTCTTTATTTTACAATTGCAGTGAAGACCATTCTCCTGAAAAGAAGCAGCCAAATTTGAAGTACAAAGAACAACTAAGAAGCAAACTGCTCATTTTAGAAAAAAAGTAAGTAGAATGTTACCATAATATTTGAATTATTACTCAAACACACTGTAAGGTTACTTCATGCTATTTCTGTGCCTAAAAATAGAGATTCTGCACCATTCTGACCAAAAATCCCCCTGTCTTAAACAGTGATTTACTGGCAGAATGGCTCACAAATTCCTATTTTTCGACACACAAATTACCCAACTCAGCCGCTAGAATTTAGATGTTGTAGAACAAACAACTGTTTTAATTGTATAGCTTTAGATATACTATTTATACTTCTCCACGCCACTGGCTTACTTTTTTCTGTCATCTGAACCCCAGTTTAGTAACACATTAATTCAAGAATACCCATCCCTAGTAGTTGTACTTCCCAATGCACAATCACACACCATTACATACATCTTTATCATCTTACTCAAACACTCATGCACACAACACACATGCATTGCAGAACACCCCAACCCATACCTTCTGTTTTTTTTTCAACAGACCCTAAAGAATGCCTACCAAAAAGCAACTCCGTAGAAAGGAACGCAGAAGTAGAGCAAATGAAAAGAAAAGTCTCCCACATAAACATCCATCTTTAGCAGAATTTGTGAAAAAAAGTTGAAACACACCAGCTAATACAGTCATGTAGTGAAACAGAAGAAGTTTCTAGTACAAAAACTTTGCCTCCTCTATCAAAAAGTAAAACAACCCAAAAAACAATTAACAGAAAATCAACTATCACTACAAATAAAACTTCTTCTATAAATCTTGATATAGTACAAAGGAAGCATACCAAGAAAAGTATTTTAGCCAAAATGTTCTGTCACAAAGTCCTTCAAAATCTTATAAAAACAGGAGAGAAACCAGGTTCAACACTTCAAACATATCATAGGAAAGTAATCTTAGAAGCGTTGATAGACAGTGCAATTCTTCTCAAAAGAAAGTTATTTATTTTAGTGTTAAACAGAATGAAACCACTAACAAAACTAATAACTAAATTACACAAAATACTTCTCAATAAACAAAATGTCAACAGAAATAACTTCTTAAATATCTGTGGAGGTGAAAGGAGTCACACTACAAGCACAGAACCATACTTTAATGAAGAAGCGTACAAACAAAAGCAAACAAATACAATTGCCATACATAGCAGTGGTCGAGGTTATGAAAAAGTTAATAATACCATAATGGAACAAGAAGTACTCCTTACAAAAATATGCCCTGAAAACATAGATTTACCCCTCCATTCAACTGAATCAGAACATCTAGTGTACAAATGGCCATGCATGTCAATGTGTAACATTCCCAAAAAAATGTTCAAGTCTTTACGCCAATTCCTCAATCAATATGTGAAAATGCAAAGACAAAATCATAATTAAACTACTGCAAAATATGGATGCTTGTCCAGTACGCAAGTACACAGGACTACACGGACATTCATTGGCCTGCATTACAGGACCTACTTGCAAAACAACCTTCCATGATATCAAAAGGATATCAACATAACATGTAAATATAAGAAATCTAGTTTATAAACTGTACTATGCTAAAAGTCCTGCTTTAGCACTTGCCAATTTAAATAACATTCTTCTATGTGGTACAGCAAAAGACTTACTAGAAGAAATCGACTATATCCAGACAAAATATTTTGGAAGTGAAACCGACTTACAAGATGAATTAGCTGTAAACCAACTTCGTAACAATTCTGCACATAGCAAGCTTTCACTACACACATACAAAAAAGAAATACTAAAATTTGAAAGTACTTCAGCTGAAGTACCAAACCACGTGTGTGTATGTTGCTGCAGAACTTTTTATAAAAGTAACACAAAAACTGTAGACCTATCATACAAAATAGAAGACAATGAAGATTCTAAATGGTTTGAGTTAGCTCTCTACCTTATAGCAGAAAACAAATACGAAATAACTAACCCCATAATACTTTGCAGTTACTGCACTACAAAACTTGACAACAACCAAACTCCTTCACGTGCTATAACAAAGAACTTGGAATTATATCCACTACCAAAACCCCTTCAACAACTTAATTTATATGAAAGCATCATAGTTCAAACAGTGCACCCATTTCAAGCAATAATACGCCTTCAACCAAAAACTGCAAAATTACCTCCCTCTGAATTAGTGAAAGGTATTCGTGGAAAAGTAGTGTATTTACCATTAGATCTAAAAGAAAATGTGCACATTCTAGGAGTGCAACGTCCAATGCAACAATCTTTACTTATGTTGGTAAATGGAGTACCTACAAAAGGCAAAAGAAATTGGCAACAACTGGTAGATTTACATAAAGTTAAAGAAGCCCTGCAATATCTTAAAGAGAATAATGAATATTACAAAGAAATTAATATTGAAGAAAACTTGAAAGATACAACTGAAATAATTCAAGAGACACAAGAAGCTGGTCAATTTGAGCTCCTAGATCCTGCTACAATATCAAATACTTTAGACCATTATACAATTCATCCATTGCACTCTAATGACCCATAGAAGATGCACTGGAAACGTACTAAATGCGTCAAACAAAAGGATCACCAATCAGCATATGGGAAAAAAGTATAGAAGCACATGCTTTTCCTCTACTCTTTCCTACTGGCAAAGGAAGAAGATACGATGATAGACCTATTCAAATATCAGCATCAGAATATCGCTCATTACGAATGTATTCTGAAGATCCCAGATTTCGACAAAATGTGGAATACATATTCCACCTACTCTTTGAAAGTGAACTAGCAACTTTATGTTACGGAGTTGCACACATATTAAAATCAGGATCACACTTTCAAAATATGACAGCTACACAATTATTACAAAACGTTCAACAAAAAGATGAGGTTTTACAAGCAAATCTTACAAATCTATTAGCAGATATGCGTGGTACTAAAGAGTACTCGTTTCGACGTCATGGAGATGTACGTTGTATGATCAGAAACCTTGGCCCACCCACTTGGTTTGTTACATTAAGTTGTGCAGGATATGCATGGGAAGATTTACATGCTTTCCTACGCATATCAAACGTAAACAAAACAAACATAGATATACTAACACCTGGAGAACTTTGTTCTCAGGATCCTGTTAATGTTTCAAGATATTTTCACCATCGCTTCATTGCTATGCTACATTTTATTTGTAATAAAACTGTTCCTCCCCTTGGAGAAGTGCAACACTTCTTTTGGAGAAAAGAATTCCAAGCCAGAGGAGCACCACATGTCCACATGCTTTTATGGATTAAAGATGCTCCTAAATTTGGTCAAGACAGTGATGCCACTGTTTTACAGTTTATTGAAAAATATGTCACTTGTGAAATTCTATCAGAATCCACAAATAGTGATCTTCATGCAAAATTTTACAATTCCAAAGACACAAATGTGGCAAATACTGTCGTCGCAAATACAAAAACAAAGGGAAATACTACACCAAATGCCGATTTGGTTTCCCTAGACCAGTTACAAATACAGGTCAAGTGAACAATCTCCTGTCTTCAGTAAGACATAGTGTTAAAGGTAAGCCACCTAAAAATACATATTGCATAAAAAGAAAAGAAGAAGAAAAATATATCAATGATTACAATGCAATCATTGCCCACTTATGGAATGCAAACATAGATGTGCAGTACATTGCAGACAATTCTACTGCAGTTGCACGATATGTCACAGCATACTTAACCAAATCAGAAAAGACAGAGCTCCAAGACCTCTGGAATGACCTGTCATCAGATAAAACAGTGTCTCGAAAATTATACAGCTTGGGCATAAAATTGCTGTCCCATACTGAATGTGGATCCTATGAAGCAGCTGATCGATTAACTGGTACTGCATTGTATGGTAAATCTGAAAATATACTATGGCTAAGTCTTGGTCCAGCTAAATCTAGAAAAAGAGTTCTAAAATCATATGAAGATATAGAAACAATAGCCAAACATGATCCCAACAGCCAAGACATTTTAAAAAACAATTTATTGGACACATACTACCGAAACAGGAGTACCACTTTGGAAACCATATGTCTATACCACATAGCCCAAAGCTACACACACAAAAATAATATAAAACCTGATGAACAAAACCGTAAATACAAAGTGACAAACTGTGAAGGCAGCTTAGTAAAACTCACCAAACCAAATTTAATTAATCATATCAAATTGTCATTAAAGACTCCTCAACATAAAGAAGTATATTACATGTCCCTGCTACAACACTTTAAACCATGGAGAAAAGAAGAAGAAATACTAGATAACTATGACTCATATGAAGACGCTTTCAAAGCAAATGAAAGCAGTATAACTGATGTAAACTTTGCACAGTACAAAACAATGTTGCACAATGAACAGCAACACGAAGAAGAACTCCAGGCCCAACTAGATAAGGACACTCCTGACAGTAGTCAACCTTCTGTCACAGGAAGCCAAGAACCACTGGGAGACCCACTAATAACAAATGAGGCAGAAGTAGCTATGATAGAAGTAGAAAACACCATGTGTCAGTATGAAGATAAAGAAGACTTAACTATACTACAATCAAAGCTAAACAATGAGAAACATTTCATTTTTCAAGAAGTAACAAAATAAATTGCACATGGTGTACAACATGAAAACAAAGAATGCACCTGTCAAAATTACAAACCTATACTATTGTATGTCAGTGGTGAAGCTGGTTCTGGCAAAACATTCCTAATCAAAATCATCAGTAAGTTCCTTCAACAATTGACAAACAACAAACTGTCAGCTGTTGTCACTGCCCCTCCACAGGTTTAGCTGCCTACAACATAGGTGGTGTCACTTTACACCGATTACTACTCCTGCCAATAGAACACCAAAACAAATTAGATTATTACAAACTTTCTGCAGAAGCTGCAATGGAACTACGCAGAGTATTGAAACAAATGAAAATGCTACTAATAGATGAAGTGAGCATGGTGTCCAACCTAATGTTGGCTTTGATTCACCTCAGATTACAAGAAGTACTCAAAACAAACTATGAAGAGCTCTTTGCAAGAAAACACATTATTGTTTTCGGAGATCTTCTTCAATTGACACCAGTAAAAGGTGAGCCTATTTTTAAAACATTAGGACACAAACTCTGCCGTAAAACTGTTGGCAGCATTGGAAATGTCAACCTTTGGCAACATTTCCAATACAGAGAATTAACAGAAAACATGCGCCAATCTGCAGATCTCACTTATGCCAACATCTTAAAAAGTATCAGAGTTGGTATACTTTCTAAAGAAGCAGAAGCAATATTGAAAACCCGGCACATTCATGCACTTTATGGTGATAATGCATGTGCTACAGATGTTATGGAACAATTAGCCCACAAAAATGTCAATTTTATGGCGTAATGCCAACTCTTGCAAGCTGTTTCAAATTCAATGAAATAATGTTAAGTAAAGAAATGCAGCCAATAATGGAAATTAGCACCACAGACAAACTAGATGTACATGGAATGACACTACCCATGTGTGCCCAAGCCACAACAAGACTAAATAGTTTAGAAAAATCAATCTCAAACACAGCAGGCTTGGAAAAGATATTAAAATTATCCTTAAATTGCAGAGTAATGCTGAAACGTAACCTTGACGTGGACCAAGGACTAGTTAATGGAGCACTGGGTACAGTTGTTGGCTTTCAAACATACCCACGTGACAACAAAATTCAGTTTGTCAATATTCTCTTTGACAAACTTTCAGAAGGAAAAAGAATAGGACGCTCAACAGCTCGATTCCTTCTCTTCAAAGACATGTATGTACGCAGAGAACAATTTTCTCTAACTCTTGCATACGCAGTCACCATTCATAAATCACAAGGTCTTACCCTAGACAAAGCATTGATAGACATTGGTAACACAGTCTTTAAAGAAGGCATGAGCTACGTAGCACGATCACGCTTATGTACACTTGACAGTCTATTTCTAATCAACTTTGATGCAAGTAAAATAAACGCTGATATTTCTTGCATTTTAGAATACAATAGACTTCGTTCACTATACACTCCCCATCTAAACACATATTTTGTTCCACAAAAAGTAAAACATTATAAAAGAAAAATAAATCAAACAGAAAAGCAACAGGATGTCACTGCAAATCCTCCAAAGAGAGTAAAAGAAAGTAATACTTCATCAAGTACCACAAGCAAAAAAGAATCAATTAGGGAAAGTAAACCAGGTACTTCTTCAAAGAAGGAAGACAAACTCCCAAAAAAGCAGTCAGATACAGAACTACCTGGTCCATTTAAACTCTCAAATATAGCTGGTGTAAGTTGCTACGCAAATGTAGCAATGAATATTCTATTTCAATTACCACCGATTGTTGAGCACATTTACTTACACAGTAAAGACCCATTGTGTTTGCAAATGTTAGTACTTCACAGAAATGCAGCAAACAATCCTGACAACACGTATAGTGTTTATGGAATAAGACAACAATTGGACTACTGTGCTGGAATGGTGAAATTCACTATCAATTTACAGGAAGATCCACAAGAATTTCTAATCTACTTACTATTAGTACTGGAAAACAAAAACATACCTATAAATGAAATCTTCCAGATTTCATACATGTGGAAACATACATGCACTCTCTGAAACAATGTGACACAAGAACAAATCCCCAATGAACGCTTTGTGTATATATCAATACCTAATTGTGAATCCGTTCCATTTCAGCAACTTGTACAAAATGCACAAAATGCAAACCATGGTAGATGTTCGACCTGCAATTCAGATAATCGCTCCACGTTAGTAATACAAACACATAGTAAATACGTAATACTAAAGCTTCTATGTTACAATGCAGATGGTACCAAAAACAACTGCCAGCTGACTGGATTCACACATGGTCAAATATCACTTTGTAGGAAAACCTTCACAACAATAGGTATAATCTACCACGCAGGAGCCACAACCAATTCAGGGCACTACACTGCATATATAAAAAAGAAATGTGGATGGTTTGAATGTAATGATAGTACCATTACTCCAAAGCAGAGACTACCAGCAAATCTTACGACCGCTTATTTAATTTTCTTAAAAACAGAATTTGATAACTAAACTGTATTTAAACCTTAAGTACACTTGTAGTAAAAAAATATAAACTGTCACAATATTCCAAAAGCTATCTAGCTGCCCAAAGATGCTACAACAACTGATCAGATAAATTAATACCACTCAAATAGAGAAAAAAATAGACAGTTAGAATACGCCAATTGGTATCTGTCCCAAAATTTAGAAATATCCAAACAGATAAATCAATACCACGAAATTATATAAAAAAATAAACAGTTAGAATACGCCTACTGGTATCTAACTGCTGCAATGTTTTACAATATCCAAACAAATACCTACTATCTTACTGCTCCCAAAAACTAGAACAATCCAATGTATAAAGCATTAGCCAGAAACAACAAGTAAACACTGAAAATGTTTTTTAATCCACCATGGATTTTTTTTTTCTCCTAGGGACCCAATGATTTTAGCAACAAACACAGAAACTGAGCAAATTACACAGTACTGTGGTTTGTCATCTACTAAATATGAGGGTCAAAGAAAATGTTGATTGTACAATGTAATAAGTCTTTATAAAATACTAATACTAACATGCTATTTTCTTTTATCACAGAAATGAACAAGAAAAACATGGACTCCCGTTACTAAACCAAATAGTAAGTATAACATGATAAATACAACCATCGCAGCATATCACACCCATACTGGCTTATAACATTGTTCCTTACAAATTTGTTTTTGGCCCAAAGTTATAAGCCACTATGAGTGTGATATGCTGCGGTGCTTGTGGCCAGATGGAACAAAGAGAAAGCTCCACCCACAGATTTTTTTATCATCACACTCTCCTAATGTCGGAGTGTTTTAGGTAATATTATTTTTAAGCAACTTAGATTCGAAGCTTCAAAATGTAAGCTCAATTCCCTTTAAACATTATTTGTTAAATCAACAAAGCAAAGCAAAAAAAAAAAGAAAAACCAAAAAAAAAACAAAAAAAAAAAAAAAAAAACAAAAAAAACAAAAACAAAAAAAAAAAAAACAGAGAGAGAGGTTAACAAATAACTTCTGCTTGGTAATATTTAAGTACCATTTATTGATTTTATGATTTTACCAACAATAGAGACAATAATAATAGATATATATTCCAAATTAGTTTCATTCCTAAACAAAAAAGGTAAAATATAGATACAACACTGTTAATTGTTTGCACAGTAGATGGAATTAGTGTCATCTAGTGGAGAAATGGAAAGAAAAAAAAAAAAATAAACAACAAATGCATATGGAACAATAAACCACAATACAATTTTTGTCTTTTTGATGGTTGCAGAAAAATGATAATCACATTATTCTTTGACAAAAATTCCAATAAATGTCCATGTAAATTAACAAAGTCATCAGAGGACCAAAACCATCGGTCTACGCCAGGGGGAGGGGCCCCCTATTAGATTGTACAGGTCAAGGGTACACAAAATGTGCTTGGCCTTAGGGCGTTTCGGCTAGAGAGTGGAGCGCCTTCATCTGGGCCTCAGGTTTGGAGATCTCTGTATCATAGCAAGAGAGAAAGAAAGAAAAAATGGTAAAAGACCAGAGTTTAAAAAGGAGGTTTAATTGAAGGACTAGAGTTGGGTACCATACTTTATTATAAACAAAGGCACAGATGTGCTGGTTTGATAAATCTAGCATTAAAAAGGGAATATAGAACTGTTAGTAAAAAACAAATCAGTAAAAACTCAGATTTGTATAAAAAACTGGAGCTGCTGCAAAACCAACCTGTGGGTGTGTTCACCGGACTTCACCGCAGTGGGAAGAGTTCCAATCCTATTCTGGAGCCCTATGAGTCACTGGGAGGTATGATAACATTTGTAGAATTATCTATGTGTGGATGGCAGTATATCCTACTGTCGTCTGGATAGGGAATCACCAGATGAAAAAGTCTACAGAACAGGAGACATAAGGAGGGGGAGGGGTAAAGAGGGAAAGAGGGAGAGGAAAGGGGTGTCAATTCCCCCAGTTACAAGTCCTCTATTCCATATACACCCCTATAGTCTAGTATAACTATTGGTACAAAAATAGGCAGGTGGGAAAGCATAGTACCTGGCACGGCTTTTGGTATACCAAATGCCCTGATGTTGTCCCAGCATACAGAGGGGCTGGTAAGGGGCCAGAGGGGAGATACAATCTTTAGTTCTTGATGTCGAACCGTCACTAGCAGGAAAGAGAGGAAACGAAAAAAAGCCAGAGTCAATACAAGTCAAGAGCACAGAGGTTAGGGGCAGCCTGCTGTGCAGACAGTGTGCCGAGCCGATCGCGTAGGGGAATTGAAGTCGCTTACCTGGAGGCAGGTGTAATGAAGACAGGTAACAAATCTTGTCTTTGGTACAGCCGGAGTTAATCCTGGTCGTTCGATGGAACTGTAGCCCAAGATTATATAGCGCATGTGTGGGAGACAAGGGGGAGCCAAATGCGCACATGCGTAATGCAACAACGGCTACCGCGCATGCGTTAAGGATTAGTGGGAGCCGGTTCCACGCATGTGCATCACATCACCGGCTACCGTAGTCATGGCAACCGGCTGGTGTATTCATAAGTCGGAGAGGTGCTGTGTGCAGATGACGGTACACAGACGCAGAGACGCCAAATCGCCGTCCAAAGAAGGAAAAGTTCAAAAAAGGCGCTGTGAGCATATCTGGCAACAAGGTATGTTGGCCTGAGGGCTAAAAAAGTCCAGGTCCGCACGGGGGCACCGTGTGCGGCCCAACGGTACATATAGTAAGGCTGTAGGTACTAAAGCCGGCTGGGTAAACTAGTCCCAGGTTACTTTGGCTTCATTAAGGCCAAATGTCAATGTCTGCAGTTTAAAAATCCACCAGGCTTCTTTGTGTTTAAGAGCATTTTTGACATTCGTGTTGCTCTCCAGTTTATCGATGACCCACCAGGTCATATCGTCAGGGCTGTGTCTTCGCTCTAGGAAGTGTGAAACCAGGGGAGCATTTTGTGTTTTACACCGAATGCGTGAACGGTGTTCATTTATACGTTTGTTCACTGGTCTTTGTGTCTGGCCCACGTACCTAAGGCCGCAGGGACATTCAATCAGATAAATTGCATTGATGGTTTTGCAATTAGAAAAGTGTCTCAATGTCCAGACCTTATTATCAATTTTAAACGTTTTGATTTTTTTAGTAAATTTGCATGCAACGCATTGACCACATGGGTGATGACCTGAAAGGTCCCTCAGGTTCCAAAGGGTTGTCCTTGATGTTTTCTTTAAACGGGCATGAGTCAGATGGTCCTTAAGATTCTTGGCACGTTTAAGTGCCATTCTAGGTGGCGTTTCATCCGGCAGGCTCAACTGTATTAATGGCCAAAATTTTTTGATGATTTGCTGGATTTTTGTGGTGTTTGGACCAAAGGTAGTAACGCATGTTAGTCTGTTTTCTTCAATACTTCTATCCTTGGGGGCAAGAAGGCTTTCACGGGGGGTATAAAGTGCTCTTTTGCTGGTATTTCTTATGAGTTTCTTCGGATATCCCCTTGCTCTTAATCTCTGCTCAAGGTCTGCTGCATGTTCTTTGAACTGCTCTATTTCCGTACAATTACGACGGACCCTTAAGAATTGTCCATATGGCAAGTTGTTCCTTAAATTGCTTTGGTGGTTACTGCTGTAATGTAACAGCGTGTTCCGGTCGGTTTCTTTCCTAAATAGATTACACGAGAGTCTGCTCTCCTTAACTTCTATTTTTAAATCCAGGAAGTTGATATTTTCATGGCTGTAGTTCATAGTAAATTGAATTTCTTTAGTTCGAAGGTTCAACCAACTATGAAATTCATTAAGTGTTGACGTTGTTCCACGCCAAACAAAAATGATATCATCAATATACCTAAACCAGTTGGAAATGTGGCTTAGGTATGGGTTCTGTGATGTAAATACATATTTTTCTTCATAGCTTGCCATAAAGATGACTGCCAGACTGGGGGCAAAGGCAGCTCCCATGGCGGTACCATTGATCTGTAAAAAGTAGTCATCGTTAAATGTAAAATAGTTCTTTGTAAGGGCCAGTTCTAGTAGTTCAACAATGAAGTTGACTGGGACCCGTTTATCTGTCAAATGGTGAGTAAGATGGTCTCTAATGCATTCTATCGCAGCTTCCTGCGGGATATTCGAATAGAGGGCTGCAATGTCCATGGTAACCAATAGATCAGTTAATTGGTTGAAGGGGAAGTTTTCAAATTTATTGATGGTGACCATCGTATCCCTTAAATATGTTCTTGTCAGCTGGCTCAGCGGTTTAAGAAAATGATCTATAAATTTACAGATTGGTTCCAAAATAGAGCCGCAACCGGAGACGATAGGCCTGCCTGGAGGATTTGTGGCATTCTTATGAATTTTGGGGAGGGCATAGAAAGCTGGAACTCTGCCCTCTGATGTATTTAGATACTTTTCTTCTTTGTCCGTGATCCAGTCTTGTTCTAAGGCAAAGCTGGTTATTTCTTGGATGGTGTTTTTAATATCCAGTGTAGGGTCTTTTTTAATTCTTTTGTAGTTGGTAGCATCATTCAGCAATGTCAGTGCCATTGCTTTATATTGACTGGTACTTTGTATTACAATCCCTCCTCCTTTGTCAGCACTCTTTATAGTGCTTGTGGCCAGGGCATAGACTCTTGGGTGCATGGCATATGAGTGTGATATGCTGCGGTGGTTGTGGCCAGGGCATAGAGTCTTTGGTGCATGGGTGTTCAGTTTTCAGATCTCACAAATACCAGGATATCTTCGCTCACATTTAGTGTCCCTTGTAGTCCGGCCAGGGCCCCTCGCATAGTGTTCTGAAAAAATGTGGCTGCTGACGAGATCCCAAAATCGAGTCTTTTGTACCAGTATCGACTGATAAGGGTTGTGAGTGTAGTTACGTACCTGGATTCTTGGTGTAACACGAGCTGGTGATACCCGGCTCTTAAGAGCTTGGAAAAGAAAGTAGCGCCCTCCAAGTCAGCCACGATTTCATCGATCGTTGGCGCTATGTGGCGCTCTCTTTTGGTGGCTTTGTTTGGGAGCCTCATGTCAACACATATCTGCACACTGTCGGGTTGCTTAGGTTTCTGTGAAACCACAATCGAGGACACCTATGGTGTGGGCCCTTCTACAGGTTCAATGGCATCCAGCTCAATTAAGTTTTGAATTTCCTTCTCCACACGTTCTCTTAGATGGAAGGGTACCCTCCTGTGTTTTAGCGCCACAGGTTGGACTGTTTTCCCTATGGCATATGGGTTCTTCAGTTAGCACCCAATGCCTCTGAATACCTCCTTGAATCGTTGGACTAGAGATTCCACATCTTCCACAAGCAAATTGAAATAGCTTGAGGGCTTCTGTCACAGCGCACCCTAACAGAGTTTGGTCGCCCATTCTCAACATGAAAAATCGTGCTTTGATAGTTTCTTCCTTGTGCTGTACTGGGGTAACAACATCAGCATCAGCAGCCATGCCCTGCCATCAGCTGCACGGGCCGCTGCTCTACTGCAGGAGCAGCTAGAGCCTGTATCAATGTCTGCCACTGGTGCCTGCAACCCTACAGGGTCGCCGGAAAAAAAACAAGTAAATTGCATCTATTTACTGCATTTACTCTTGTAAAGGCATGATTGCCTTTTATATGCCGGATTTCACCTACAACCATCTTTCCGACGTTGTGCCACGAGGAACAGTCGCTGTCCCCACTGCACCCGAATCTAAGATGGCCGCTGCTCGCCTTTGTTGATCCTGGTTGCCTAGCAACCTACGTGAGTCCACTGCTATAGGCCGTGAGGTAAGCCGGAGGCGGAAGCTGGCCCACCTCGACGAAGGCCCACGCAGACTAAGGCCCCTCTTGTCTGCCCCTCAGCTCCACTTCCATTCAGGGCTGGAGCCCCGCACCATCAGCAGCCGTGCCCTGCCATCAGCTGCACGGGCCGCCGCTCTACTGCAGGAGCAGCTAGAGCCCGTATCGATCTCTACCACTGGTGCTGCAACCATACAGGGCCACCGGAAAAAAAACAAGTAAATTGCATTTATTTACTGCATTTACTCTTGTAAAGGCATGATTGCCTTTTATATGCCGGATTTCACCTACAACCATCTTTTCGACGTCGTGACACGAGGAACAGACGTCGTACCCACTGCACTGGAATCGAAGATGGCCACCGCTTGCCTTTGTTGTTCCTGGTTGCCTAGCAACCTACGTTAGCCCACTGCTATAGGCCGTGAGGTAAGCCGGAGGCGGTAGCCGGCCCACCTCGACGAAGGCCCTTGCAGACTAAGGCCCCTCCTGTCTGCACCTGTCCGCCACTGCGCTACGGCGCGGGACACTGTCCTGCTGCATCCTGGCCCCCACAAGCCCAAATTCGTCCCCTTCCTTCACCAATGAACTTGTGATCCCTCTTGCTGCGCCGCTGACATCTGAACACAGACAAAGCTCTAACGAGTGAACATCTGCACCTGACTTCCAGGACTCCCACAGACAACAATGCTCCTGGTCTTACCTATGCTGGAGGCAATACAACCGTAAGCCACACCCGCCTACCCGCTAAACTCGCCATAAGACTTGCCCACCGCACCTCGGTCTTTTACGCTGAGTAACAGTCAATTCTAAATGCTCCTTAAATGCTCCCATCCCATGTAACCTGCGTTCTGCCCTCCTGGCCAGTACCGTGTATCTGGATTTCGCCTCATGGCTAATACTGTGTACCTGCATTTTGCCTCATAGCTAATACTGTGTACCTGCATTTCGCCTCATAGCTAATACTGTGTATCTGCATTTCGCCTCATAGCTAATACTGTGTACCTGCATTTCGCCTCATAGTTAATACTGTGTATCTGCATTTCGCCTCATAGCTAATACTGTGTATCTGCATTTCGCCTCATAGCTAATACTGTGTAATTTGCATAGGGTCAGTAAACCCACATACAGTATGTACCCCATGCGCCTCTACGCTTGCCTTGTAAGCATACTACTCACCCTAATGACCACACCTCAGCCCTATAGCCCAGAGCTGACCCACCTTCACCAAATCGCCACCATTCGCCCTCGCACAATGGACCTCCTGCCCAACCACTCACACTCTCCAATAAACTCACCAGGCACACTGACACCTAATCCCAGCCATAGATTAGACAGACTCAGAACCCGCACCTCTCCTATCTACTACCAAGCCACCCCTACAAACACAACACTCAGAAACTACCGACTTAGCTCAAGCACCACCAAAATGAACACACTCCACCACCATGACAACACCGTCATACGCCAGAGCACCAAGCAAACTCCCATCACACCCAGCGGACACTCCTACTCTCTACGTACCGCTGTACCCAAATCAGAAGCTCCTACCATACCCACGAAGAACCCGTGCCCCATGCTTTACAAGTGCGCACTAAACAATGTACGGTCATTCAAGTCCCATGCCCTAGAAATAAATGACCTAATAACTACCCATAACTTAGACATTCTCGCCATCAGAGAAAGCTGGCTTAATGAAGCTTCCTGCCCAGCCATCACACTAGCTCTACCACAAGGGTATGCCATTCTTAGACAAGATAGGACTGCCAAACAAGGAGGGGGGGTAGCCCTGATTCACAAAGACACACTCCCTGTCAGAACCGTACCCCACCAGGAGGAAGGAAATGTCGACATCCTATCAGTCAAGCTAGCACTCTCACCGAATAGCACAATAAATATTCATACCATCTACCGTCCACCTGGCCCCACCACCAACTTCATAAATCAAGTCAATCACCTCTTAGGAAACAATATAAAAAATCCACTAAATCTCTACTTATAGGAGACCTTAACCTAGGTTTCAACAACCCTAAGGACAAAACTGCTATCTCTCTAGCCAAAGACCTCCACAACCTAGGCTTCTCCCAAAAGATCACCTCACCCACTCACTCAAAAGGACGCATCCTAGACGGGATCCTAGACCACAATTGTAACACAGCCATCACGTCCAATATTAGCCTCCCATGGACAGACCACAACCTTCTCCTATTCGGCATCCCGGTCTTAATAAGTACTAAAGTGCCTACTGCAGCACTGTCGACCTTAGCCAGAAGTGCCAAAAAACTCACCGCAGACAACGTCAGTGCACTCCTTAATCTGCCATGCTTAGCGCCCCCGTTCTCCATAGACCCTAACATCCTCGCAGAAATATACAAAAACACTATCACAATGGCTGTCAATACCGCTGCCCCATTGGAAAACAAAAAAGAGAAAGTCATTCCACTCCAATTCCTGGTTCACAGAGGAACTCCAAGCTCTGCGCAAGGACAAACCCCAGGCACTAAAAAACTGGCAGTGTAGCCCTGATAACACCACAAAATGTAACTTCAAATCCATTGCAAAAAAATACAAAGATGCCATCTTCCTTGCCAAATCTGAAGCCTATAACCACTGTATCTCCGCTACCAAATCATACTCTAAAGAACTCTTCAGTATCTTTAAGGAATTAACCGTACCACCCACCTGCCCTGACGAGATCGTCAAAGACGAAGCATAGTGCACAGGCATACAATCAGCAATGCTTGCAAAAATAAACCTCCTTCAAAAGAAGATATCCCACCATTTCAATACCTTACCCAAGCAAAGCACACATGCTCAGACTAAACCAAGTGTAAAAACCAGCAATATGCCCAAATTCGCCTTCACTGAAATGTCGGAAGCTGAGGTCATTGACATCTTAAGACACCTCAAACCTTCGCAATGTAAGGGTGATGTATGCCCCCCTAAAATCATCAAAGACTGCGCAGAACCACTCGCCCCACTCATCACGGCATTCATCAATGCGTCTTTCAAAAGGGGCATAGTCCCAGACAACCTTAAAGAGGCCTGGGTGCGCCCTCTCTTAAAAAAACTTACACTAGACCCCGCTAATCCTAACAACTACCGACCCAAAACAACAGTCCCATTCCTCCTGAAAATACTTGACAAGGTCGCCCACAAACAGATTCAACTTTACCTTGAATCAAATGCAATCCTAGGAAAAAGACAATCCGGGTTCCGCAAGGGACACAGAACTGAAACCACCCTTCTAGACCTAAAAAACGAAATCACCAATATCCTGGACAAAGGCAAGCCCGCTCTCCTCCTTCTCCTTGACCTTTCAGCCGTGTTTGCTCTGGTAGATCACACCACACTCACCACTCATCTGACACATGCTGCACACTTCTCCAAGGAAGCAGCGTCTTGGGTAACCTCATTCCTAGAGGGCAGAGCAATGAAAGTGTTCTCTAACACAGCTCACGCAGCACCCTCCATAATCCACTGTGGTGTCCCACAAGGCTCCTGTACTGCCCCCACGCTCTATGATCTTTTTACCAAACCCCTTTTTGACAAACTAGACGCACTAGGGATCACTTACACTAACTACGCCGACGACACGCAGGTTCTCCTTCCCCTGACGGGAAATTATCATCAAGACGCCAATAACCTACAGCAAATCTACTCCACCATACAAGCATGGATGGCTACTAATGGCCTCTGCTTGAACGGGGACAAAACCGAAATACTTATTCTAGGCCAGAAATCCACACTCTCCAACCTGAACCCACTGTACCTCAACTTCAACATAGACAACTGTACCATCCAAGTTCTATCCTCCGTCAAAACTCTAGGGGTTCATATAGATGCTACCATATCTATTGACAAACAAGTCAGCGCCATAGTCTTGGCCTCCGCACTGAGTACCAAACTCATCAATGCTATAAAGCCATTCCTTACGAAGGACAACTGCCTCTCCATTGCCAGAGCAACCATAGGAGCCAAACTAGATTACTGTAACGCGCTCCTAGCTGGCACATCCAAAAAAACCTAGCGAGGCTCCAAACAACTCAAAACAACGCTCTTAGAGCAGCCCTCAACATACCGAAAAGAGATCACATCACACAAGCCAGGAAGACAGCACACTGGCACCCTGTCAAGGACCGTATCTCCTTCAATATTCTCACAACCACGCATAAATGCATCAACCGCTCAGCACCCTCCTACCTATCTGACACATTATGTAAAAATCAATCCACCAGACCGACCAGATCTCAATACAATAATCAACTAACCATACCACGCATCAACAGAACTAAGGCAGGAGGCATAGGCTTCCCCTTCCTCGCACCCAAGCTCTGGAACTCTCTGCCCACTGACCTCAGAGCTGAAACATCTCTCTTCTCCTTCCGCAAAAAACTCAAAACCGCCCTTTTCAACTAACATTGTTCACCTGGTTCTCCTTCTGCTCAAATGCATGATTGTAACTAATGAACAATATCATCCAATGTAACACCAACGGACATGAACTGTATGTAACTAAGTATAAGCAACACTGTAACAAGCGCCACGATGCCTTCGGTCTGCTGTGTGCTCAACAAATGCGAATAAATAAATAAATAAATAAATAACGCTCCTTCTAGAGGTAGTGGAGTTGGGCTCCCAAATGTGAATATTCACACCTGGTGCTGGGGGGTTGCGCAGTTTCTGTCTGGTAGTGGGCTTCCACCATTACATTTGCAGATGCCCAAGTGTCTAGGAGTACAGGGATGCTGGTGTTCAGTGTCATCACGGAGCACTTCGGCTGACGTTTCCTGCTCAATACTGCCTACATGAAGAATATGACTTCATCTTGCTTGCAACCCATTTACGGTTCTCTTGCGCCCTCTGTAGATGCAGTGATTGCACTTTGTGGTGCTTTGTCTTGCGCCAGTCCATTGGGTAATTCTTTTCCTGGGGGCACAATTACTGGTGTCGGTGCCCTGCACACTCACAAGTGATTTTGAGTGCCACATCTGGTACATGTATATCCTTTCCCAGGACAGTCCTTGGTGTGAGGAAGGTCATAGCTGCATTGCAGGCATGGAGCTGGGGCGGCGCTATTGCATTGTTTTCTTTGTCGCCAGGTGCCTCTGCCACCAGAGCTTCTTGCTGGGCATTTTTACACTGCACACACTTCCTCCAGCTTGACGGACTTCAGCCAATTCATGGGAGCGTACCATCTCTAGGATTCTGGGTAGCGTGATTCCGGGTTTGTAGAGGATCTGTCATTGCAGCTTGACCGAAAAACACCCAATGATTATTTGCAGTCTCACTTCTTCCTCTTCATTAGTCCATGCACGGGTAGATGTGAGTTGCTGTAGGAGGCTATGTATGCATCCAGACACTCATCCCCTTTATGAAGTGCGGTTTCAATACGAAGTTCTCATAGTCAGTGTTCCCCATCGGCATGAAGTACTCCGATAAGGCAGCAACTGCAGCTCTATATGGTCCTTCTGTTGGATGCAATGTCTTAAATATCTTGTGGATGGTGGGGCCGGTTGAGTAGATCAATGTGGACTTTTTTTCTCTGTCATTGCACTCACCAGTGGCGTCAAAATACATTTCTAGGCATTCACGCCAAAGTTCCCAGCGTGGGCCCAGACTGGGCGGGGCTCCATCGATGTGACATTCACAGATTGGGGCCAAGGAGCACTGTTGACAGGAGGATCTGCCTCTCAGTGGTGGTGCTGTCGCACCTTCATCCTCCTCGGACATGATAAAATGCTATGACTTCACTTGGAGTTGACTAGCATCCCTGTACACCCCTTACTGGTGGGCGCACAAGCACTTCAGGCGGGGTGGAACCCTTTTACACCAGCCGTGGTTGTGGGGTGTGCCCACAGGTGACATGTCTGTGCGCGTGGGTGCACAAGCACTCTCATGAGAGAGCCGCACCCAATGCTGCACACCGTAGGGTGAATGGGGTGTTCCTAAACCTAGCACTGAGGGAGAGCAGGCCAGCGTGGGGCCCAAATGGCAGGAGATCCTGCGTGCGGACTGGAAAAGTTCCAAAAATGGTGTCATGGGCACCTCCAATAAGTGTGGAATAGCGTGATTGTTGGCATGGCCCGGGCTCTTACCGGCAGGATACTGCAGATGAGGGGTTCCTCCAGACTCAGCATGGCTGCACGAGCATGAACGTTCCAATGCCGGACGCCCGCTTGATGTTATGCAAATAAGTGTGTCCGCACTCGGATCGACCTCGTCGCCATTTTTATGTTCTCTGTGAAACACACACAGCGGTGTGTAGTGTGCGTGTAGACTGTGCCGCGTAGTAAGCGCAATGAAGACATGGGCAGCGGTTCTACCTTCATCTGTCCCCCGTTTGTGAATGCCTTACGGCGAGTGTGGGGCTGTATTTATTTGTGCATGCAGTGACATGCCATGTCACTGTGTGTCTCACGCAACATCACAGGCGATTGCATTCAAATGACACGCTCTACACATTATGCATGGAAATCAGGTAATTGTGTTGTGTGTCTCCATAACGTGCAGATACAATATTCACAAAGGGATCCAGCAGCAATTTAAAGAAAGCTTAATGAAATAAGTAGCCTGATTCAACTGTAACGAAAACAGAATTAGAAATGAAATCCCAAACAAATACTTTAGGGCTCAACAATGAATTCCACCCACCCCCTTTCCTCCACACCATACTACGTTCCGAATTGTATGTCAACAATTGCTAAACTTCAGAAAGAGATATGTGTGTCTGTGCTGCCATTTTTTAAACACTGTGAGCAGAGACAGAAGGATATAACTAAACTCCTTTCAAGTTAAACAGGACAAAAGCTCTCTCCTTTCACTCGCCAAAGTTCAAACATCTGCCTCCACCCAACGGGCTTACCATCCCTAAATTTGTTAGGCCCCAAATTAAACAGGAGTTAAATGACCATTTCCTGCAAACTTTCAACATCCACACAATCCTGTCAAAGCAATTTCTGCGCCACTCCCTGCTCGGCTAGTCCTTTCAAGAGACCATATGTGCACCCGCGAGGAATGTACGAGAAGCTATGCAGTCATTGTGCGGTTTAAATTGGAGATTTTCCATAGAACACAATCAAATGTGCGTAGGGATCACTATATTGTCCATGCGGTCTGCGTGTCTGTTTGTGTGAATGTACGTTACAGAGGAAAGTGGAAACTGATGACGGTAAGTATTTGCATGTGGGCAGACATTAGCTGAGCAGGCAGTCTCACAGGGAAGCCACGTAGAGGAACAGGGTCAGCCATGCTTAAACTTATTCATAGAAAACAAACGTAGGCGAGTTCTGCCACCGGGCCACATAGAATGCTTGCAAGTAAAATTTGGCACCCTCTGGTACAGTTCGTGAGGGGCAAAAAGGCTCTCTAAAAACGACCAACTAAAGAACCGACCTCCTTTTACTCTTGTACTCTGCTTTCTTTTTTCTGCAATTCTTACAGTTATTTGTTGCTTCAGGTTGTTTGCTTGCCATGTTCAAAGACTGTTTGCTTCTTCATAAATGTCTCTTGTGTTTTATCTGTGGCTCTTTTGTGTAAATCGGTTTTTTGTATTTTCATTTTTCAATGCTCTGCTCACAATGATGGCCAATGTCATGTGTGATATTGATTTTGCTTCTTCCCAGCCATGCATCAACAGCCCAGAGGACGCACACGCACCAGGCACATTTTGTCACAATAGCCAGGGATTTAAGTGGGCCGGGGCTAGCCGGGGACAAGCCCTGTCAGTCTCCAGAAAGGGCTCCCGAGCCGGGGCCCTACCAGGGCCCATCCCAGACTAACCCCAGCCATGTCGACACGGACTGCCTGCAGGTGTCAGCACTTTGGATTAGAAAAAAATAATAGGCATCGCCTTTTCTTTTTTTCTAAACTAAAGTTCTGACACCTGCAGACTGTCTGTGTAACCGCGCAGCGCTTCGGCTACAGGGGCTGCCTGATGACTCTGTACTCAGAAACAGTTCACTCTGGTTCATTCTCCTGCTTCAGGAGACTTTGGCTCGTCAGGCATCCTGCCCGCCTGGGCTCAGCAGTGTTCTGTGGGCTCTGAGATTCCGCCGCTCACCACGTATCCAATGTGACCCTGCCACTAGGTTCAATCCGCCCGGCGTAACGGCATACGCTCTACCTGTAAGCGTACTGGTTCTGGCTTGCTCTTCCTCTCTTGTAGGTACGATGTGTTGCTCTTTAATGTTCCTCTCTAGCAAGAGAGAAAACAGGATTGGTACTGCGTCTCTTGCACAGAGGTCAACAGAGTGGGGTCAACAGCATAGCTCTCAACCATTTGTGTTGCAAAGGCGGGTGAAAACACCCGATTTTATTTTTGGCAGGTGAGAGGCCCAAATGGGCGTGCAGGAGGCAATGAATGGGCGTGCAGGAGGCATGGTGGGTGAGTCAGCTGTTTAAAAGGCAGGTAACACCTGCCAAAAGCGTGTGAGTTGAGAGCTATGGTCAACAGCCAAGCCAGGGAATGCCCTGTTAAATGGGGACTCTGCTTCAGAAAAAAGGTTATTGAAATCCTTAATAGGGACCTCCTTGTTCTGTAAGGGGGGTCACCTCGAGTGAGATCCCACTTGTCTTGTCCCCTAGGGAGTATCTTGTGTAGCGGGCTCACCTGCCTAGTCCGAAAGGGGGTGACTCACCCTTGAGGAGAAGTCGTGAATTCCCTGGATTTGTCACAGATGATTGCGGCGTTACGTTTAAGGTGCTGTGGATTTTAGGCACATGTTGTTGGAGGAGGTGCTAAGATTGCACCCATTTGGAGGAAATTAGGCAAGTAACTAGCAGGATTTTTAGTCTGAAGGTGTGAGTGTACTAGTTGTTTGTGTTTGCTGGCCCTACTCCCCTAAAGGAAACAGTGGGCGTGGCAAAGAAGGATCGTGGCTATTGGCATAGTCCTTGCTAAGTAGAGGATGGCAATATAGTGGAAGGGGAGCTACCTTCTAGTGTGGGGATATGGGTAAGAGAATTAAGGTAATGGCAAATCGGAGAAAGGGATATTTGAAGGTAGGGCATGGGCTTTAATACTGGCAATGCTGCTGGAAATAGATTCTGTGTTGACATTCTATAGCCATTTGATATGCGTCCACCATTAACGGATATAAATTATAATGGCGTAACACATTTATGTAGTTCAGAAGTAAATCTCGTGCCTTTACCCATGCATCAACCGAGTTTATGATAATAATGTGTTATGTATGTAGCACTTTCACCAAAGTGCTTTACATAGAACATATTTGCATGCAACCGAAGTTGGTACTCATTTACTAACCTCTGGCGGATAAAAGGCTTAGTTGGCCTTGCCAGGGCTCGAACCTGTGACCTGCAGATCACACATAGATTGTAGCAGCCACCACTCAAACCACTGAGCTAATGTAATGGCCATTTGTATTCCAGCAATGGAGGAATGTGGTCAGGAGCAGGGTGTTGGTATGGGATATTTCTGTTTTTACCAGACACTAGTGAGCTATTGTGTACTTTACATTGGCTGCAGCCAAGTTGATGAGTTTGTATACATGCATCATTATTACTACAGATCTGTATAGTGATTTTCATTGTCGAGTGTGCAATGTCCGGCTCCGAAGATACATGTAAAAGGACATTGAACATATGGGCAAAGGAATAAGCAACACGTGGGAGGCATGGATCAGACTCTTAGCGATAGGGACTATGAACACTTCAATAAAAAAATTCACATGGCCTGGCTCACAAAGGTTTCTTGCGAGATTGACAAAAAAGAGCAGTTTGGGTTTGTGCAAATTGTGACTGATTTACAAAAGGGTCATGGATGGAAGAAATTGGAGTCAAGACCGGGGAATCGACAGACAATTTGGAGCAAAGACATAAATAAGGTTCATCACTTTTATTATAAACAAGAGAAAATAGGGGATTCGATTTAAATGAGTTCATGGGGTAGGGTTCTCAAAACCAAATACAGACTGGTCAAGCATTTCTTGGGGCTGTGGTCTTCATTCTCTCCCTCTCCCACCTCCCCGGCGGGACAAGCGGGAATCACATTCTCTGGGGTTGTACTTTTCAGAATGTGGAAAGTGGGGAAAGGTCTGGCAGACCACCCAAAATACTGTCTGCATGAGAGTCGTGGGAGTGCTGTAGAGGACAACGAGTGGGAAAAGGCGTGAGCCAGAGGAGCAAAGCACTCTCTACACAGGTGCAGGAGGAGGAAATCAGATGGTCCTCTTGAAGAGACATGTAAGAAACGTCTGTTTGGACACACGGAGCATTGCTTATTGAACTTTGAGTGTTTCATTGACACTGCCTTTGAGAACTTTTTGGTTTGACCTTTGGAACACTTGATATTGCTATGGTGACACCCTTAAGAGCAAAGGGGGAGCTCCCTATTATTTTGACTGCTTGATTAGGGAATCATTTAACCCATCATCACGTTAGTGATGGACTCTTTGGGAATGTTAACCAGCACTTTACCTTTATCCATGACTATCATCTTGACACTCTGAGTCATGTAACAGAAACATGGTTGTAGGAGTGTTCGCCTCCTGCTTTGATTCAGGCCATAACAGATGATTCTGCTATTATCCATGCTGACCGTCCCACTTTGCAAATGGGTGGCGGGGTGGCGCTGATCTTGAAAAACACTCTAAAGGTTTCTAAACTGGATTTTCCCCACACCGTGGCAATGAATGCATTACTGCTTCGCTGTGTTTTCTATCCATCTTCTCTCCCATTTTCTGCTCATCTACCGCCCCCCCCCCCCAGAGTTACACACTGGTTTTCCTGAGCCCATCCTGGACATTGTAGCTGACCTTCATACCCAATTCTCTCACCTAGTTGTGTTGGGAGATCTTAACTTGAAATTGAATAAACCTCAAACTCTGTCACTTAGCCTGTTTTTTGATAGTATGGCTGATTTAGGTCTTGCTAAACTAGTTTTAGAATCTACGCACAAGTTGGGTAATACTCTTGACTTGGTTCTGGTCAATGAAGGTCTACTGTCCACTTTCACTGTTGAACTATTACTTTGGTCTGACCATTAGTTGGTGTCTTGTCGGCTTAAGGGTGTTCAAATGCAACAGAAGACAGCGCCTGCAAAAAGATGGCAACGGTGCTGGCGCTCAGTCGACCTATCTAATTTCATTTCTACAGTCAAAATTAAAAGTTGTGAGGCCTCTGCAACCACCCTACTAGAGCTTTCTCAAATGCTGCGAGAAGCAGCAGATATAGTAGCTCCCTTGCTCATCCAGCCTCGTAGACTTCCTTCAGCACCCTGGTTCTCAGGGAACCGTAAGCTATTACGTCTCACTATGAGGCAGGCAGAGGGTATGTGGCAGATTGCTTATGATCCTAGCCTTAGACTATGCTACAAATCATGTGCGGCAGCCTACTCTGTAGCCATTGTGGCAGCAAAAAAGGCCTTTTACGGACAGAAAATTGAATCAGCAATTTGTCAACCTAAATCTCTTTTTTCAGTGGTGAGATCTCTCTCATCTGCAGCTAGACTAACCCCCTGTGTTGGCCCCTCTCAACATTTTTGTGATCTACTTGCACAATCCTATATAACTAAAATTGAGATGATATGTGCCAACATTACGAGGATTACTACAACTACTGTATCTAATACTGCAGTTTAATTACAGGCTCCTATGAGTCGCATAGCCTCAGAGAGCTGGTCCTCCTTTCCGCTCTTCACAGAGTCTGATGTACTCACCGCTCTTCAGTGCATTATGTCTGGGGCCCTTTCAGATGCTATCCCCTTCGCCGTCATGAAGGACATCTCCCCTGAGTTGCTGTGTGATATCACGGGTGCGGATAACAACTCGTGCCAGACAGGTAGTATCCCGTCTGAACTCAAGGCTGCTACTTTGATTACCTTACTTAAGAAGCCTTTACTTGACCCTCTGCTGCTTTCTAACTATCACCCTATTTCACTACTACAGTTTTTTATGAAACTTCTTGAGTCACTGGTTTCTCCCATGCTTTCGTCCTATATGGAATCAATGGGGTTTTTTGATCCTGCCCAATCTGGCTTTAGGCCTGGTCGGGGGACAGAGTATCCTGGTCTCGGTTCATGATGACATGGCTAGGCTGGTGGATGCAGGAGGGGTCGGGCCCTGATTCTATTAGATCTGTCAGCAGCATTTGACATGGTTGACCACCCCATCCTGCTTGACCACCTGGCTCAGGTAGGAATTTCGGGCCAGGTCCACACCTGGTTCACCTTATCCCTGGCCGATAGATCCCAGACTCTTTCTCTCCCTCCATTTCTCTCTACTTCTTTTCCTCTTCTTTATGGTGTCCCTCAAGGCTCTGCCTTTTCTCCTATTCTCTTCAATATTTACATATGGCCTCTTGTGTGTCTCATCTGCTCCTTTGGCGTCAGGTGCTACTCGTATGCCGACGACACTCAGATCCTGATCTGTTTTGATCTTGAACAGGCTGAGTTGTCGTCGTGCTTGCAGCGGTGGGTGACTGGATGAACCGCAATTGGTTGAAGTTGAATGGAGACAAGACAGAGGTGCTGGTGGTTGGTGCCCCTCCTGATGCCTCAGTTGGGGTGTCTTCCTTTTGGCCTTCCTCTTTGGGTTCTCTTCCTGTCCCGGCTGATAAGGTGAGGAATTTGCCCATAATAATTTCTGCCTCACTTTCTATGGAGTCTCAAGTTGCTGCTGTCTGCAAAGCACTTTCATCTTAGAACCTTGAGGAAGGTACTCCAGCTGATACCTTCTCATCTACATCCCCCGATAGTTGCTGCCCTTGGGCTCAGCTGCTTGGATTATTGCATCTCTTCATACCTGTCCCAGCCAAAGGGCTTAATACAGCGGCTCCAAGGTCTTCAGAATACGGCGGCTCGGGTTGCCACTGGCTCCCCATATGGGCCCATATTTATCCTGTGCTGCATGCCCTGCACTGGTTGCCGGTTGCCAAGTGCATTGCTTTTAAGGCCCTCTGCTTGGTAGACCATGCCCTGCATGACCAAGGTGCTGAATATCCTTGCGACAAGTTCACCCGTTACCTTCCTACTCGGCCCCTACGTTCTGCCGCAGCGGGTTTACTTGTTGTTCCTTTATTTTGCCGCTCCCGTATTGGTGGGCGTGATTTCTCTGTTGCATCAGCTCGACTATGGAATAGTCTTGCGCTGAACCTGAAACTGTCAGGAATAAGGGCTGGTGCCGCCGGGGAGTAACTAAGTTTGCTTATTGAAGCATTGGTAAAGAGAACTACATTTCCCAGCATTCCGGGGAGGACCTGTAGTTCAGCGCAAGTTGCCGCGCGTTGCCAGCTGCAAGTAATGAAGGGCAGCATAAAGCCAACACGCTCGCAGCCGCAGGTGTGGCTTATTTTGTGTTCCTGGATGGGTGCGGTCGGAGCGAGACGCGAGCGAAGCTTTCCTTACAGCCCGTAAAACTTTGGAGCAATACGAAGCGGGCGAACTGGCTACAGCGTTTTCTTCAGACTCTGAGTGGTCCCGTGGGGCCGCTCAGAGCTCAGATAAGTAATGGGTACATTACTCTGGTAAATACTGGAAGCAGGAGGAATGCGGGCGGGCTGGCTGACATTGGTTACGGCATTTTCTTCAGACTCCGAGAGGTCCCGTGGGGCTGCTCGGAACTCAGATAAGTCCTGGGCACATTACGAGTTTTATAGCAAAATGTGTGTTTTCAGGATGTCGATGATTAATACCCGTGTGTTCAAAGGCACACAACAGAGTGTGGACCATGTTTCGGATTGTTAAATCAGCAACATACAGTACAGGACATTCAGGGTTCAAGGCTGATTAGGCACACCAGTGTTCTGTGTCCCTGTCTTGGCACATGTACATTATGGCCATATGTGTTCAGTGTTGCTTCAGCTTGCCCAACGGGCCATGTGTCATGTATTTCATGTATGGAATCTAATTCCATTGTTGGTGTTCATCTATGCTTGCTATATGTTTATCTTGTTACATGTTCACACGTATTAAGGTGTGTTTATACGATTTTGGAGGTAGGCTGGAGGCAAGATTCATAGCGCATAACCTATGCGTTTAGTTTAGGAAAAGAACTAGATAAGGAGGTTTTTTCCCTGTGCTTCCCCTTTCCTATCCACCTTAGGAATTCCCTAACCCTCTATCCGGTGTTCCTACATCCCTACCCTATCCACAACCTCTTCCTAACTCCTCTTCCCCCCATTGGCTGCCACGTGGTGTCCTGTGTCTATAATCAGGCGCCTGTGCCAACCACGGGTGGAGGGGCGAATTCATTCGGCTTCTGTGGTTCGGGGGAGAGTGTCGATTCCTCTCCTCCATTATTGTGTGCACATTGACATAATAAGCCACCCCCATACTGGGATACTAAAACCACCCAAGCCAAATGGATACAACTCCTCTGCCTTTAGCCGATGTGCTAAAGGCTCTTCAAGATATTCAGTTAGAATTAGCACAGGCACGGCAAGAGTCAGACAATTTAAAAGTACAAGTACAAGGTTTGATGGCTCAGCGAACCCCCTTGGAGGGGACTAGTGGGTCTAATGTTAGAGAACCATCTACTAGTCAAAATTCTACCGTTATAGTTCAATCTCCTAGTAATGTACCGTTAGCGGCACCTGAACGGTTTTCTGGGGATCCTCGGAAGTATATGATGTTTCTTACACAATGTAGATTGCATTTTCTGTGCAAACCCAAGGGCGTTTGAGACCATTCAGGCCAGAACAGCATTTGTAATATCATACTTGACAGGGGATGCGGCGGCCTGGGCAATGCCCTTGGTTCAAAAGGATGATCCTTTGTTGTATAGTTGGGAAGGGTTTTTGGCAGAATTTGGAAGGTTGTTTGATCGGCGGGAAGTGTCTTTGGCCCAAGATAAAGAATTATTAGGGTTGAAGCAGGGTACTAAAGATTTGGTAACGTACGTGACCCAAGTCAATAGATTGGTGATTGAAACAGAATGGCCAGAGGCTAAACAAACAGTATTATTTTATGAAGGATTGAAGGATGAACTAAAGGATGCCATTGCTCAAGTGGAGCCGCAACCTAGAACATGTACAGCTATGATAGATTTGGCATTGAGACTCGATCACAGATTGAACGAGAGAAGAGGTGAAAGAAAAAGACCGGAGGCTGTTTCATTTGCGAGACTAGATAGAAGTAGAGGAGGAAGGTTGAGTGAGGCGGAACCCATGCAGATTGGTAGTATCAGAGGACCTTTATCAACCGCAGAAAAAGAGCAGCGTAAAAGTAACAATCTATGTCTTTGTTGTGGACAAGCAGGGCATTTTATCCGCAATTGCCCTAATACTCCTCAGAAAGGGGGCGGGGGAGACAAGAGCAAGAAGGAAACGGTAAAAGAGATGGGCCGGCCTTAGGGGAACACAGGTGTCTGGCCCGAGTGAAGTAAGGTTCCCCAGATGGGTAGCAAACACGGTTGGAAGTAAAACCTCTCATTTTTATATCCTGGTGACATTATGTTTTGCGTTGTCCAAAAAAGAGGTATGGGCAATGGTGGATTCGGGGGCTACGGGAAATTTTGTAGACATTACTTTGGCTGAACAGTTAGGATTACCTGTGCAAGACAAGGAGAGGGTGGAAGGTGTGCAGTCAGTGGATGGTTCCCCATTGATATCTGGACCAATTCGGAAGCAGACTGAGAAATTGGAAATGATATGTGCGGCAGGTCATAGAGAGGAAATCACATTTGATTTGATAGCAGCACCTCAGTTTGGTGTGATCCTGGGAATGCCTTGGTTGAAGGAACATAATCCAAGAATTGACTGGGCAAAGCAGAGGTTGTGGTTCGAGGAACAGGAGTGTAAGGAACATATGTTATCAGAATCGGGACCGGCAGCATTGTTGGTGGAAAGGAAACTGGATATGCCAGTAGTGGGAGTGGTGGAAACAGAGATCCCTGCCCAGTATATGGAATTTGCTAAAGTTTTTGACAAAAAAGGAGCGGAACAACTACCACCGCATCGATCATATGATTGTGTAATCGACTTAGAGGAGGGGGCCAAGTTGCCTTGCAGTCGGATATATGCCCTCACTGAAACTGAAAACAAACATCTCAGAGAATATCTTGATGAGATGTTGGCTAAAGGGTTTATCCGACATTCAACTTCCCCTGTTTCTTCCCCCTTATTTTTCGTTCCCAAAAAGGAAGGCACGTTACGAACATGCATTGATTATCGTGCATTAAATAAGGTCACAATTAAGAATAGGTTTCCTTTACCTTTGATTTCTGTCTTGTTGGATCAAGTACGGTCCGCAAAGATTTACACTAAGTTTGATTTGAGAGGTGCCTATCACTTGATAAGAGTTAAGGAGGGTGATGAGTGGAAGACGGCCTTCAGAACTAAGTTTGGGTTGTTTGAGTACCTTGTAATGCCATTTGGCTTATGTAACGCTCCGGCGGCCTTTCAGTTTTTTATGCAAGAAGTATTGCGAGATTTCATTGACATTTTTGTTATTGTTTACATTGACGACATTTTGATATACTCAGATTCCCCAGAACAACATGTTGGACATGTACAGGCCGTGTTGAAGCGTCTGCAGGAATACCAACTGAGTGTAAAATTGGAGAAATGTGTATTCCATGTAAAACGGGTTGAATTTTTAGGATTTATTTTGACACCAGCAGGAGTGGTTATGGATCCCAAGAAAGTGCAGGCAGTAACTGAGTGGCCTTCCCCGCAGTGCATTAAAGATATCCAATCATTCTTATGGTTCGCCAATTTTTATTGGCGTTTCATTAGTAATTTCTCTAAGATAGTTTCTCCTATCACACAAATACTTCGGAAGGCAGTAAGATTTGTTTGGAATTCTGAGGCAGAATGTGCCTTTTACGAATTAAAGAAAGCCTTTACTACAGCACCCGTGTTAAGACATCCAAACACTGAGAAAGCTTTTCAGGTGGAGACAGATGCTAGCAATTTGGCCATAGGAGCTATATTGTCACAGAAAGAGGAAGATGGAATATGGCATCCAGTGGCGTTTTTCTCTAGAAAATTGACCAGTTGTGAGCAGAACTACTCCATTACTGATAAGGAATTGTTGGCCATTCGGGCAGCCTTTCTAGAATGGAGACATTATTTACTAGGGGCACGACATCAGGTGGTGGTGGTAACAGATCACAAGAACTTGCAATATTTTAAAACTGCACAATCCCTGAGCCAGAGACAACTGAGATGGTCCGAGTATTTTAATGAGTTTGATTTTGTGGTAACATTCAGACCCGGCAGTAAAAATGGGAAGGCGGATGCCTTATCCCGACAACAAAATACAGACAATCTAGTAGAAGAAGTCAAAACAATCATTGCCCCAGAAAAGGTTATTGGAGCAGTCACTAAACACATAACTGATCAAATAAAGAAGGTGTTGTCACCAAGTCAAATGCAGAAGTGGAAAAATATGGATGCAACACGGATGGTGCGGGAGGGGTTGCCTTACCATAATGGGCATTTGTACTTACCCACCAAAGAATTACAAGAAAAGGCGTTGTATTGGTGCCATAAGTCACCTTTAGCAGGACATGCTGGGCAAAGGAAAATGCAAATTATGTTAGAGAAGTACTTTTGGTGGCCTAAATTAAGAAAGGATGTGGAGAACTATTTATTGCACTGTGAAAATTGTGCGCGTAATAAGTCTGAGCATGTAAAAAAGAGAGGGCTCTTACAACCATTGGCCACTCCTGAAAGAGCATGGACTCACCTGTCAATGGATTTCATTACTGACCTACCACCCGATAATCAGTTCAATACCATTTGGGTGGTGGTAGATTTTCTGTCCAAACAAGCCCATTTTGTTCCATATGTGGGAATTCCGGGAGCGGGCAAGTTGGCAGAGTTGTTTTTGCAACATGTAGTCAGATTGCATGGTCTGCCAAAGAGCATTGTGTCGGATAGGGGCTCGCAGTTTACATCCAGGTTTTGGCGTGCTTTCTGTCGGATGTTGGGAATCAATTGTGCTCTGTCCACTAGCTATCATCCTCAAACCGATGGGCAGACCGAAAGAGTGAACCAGACATTGGAGCAATACCTGAGAGGTTACTTGGGGGATGGCAGAGAATCATGGGTGCAGGCACTGTGGTTGGCGGAGTTAACATATAATAACACTTTTCACAGTTCTTTGGGAATGGCACCTAATGAATGTTTGTATGGGCATGAACAAAACATGATACCAGAACAACTACCAAATATGGAAAATATGCCAGCGTTGCAAGAGCGAAAACAGTTGCTTCTTCAAGTCAGACAGAGGGCACGCACAAATTTGGAGAGAGCCAAAGAAGCATATAAAAAACAGGCGGATAAACATCGACAAGAGAGTCCGCAGTATCTAGTGGGGGATCGGGTTTGGTTATCAACACGCAATCTTTCATTGGTAGGATCACGTAAATGTATGCCTCGGTTTATTGGTCCTTATGAAATATGTAAGTGTGTATCAAATACTGCTATGAAATTGCGTTTGCCAAAGACTGTGCCGGTACATCCGGTATTTCATGTATCTTTACTTAAACCTGCAGCTCCCGGAATGAAAACCAAACGGCCTCCACCCATTGTACAAGATGGACAAGAGGAATACGAGGTTAAAAGGATTTTGGACGTGAAAAGGAAGAAGACGCATCTATGGTACCTCATTCAATGGGTAGGTTACGGACCAGAAGACTGTTCATGGGAACCAGCAGAGGCCGTACATGCCCCCAGATTGGTGAAATTATTTCATTTGAGACATCCAGAAAAACCCGGTCCTGGAAAGAGGCCTGGGAGAGGAGGTAATGTCAGGAATAAGGGCTGGTGCTGCCGGGGAGTAACTAAGTTTGCTTATTGAAGCATTGGTAAAGAGAACTACATTTCCCAGCATTCCAGGGAGGACCTGTAGTTCAGCGCAAGTTGCCGCGCGTTGCCAGCTGCAAGTAATGAAGGGCAGCATAAAGCCAACACGCTCGCAGCCGCAGGTGTGGCTTATTTTGTGTTCCTGGATGGGTGCGGTCGGAGCGAGACGCGAGCGAAGCTTTCCTTACAGCCCGTAAAACTTTGGAGCAATACGAAGCGGGCGAACTGGCTACAGCGTTTTCTTCAGACTCTGAGTGGTCCCGTGGGGCCGCTCAGAGCTCAGATAAGTAATGGGTACATTACTCTGGTAAATACTGGAAGCAGGAGGAATGCGGGCGGGCTGGCTGACATTGGTTACGGCATTTTCTTCAGACTCCGAGTGGTCCCGTGGGGCTACTCGGAACTCAGATAAGTCCTGGGCACATTACGAGTTTTATAGCAAAGTGTGTGTTTTCAGGATGTCGATGATTAATACCCGTGTGTTCAAAGGCACACAACAGAGTGTGGACCATGTTTCGGATTGTTAAATCAGCAACATACAGTACAGGACATTCAGGGTTCAAGGCTGATTAGGCACACCAGTGTTCTGTGTCCCTGTCTTGGCACGTGTACATTATGGCCATATGTGTTCAGTGTTGCTTCAGCTTGCCCAACGGGCCATGTGTCATGTATTTCATGTATGGAATCTAATTCCATTGTTGGTGTTCATCTATGCTTGCTATATGTTTATCTTGTTACATGTTCACACGTATTAAGGTGTGTTTATACGATTTTGGAGGTAGGCTGGAGGCAAGATTCATAGCGCATAACCTATGCGTTTAGTTTAGGAAAAGAACTAGATAAGGAGGTTTTTTCCCTGTGCTTCCCCTTTCCTATCCACCTTAGGAATTCCCTAACCCTCTATCCGGTGTTCCTACATCCCTACCCTATCCACAACCTCTTCCTAACTCCTCTTCCCCCCATTGGCTGCCACGTGGTGTCCTGTGTCTATAATCAGGCGCCTGTGCCAACCACGGGTGGAGGGTCGAATTCATTCGGCTTCTGTGGTTCGGGGGAGAGTGTCGATTCCTCTCCTCCATTATTGTGTGCACATTGACAGAAACATTCTTTAAATAATCTTTCTTTCAGGAAAGCATTGAAAACCTTTCTGTTCTAGGACTGTGATGGTAGCTGCTTTTGTTCACTTTTGTTCTCTCTCCTCAGCGCCATGATGCTCTCGGGTGAACAAGCGCTTACTAAGTGAACATAACATAACACATGTTTGAACAACATCCTGATATATGTATAGTTGTAAATAAATACATGAAACTTATGTTGTTGTACGTCTATGTTTGTAAAAACACAAGCAACAAGGTGGCGAGTCCACTATTTTACAAGTTGAAGCCTCACCACAGACCATAAGTGACAAATAGCACATCTCAATATGCACTATCAAACCAGATGTGACCATCAGGGCAAGTCGCACCCATAGTACCTTTCATTGGTCATACTATCAATTGTGTGCTTACATACACATGAATGATTCACATTAAGTACAGATAAAGTGCAACTCACCAAGCAGAAGCAGGTCAGGACTGCAAACACATTCTACAAGATGTTGCATTGTGTTCTCTGATTAAGATCAACTCAACTTCTAATGCAGGGATAAGGAGAGGATGTGCAAATGATTCGTATAGACTATACTAACATATATATTGCTATTCTTTATCAAATCAATTAAATATATATTTTCGTATTGCATTACATCAATTACCAAAACATTTAGAAACACATGACAACAAAGTGCTTAAATACACATCCTGATAGACTCCCTAACATTAACAACTATTAAGGCAATGATATATCACCAAGACGTTGTTCGTCAACAGATCAATTGCTCACTCTTTAACTGTAACAAGATATTGCCTATTAATGCATATGTAACAGTTACACATTTAAATAGTCTGCACATGTTTCTGTCTTTTACAACTAACGTCTGGACATTCTTCTGGGGAGTTGTTGTTTAGGACTTTTAGATACCGTTGGTGTACAGGAAAAGATTAGATTAGATTTATTGAAAAAAGGCCTTCTCATCGAGCTACTGTAAATTACAAAAAATTATGTTTGTACTACATACTATTTAAATATTCCAAGTGTCAGAAAGAATGATTAAAGGTACATTTTACCTATATTTTTTATTTGATAGGAATTGCTGGATAAACAATCTAACCCCAACAGTACTTTTAAAAGTAGACACAATATTTCCTGATGGCAAGACACAAAGATAAGGGGCCACAATTAACTTTGAGGCCATATTGTAAACTGGATGTGCTCAGGTAATACCATATTTTATCGCCAATTAAATATTACCCTTCTTGGTTATCTTTTACAAAGCTGCTAGTATATACTTCAATCGCTTCCTTGATTCACCATTGTCAAAATAACTAGATTGTCTGAGGCTGAACTATACTTAAAATGATTAGATCTGAAACAAAAGTGAATGAGCCACCAATCAGTATGGATTATTAAGGCAATCTGTCCAAAGTCAAATTAATAAATGTGGATGGAAAACTATTCATTTTAGATGAACTATGTTAGAGCCATAGCATTACCTAAGCTCATCATTTTATCCTAAATGGCACAATGGGGTTGATCTGCATCTCTGAAAGGGAAATATTGAAGAAAATACTTTGTCATGTGGAGTTTTCCACAAGCATATACAAGCCAGACTTTTTTCTGATGGCCTAAGGAAGAGTGACAATGCATTTCATTGGAATCCAAAATACTGTGCTTTGGAGAGAGTTTAATGTCCTGTCTCATAAAGAGTCACCCCATCCCAGCTATATGCCTCCACTGTCAGTTCACATCCCTTAGGCAAGTGTACCAGGGACGCGTATGGGATAGGGTACCATTAAATTCCTGATCCCATTAAAGCTCCCTCTATTGCAGCAGCCCTTCCCAAAGAGAAGGGTGGTCCAAGGGGCCTCGTGTAACTCAGCCCTGCCTTGGGATTGGGATCCAGTGAGCATGGTCAGGGTATCCTCCCAATACTGCACCTGGGTCTTTCATAATTTTAGCTTGGGAAGGTACTGACCCCCTTTGTCATCCCTCTAGGGACCCATGTACATCCTTTGGTGGCCACCAGGGGTCGTAGCTATGACCTCTGGTGATTCCCCTGTGACCCCTACCACTGCCTTTGCTACCCCTGCTGAAGGAATGCAGAGGCAGGGCTTCTGCATGCAAGAGCAGAAACCAGGAAGTGCTCTGTGTTTTCTGATTTCTGTTCTTGTGCGCCGGAGAGGAGCTCAGAAGCAGCATCTGTACCAGTGCTGACTCTGAGGTAAGCAGAAAGAAAATGTAATTTTGTATGTGCATGTTCATATACGTTGTATGTAAATATGTATTGTTAGGCTCTGCTTGTGGGAAAAATCAAACAGAGTATGCCGTGCCAAGATTGAGAATAATTATCTGCTTGCTGTGTGTGCGTGAGTGTGAGTGGTTATGCCTGTAACCTCAAAAATAGCAAGTTAGGTGAATGCACACCTCACGCCCCTACACGCATCTAGCAAATTCTGAAGTGGAAATATCTTCTACTCTCTGTAATGTTGAGAAAAGTTCTAACTTTATTTGCTTGAGGAGATTGTTAATCTTGCCTTAGAAAACACATGTTTCGACCTAATGAGCTCCTTTTCAAGGTTATTTAACAGCAATCCAAATGTTCAAGTTTGCACACATGACAATTTCTTCCATAATCATTCTCAATACAAATATCCTGTGGCATCAAAAATGGAATAATTCCATAGCATGTCTTGAAGTGAAGGTTCACTTCCGATCAAGATTAACATCCCAATTGAGTCTATTCACTTTTTCAACTGCATAATCAATAACATTTGCCAAACTAAGCAGCAGGTGACACATTTATCAGCTAGTAAGATTGATAGCTCTACAAATGATTTGCAAAGTCCGATCTTTTACGGAACTGAGTGGCACTATAAATACTGTAATTTTTTCTTTTCTTTTTTTTATTGATATAGTTGGAATACAACTTTTCAATATTTCTAATTTATAAAATACGAAAATGTATCAACATTTCATACAATAACATTAAAATAGAACAATTCATATGTCACACATAAACATGATATATACAAATAAAAATACACATCACATAAAACTTAGTAGAACATCACCATCATCACTATTTGAATAGTTAAAGAAAAGATAAAAATAAATGCAACAAAGGAAAAACAAGAACGATTGAAATGCTGAACCATGCTCAATTTTCACAAGGCCAGTAGAATGACTACGTGGCCAAAATATTTTTACCAAACGATTTGTCAATTTTGTTGACATTATTTCACACATTCTTTAGATCTTCTGTACTATTTATCTCTAAATCAAGTGCTATTAAGTAATTTACAATCGCAATTCTATTTTTGTTAAGAGACGTGTTATACAAGATAAGCCATAATTGTTCAGCTGTTGTAATAAACAAACCATCTAGGTGATGTTTAAAGTGTTTTATGCGATGATTTAACAGCATAGGACAACTCGTTACTAAATGAGGTAATGTCTCTGATTCACTTGGATTTTTACAAAAGCGACAGATGTTTTGCAATGGTGAAATTAATTTCCATTTTGCCAGAGTTGCCCTTGTATGCCAAACATCCAATCTAAATCTGATGAAAAGATCTCGAAATCTCGCATTCGGGATTGCAACAAGTACAATCTGAGAGCATTATTTATTCCTTAGCTTTTTCAGGATTATTAATCAACAACTCCTCAGTGACATTTGATTCAAGTAGGTACTTTTCAGTTTCTAATTGCCATTCTTTCATGTTTTTGTGAGTGGTTTCTTCCTTGTACTTAGACAAAATGCTGAGTAATGTGCCTTCTTTTGAGCCTATGATGCATTTCCGATAGAGACTGCACATCTTCCACATGTACATAGCATACAAGGGCGTTAGTCCTAATTCATATCGTATCAAACACATTGGTACAGATTTGGGTAAACTCAGTAGCTTTTTCCAGAATAAGCCTTCTATGATTGTCCAAAATGAAGAATCACGCCATGCTCTCGTGTCAGAGCCATATAGCACCGTCGGTATGGTTTTCTGGCAATAAAATATCAAAGCTGGCTTCATGGAAAATTTGCCATATTTATGATTTAGTATTCTTGCCTGTGATGTGGCTGTGTTCATTCTGGTCCTAATTTCATTATTGTACGGTCCATCAGAAATAACGTTGTTTACATTTAGACCCAGATACTTATACTCCGATACAATCTCCAGAGGTTTCTTCTGCATGTACGACAATTGCCGAATTCTTTGCTTTGCGTTATTGGTAGCCACGATCATAATTTTAGATTTCTCCAAATTTATAGTCAGCTTATTGTTGGTAACATAGTTGTGTAATCGATCCAATAACATTTGAAGTCCTCTTGCTGTCTTTGCTAAAAGTATGAGGTCATCAGCATAGAATAGATAAGGAATCGTATAATTTGACAATCGAGGGGAATCAGATGTTATGTTCATGAAATGATTTATTATGTCAGATATGTAAAAATTAAACAGAGAGGAAGCCAACAGACAACCTTGCTTCAATCCTCTATATGTATATAGGCACTTGGAGAGTTTTCCATCCATAGAGAGTCTTATCTGGATTGAGGTGTCAGTGTGAAATTCTCGTATCCAATGCTGAAGATGAACCGGGCAATTACTTTTCTGCAGTTTGTCAAAGAGAAGGTTTCTGGAAATTGAGTCAAATGCTGTTTCTAGATCAATAAAGGCCATGAATATTGGTTGTTTTAATTGCCACTCTTTGTGTTTGATGGCATGCAGAATATGTAAATTAACAGATGTTCCTAGGCCAGCAATAAATCCTGTTTGGTATGGATCGTTGATGTTGGATTTATTTGACCACTCAACGAATTCCGCCAGGATTAGACGGGCAAAAAGTTTTCCAGGCACATCAAGTAGCGCTATCGGCCTGTAGCTTCTGGGATCTTGTCTATTATGTTTTTTATAAATAGGGAGGATAATGGATTTACGCCACGACTGAGGTATTCGTTGAGATATAATTATTTGATTGAAAATGACTCTTAATATATTAGCCCAGGCTTCTGGCTCGGACTTTAGCATGACATTAGATAGACCATCCGGCCCTGGAGCTTTGGAAGTACTGAGTTTTTTTATATTCCTTAATATATCTCTAGGATCTATTTTCAACTGAGTCAAGTTGTGTGGAGGCATATATGTGGGTTGATTGGTCCATGGAAAGTCTGCATAGAACGAACTGTAGTATGCGACCCACACTTCCTCAGATACTGCATTAAGTTGTACAATGGATTGTTAAGGGGTATAGATGGTCTTTATTAAGCCCCAAATCATGGCTGAGCTTTTTGAAGCTATAGTTCGCAGCATTAACTGTGCATCTTTTAATTGCATGCTAGCTTTATGTCGTTTCAGCCAGTTGGCATATCTGTTTTTGATTTCTTTTTTTTGCAGAATTCTTTGATCCAATGGTAGATATTTTAAGTCTTGAATTTGCTTTCTCATTATGGCTTTCTCTTGTTTGACTAAATCGTCCCAAGTATGCTTTTGATTTTTCTTTGTATTAGCAGAATTCATAATTGTGCTTGTTCTTTGCTCGAAAGTCCGTAGGGCTGCAACATAAGTTCCATCTCTGATGATGATGTCAGGACATAGAATGTCCGGAGGAAAGGAGATGATTTGGAGTAATGCATTCAGATTTGTGGAGGTCCATTTATATTTAAAACCTGCTGTTACAACTGCAATCTGGGTGTTATACTTTTCAGGTAGGATTACTAAAGGAGATATTAACCAATTCCAGGTCATTTCCAAGATGTCATGATCACTAATGTGTTGTTCAATCACATTAAAGGATGTTAGGGAGGAATGAAGACTGGCATCAACAAAGATGTAATCTATTAAGGATGCTTGCTTGCCTCTCTTCCAAGTGTTCTTCGGAGGAGCATCATGGTCTATAGAATCATTTACCATGTAGAGGCCTCTCTCCTCCATAAGGTGACTCCATCTTTTTATTGAGTTTTGATACTTGTTGCCTGATTTCTTTATGCAGTTCATATTAAGATCTCCTGCTAAGATGATGTGATCTATATCAGGGTCTGCGGCAATGATGTCCAAGCATTTTTCTACATACTCAAAAAATTGTTTATCTCGAACAGCTACATGATTCCAGTAAAGGTTCAGGCAGGCTATCTGCCTCTTATGAATGGTGAGTCGAGTTAACTGTATGTGATTGCTTGGGGCTGCTCAGAATGTAACAGTGAGATCTTCATTACTTTTTACAGCTGTTATAAGTCCTGCCATGGGTCTTCCTCTGAGCACATTTGAGGCCGGATTTAACACGAGTTGCTGGGTTTCCCAAAATGGCGCAATGGTTAACCAGACTTCTTGAAGAAATATAATGTCATATTCTGCCAACAAGCTCATCGATGTGGTTGTTAAATGCTTATTGCCACAAGTATTCCATGAGGCCATGCTTAGTTGGACTTGCAAATTGGGTTCAAATTGTTATTGTTGATCTTCCAGCAAGTGGTTATTTGGGAAGGATACTGTTTGCGTGCTGCTTTGATTTGTCGAGGAGCAAGAGATTGTCATTGCTGAGGGTGGCCAAGATTTTGCTAAGATTACATTTTGAATCTTAGATGGGCTCTGTGGATACTCCATAGCTTTGTCAGTAGTGTTCAACAGCATAAATCCCAGCTGGTAAAGCTCATGTCTAGCTTGCCATATGATATTCCTTACCAAACCTGACGCCATCCATAATTTTACTACAGATGTGTCATGTGGATGTATAAATTCTACTTGGGCTATGTCAGTTGTCGTTACATCTTGTAAACTGTCTATGTTGCTCATGAGATTCAAAACTGCAGCTCTGTTGAGGTTGCATAATTTATAATCACTGGTGCAGCTCTGTAGTATTAAGCTAAAGCACGCGGCACTTTGATTTTTATTCCGTCGGTTGTCCATTTTAGGATTACTCATCTGATTCACTTGTTGTGATTCTTTGATTCTATTAATTGCCGTGATTTTTGGAATATTTGCATCAGGATTTTGTTAGAAAGTTACATGTTTGTTAATGCTCATACTTGGTTGAGTCAGACGTGAATCATTCTGTATTTGTGTCTGTTGATTAATCATTTGCAACGGTTGAGACATATACACTTTAAGTGACTTTTGAATTTCTTCTCTTCTTTTTTCTAGTGTTGTTAGTGAAGTATCATCTGGAATTGACTGTTGAGATTTTGGAGCAGAGAGGATACCAGATAAGACAGTATGCGTAGGCACAGTTGTTATAAGAGCCTGTTTTCGTGTTTCATTAATCAAATTGTCCAGAGGAGGATACATTAAATCCACATTAGGCGTAGGTTTGTTAAGTGTACTATCCATACTCAATTTAAGTAAGGAAGCTTTGTGTTTGGATATTGTTGCGTATTTTCTAATAATAGCAGCTCTTTTGTCATTTGTTCTTCTGTCAGGCATGGAGATCGATTTAATGAATTGTTGAGTATTATTCTTTTTTTGAGCCTTCATGGTTTGTTGTTTTTTGTTTTTTTTAAGCGATGTTCCATTGGTCGATGTATTTTTGAATCCACCGTTTTGAACAAATATATTAAATGGTAGTTTATTTGTTGTATTTTGATCTAATGAAGGTTCTCCAAATGCTTTAGTAGATGGCAAATTGAAAGATTCAATTATTTCAACTTTAGACTGATCATCATGAACACAACCTGACCGTTGTAAGTTCTTCAAAGTATCTTTCTGTGGATTTTGTGTCTCTGCCGTTTGCAATTTCTCAATGGTCGCTGTTTCTGACTCAATTTCATTCTTTGTTTCACTCAGTTTGATATTCTTAGGATTTTCTGCACACTTTGCTGAAGAATCTTCCTCTTGTAGATGCAGCGTTTTATCACTAGCTCCGGCTTGTTCTAATGCTCGAGAGTGTTGATGAGTTGTAGTAACTGGATTCAATGACAGAGTTGTATGGCATTTAGTTTCAAATATTTCTTTTAAAAGAAAGTTCTGATCAACAAGACGTGAATCCAAAGTTTCATAAAGTTTAGCTAAAGAGAAAAAAGCAGTATTCATTGCTTGTAAAGTTAAGTTTGCAAAAGAAGTATCATCTGGCGATGTTACTAACTGAGGGTGAGATTTTGACTGCCTGGGAGTTGGCTGAGTAAAAGAAATGGATAGAGCAGAAGACTCATTAGGTGAATGAGTAAACATCACAGGTGACTGAGATAAATGATCATAATCATGGGTCCCATTTATCTGGTTAGGTGAGGTTAAAGGTGATTGACAAGCCTGATCTTTTGTTGATGTTACAATGGGTGTTTCTGTTGAGTCCTTTAAAACAGAATTTATGACTTGTAGATCTGGGGTTATCAGGACTGAATGACCATCATTATTTTCTGCATGAAACTGGACTAGCGTTGTGGCTTTGTTTGTAGAAGGAAAAGCAAAATCTCACAGTAGATTGGTTTTTGAGAACGCAGCCAGTAGCGAGTCTGAGGGTGTACATAAATCAATTTGCGGAATTGGAAACGTTTCCGTAAATGGAATGATAGAACTTACTTGAGGTAAAGGAGTGTTGTTTATGATCTCAGACATGACTTTCTCTTTTATAGATATTTTATCAGGGTAGAATTTACATATGTCTGCTAGATAGGACGTTGATTTCGGACGTCCTGCTAATTTGTTTGTCTTCGTTCGAGTTACGTTTAGGTGTTTCATTATTTGAAAAAAACGCAATTGCCACTTGGTCAGGCGGTGGCATATCAGACATAAGGGTGTATAATTTTACCATATGGTTGACCAAATATAAATGGTCGGTAAACAGCAAACACAAGAAACAAATATCAACAATACAATCCTGAATAGCACAGAAAAAATAAAATAAAAATTAAAAAGTTCAATAAATATTCCTAATTATTTCAATGCTTAAATTGTGCTAATGAGTGGAATGAAAGTGCAATAGCCAGTTTCACTCAAAAACAAGTGGAAAATACAAACAGACCTCCGCCTCCACGCCCTCCAGCCACAACAGCAATAACAGCCCTTAGTGAAGCCCTTGCTTGAATGCGCGCCTTAATACTGATATAATTTGTTAACATCCGTTGAAGAACATCATGTTCGATTGCTTCCTTATATTGATCTAAAGGGTGTGTATTCTGAGAGAAAAATGTTGGGTTATATACCAAACCCTGCCATTATCGGCCGTGGCATCCCTTGTTTGCATGCAGGTTTGGAAGATATATTCTTAACTCATTTGAAGAAAAGCACGATAAAGCAAGCATGATAAGTTTTATTACATGGCTAGTATTCTTTTTAATGCAATCAGTCTAGCCATTTCTTATTGTAGCATAATTGTTTTGCTGGGCATAGAGGGCCAGTAAAAAATGTCATGCCACAGTAAGAAATGGCTAGACTTACTGCACCAAAATGCCAGTCCAGGATTGTAATAAAACCTATAATGCTTTTTTTAAAAGAATGATAAAGCAAGCATGAGAAGTGTTATTAACTGGCTAGCATGCACCAAAATGCCAGTCCAGGATTGTAATAAAACCTATAATGCTTTTTTTAAAAGCATGATAAAGCAAGCATGAGAAGTGTTATTAACTAGCTTGTATGCATTTTGATGCAATCAATCTAGCGATTTCTTACTATGACATGACACTTTCTTACTGGACATCTATGCCACCGTATCATAGATGGGCAGTAAAACCTACCATGCCACGGTAAGAAATTATTAGACATACGATGCCAAAATGTCAGTCTAGGCACGTAATAACACTTATCAGGTGTAAGGGTGCGGAGGAACGAGACGGACACAGCGTTGGCATGTTTTGGTCCATAAACCTTTATCATATGTATAAGAGATTGGATAATACCTATCTTTCCCTATAACTAAGAGGAATTTCCCTACCTCAAAGCAATAAACTAAGTGGTCATTCAGGATGTCAAATAAATATAAGTCCACTGTTGTGTCAAAAACAACCTATTCCCTGCTCTTACACTATGAGCTTAAAGTAAGGTGAAAGGTGAATATCTTTTAAAGTTCCTTAACAAAACAAAGTTCCAAAGGTGCATAAACTAACATTTAACTTGGGTTTGCCTTGCCTTCCAAGGTAGTTGGTTTCCCATCAATTTCATATATCCAAATGGTTCACCAGACTTGATGTTAGGGGGATGACTCCCTACCCCTAACCTTTCCAGGTCCGGAGTGCCAAGGAGGACAATCCTCTTCATCTGGTCTTTTCCACTTGAACATTTGGCCAAGAGGATGCCTCCTTCCTCTTAGCTCTTACAATGTCCTCAATCCACAGCCCTGGTATACTCTCCTGCCAGCGAATGTCTCTAATTTCTTAGTGTGTGTGTCCCATACCTGTATCTCAGTTCCTTCTTTGGCAGACCTGTCTCACTTGTCTTCCAAGTAGTGCGACTATGAAGATTAGGAGTACCGGTCTCTTTATGTGGATGTGAGTCTGACATTCACCTTCTCCGTATTTTGGTCAATGTCTACTGCTTCATCCACTTCTACTACTGCAACTTTTACTTCTGTAGCCTTCAACGAGGCCTTGCCGCTTCTCAGCATTAAACTGTGCCTTCCCCAGTTTCTTATGTGTCCCGATCCCTGTCTCGGGTTTGTAATGCTGCACATTGTTTGGTTGCTACCATAGACTTCAATGGGTCATTGGCTCTCGCAGCACCTTCCCAGACCCCCTCTGTGTACCTTGGTACTTGGTCCACAAGGGTCCCAGGCCTCGTCTGCTCTGGTAAGCATCTATGGCTTCTCCTGGGCTCTCATGTCTTCCTTTGGCGGCTTCCCCAGTTGCTCTCTAACAGTGAGAACATCTCCTGGTCCCCTCAGTCACTTGTAGACTGCTGCTGCTCCAGGGTGTACCCAGAGAAAGAGATTCCAGGCTTCCTCAGTTCCCCACAGACTGCAGGGAACCAAGGGTTTCCCGGCTCTCTTGCTAAGGTAGTGGTCCACAGTTCCTTGTGCTCCTATACAGGATTCCGGTTCCCTACTCCTCCAGGGAAAGCTTGGACACACTTCCTGGATCTCTTCCTCTATTTCTATTGGGAGAGAACCAATAGGAAACCAGCAACCACTAAAATGTTTAAAGTGGTTCCTGGAGGTAGTTCTTGTTCCTCTGTTCTTCTCCTATGTGTCAGTACCTGCAAGGTAATCTTCAAGATCAGGTCGCCTTCTTCCTCATAACAGTACCTTTTAGGGTAATGGCAGTATGACCACCACTCATGAGTCCGTTAGGGAGGGGTTTTCTAGGGCCAGGAAAAGGGTGGGGATAGTACTTCCTTTTTGGAATATCACCACAGAAAGGGGTTCCTCCCCATTTTGAAGTGACAACGCCATGCACTTTGCCACACATGCTTGCTTTAGAAGCAATATAAAGCAAGCCTGATAAGTGTTATTACATGGCTACAATGCATTTTGATGAAATCAGTCTTGCCATTTCTTACTGTAGCATGACCTTTTTTACTGGGCATAGATGGACAGTAAACAATGTTATGCCACTGTAAGAAATGGCAAGCTCCTGGAGACGTTGAAAACTTGTTTGGAGAGACGCTTTGGCGCTGATTTACCCTACTGTGTTTGGACTGCATTCCCCACAAGGCTGTTTACGTGGAGGCGGATCCTACTTAACCTGGAACGCGCGCGCACCGCGCGCGCGCACCCAAGCAAGTCCCGTCAAGTCCCGCTTTGCCGCAGACGCTTCTGCGCAGCTCCTGGAGACGTTGAAAACTTGTTTGGAGAGACGCTTTGGCGCTGATTTACCCTACTGTGTTTGGACTGCATTCCCCACAAGGTGAAACGTCTTCTGGAAGACTAAGATAGTATCTATTATTGAACTTTTGAACTAAATACCTAAACACTGCTGTTAATTTAGTTTAGGCTGTTTACGTGGAGGCGGATCCTACTTAACCTGGAACGCGCGCACACCGCGCGCGCGCACCCAAGCAAGTCCCGTCAAGTCCCGCTTCGCCGCGCTCGTCGCGGCAAGGCGGTGAACTTGGTGGCATTTGTTTTTGTTTTATCCAGTTCCAACTTAGTAGGGAACACCATTACCGTCGACTATGAAACGCAATACAAAATCTCTCACAACCGGCATGCCTCCGGTAACTGAGTTGCGTAGGTTTAACGGATCAAGTTGTTCCCAGATCCCGCACCCTGTACCTATAAAAAAACCTCGACTTAGCTCTACACCGAGGTCTCGCGCTATAGGCGCAATTAAGAGTCGATCTGAGATGCTCCCAGGAATGGATATTCGCTCCTTTTGCAGAAATGCCAGTGCTATTGAAACTAGCTCATGCCCTATTGGAAATGCTGTTGAAACTTCGTTATATCAGCCAGTAACGGCTTCCTCGGGACCAAAAGATATCACGCATGGAATGGAGCTGGAATCTGCAAAATGATTAACCCGTCAAAACGACTCTCCAGCTGTTGTGATGGACGTTAGAATTGGTGAGACCTTAAAAACTGGTACAACGCCTGGCTTATCTGTTACTTTTGCGAATGAAAATGTTTCTCTAACTGATAGTGTCATTTTAACAAATGTTTTAACTGGTGTTGCTGCTCCTCATTCGGATGCATGTGAAATTCCTGTTTCCACTGTAAATGGTCCACTGATTGTAAATCTATTGTCGAACTTAGCTGCTCAGGATATACCTGTTATCGATTTAGACACTATTGACTCTATTGAGTCACCTCAAGCATTTTTGGCTAACTTGTCTAAATCTCCTGTGCTTTTCACAAATGTCAGTGCTTCAAATTCAGTTGCAAATCTGTCCTTTATAGCTCCGACTCCCAGAAAAATGGCCGAAAAAAAAAACCCTGCTATTACTGGGAGTCTTGATCCCCAGACTGTCAGTACTAGCATAGCACTCACATCTATGAACAATGCTATCTTAGCTCTTGCTAAACTGTTCAAAGTTTTAGTCGTAAAGGCAGAAACACAATCAAACCAGGTTGACCTGTTACTTGACAATCAATTTGTACTTTTTAATAGAATAGTGAGTTTGGGTCAGCTGGATGCTGATATAAATGGTAAGAGGTCTGTATCTTCACAGACCTCTGACTCGGCTGAACCCATCGATCAAGTCTATCAACCTATACCATGCATACCTGAACCTATAGTTGACATCATGGAAAATGCAGTCGCGTCAAAAACTGACTTGCAGAAGAGACCCATCTACTCCCTTTTTGGGACTAAACCCGTTGGGCTCGATCCTCAGAATCCCCAGAAACCACTACCTAAAAAGAATCGAGTGCTAAATCAGGAAAAAAAAACGAAAAATATCAAATCTGTATCACTTCATACTTCCCAAACTAAAGCTTTCATTAACAAACTTTCACCCCTAGTATCTACCTCTGTTTTGGCATCTAAAGCCATCACAAGAAAATACTTGCAACAACTTGTAAAAAAAGCCAAGTTACAGCCGACTCCCACTGTTCCTGTCTTGGCACATAGCCCTTTAAGTGAATTGATTAGTGTGGCTGAGCAGATGTCACATAAATCCCATATTAAACCTACGATGGGCAACTCTATTTGTGAAGGGGCGAGTATACCTAATCCAACTATAAATAGTCCTACGGGTAATACTATTGTGACAAAGAAAGCAGATCATGGGGATATGGGGAGAGAGATACGAAGAGCAGTGGATGATTATTTATCCTCCAAAATAGCACCTAAACATGTGACTTTTGCGCCATCTACCTCGGTCTCTTTACCTGAACCGTTGACTGTGGTAACCCCTATCTTGAAAAAATCCAGTCCCCCTGCCCTTGTGGACGTAGCATTGTCTGGCAACCTTGGGCCTATATGTCCAGGCGGAACTGGCAATGCTAAAACAGATTCACTCGGTGATATGGAACGAATTCTACAATCCACTTTCACCAAGTTCCTGGAAACTTCTTTCGCCCCTCAAATAGCTCTACAATCTAAAATAGGGACTAGTTCGTGTATAAACTCCAATGAGTCACTGGTATCCGCCAAACAAAAACCAACAACTACACGCTCGAAGCGTCCGGCAATTTATTGTCTGACCCTTAGTTGCCAGCCATTACCGGCCAAACAGTATAATCTAAATCGGGCTTCTGTTCTCTCGATATTTCGTGAGATCCCAGAGCTTGATGATATCAGCTCCATAGATATAGAACTTGTGGAGTTCCCAGAAGCTTCCAATCAGTCTGTTGTAAATCTATGGATCAACTCAAGGGTCGTTCTTAATACTATATGGACCGTAAAGTCAAAAATTGATGACCTTGGCTTCACAGTGCACCTCATTCCTGACGCCTCAGATAAACCTGTTATGCGTATAGATACCCCTCAAAACAAATCTTCCACCAACCCCCAAGATCGCCCCGGAAAACTCTGCAGCTGTCAATATCAGAACAAGCAACCTTAGCATTCATCTACCCCCACATCAGAGTTATTCTTTGCCAGCTGGAATTCTAGAGGGAATCGGCACTTATTGAATAATCATTCCCTCCATCTGTTGAAGTATGATGTTATATTGCTGCAAGAAACATGGTTGGTTACATCCCCGTCCTGGAATAACTACGATGTATGCTTATTACCTGCTGTGAAGCATCAAATGGGTCGCCCGACCTCTGGCCTGTTAACGGCTGTTAAACAGACGTCTGGTCTGAAAATCACTCCGTGGTTCTGCCCAAACGATTTCATACAAATGTCCAGAATTGTATGTGAAAGCTACATATGTGCTACACTTAACATCTACTGGAATCCCTTTGCCATCACTGACGATTCCTTTATGGAAGCAATATCTAAGGCTTTTGACATAATCACGATGGATGGAGCCGTAGATATGATCTATTTAGCGGGTGATTTGAACCTACATTGCTTGGGCCCCTTTCTCAAATCCGAACAAAAACGTTTGGATAAGTGGCTTCTATTCACCAAGTCACGTAATCTCTATATGTTGAACGGTGCCCATGCACAGGACATACCACCCAGACCTACATGGCATCGCGCAAGTAGCCATGGGATTATTGACTTCACGTATGTTAATATGGTCATGTCAAACATGGTTACATCCTTTCAAATACCAGAATCAGAATTGAGTGATCATAATATTCTGTGTACTACTTTGAGTTCGAACATGTCTGTTGCTAAACCACACTCTTCCTTTTTTAAGGGAATGTATGAGATAAATCCTGCCAGAAATCGTTTAAAGTGGTCTGAGCAGTCTCTGAAGGCCTTTCTGCTACGTTACCTTGGCGAACTAAATAATAATGATGCAGACCAATTGCCGTCAGACATGGTTTTTTATGATCTTATGCAGCTCTTCCAACCCAGCTCTATCATTCATAAATATAAACAAACATCGCATTTGCACATTCCCAACCATGAAATAAGACTTAGAAAATCCAGGGTTCGAGCAGAAAAAAGGGAAGCGCTAAAATTACCACCAGATCTTCGTGGGCCTGCTCTGCTACGTATACAAACTAGCTATAGAAACTGGGTAAGGGGAATAAAAGCCAAACTGTACCAATCAGATGGGAGAAATATGCTAGAATCGTTATCATCTAAAAATTCTGCTCAGTCGTGGTATATCATAAACCAATCTACATCAGGCCATCAGGTTGCTTGCCAGACAAATGACGTAACAGAGGATGTGTGGGTACGCTATTATTCGGACCTATTTGCAACTCCGCGACCTCACCCCTTTGTTCCTGAACTAAAGTTTAACCATCCGTTCCATTTACACTTTGATAAGGAAGATATCTTGTACTATATCAATCACGCAAGCAATTCGCGAGCACCTGGACCTGATGGTTTATCAAACGCACACCTTAAACAATTTCCGAACATATGGGCAGATATATTATTTACCATGTTTGAATCAATTAATACTTTACAAAAAATTCCGATATCATGGAGAAGTTCTATCGTTATTCCAATATATAAGAAGGGCGATCGTGCCAATCCATCCAGCTACAGACCCATCTCACTACTTGATGTCTCGGGAAAGATCTATACCCGCCTCATATTGCGAGAACTAAATAACTGGACAAAGACGAACGTCAAAAGGGACCCGTTCCAATCTGGCTTTGTTACCGGACTGGGGACGATCCCTAATATTATTACCCTTAATATGCTGAAGTCCCAGTATGCATCCAAGAAACAAACTTTATATTTTGCGTTTATTGATTTTAGTTCTGCTTTTGATTCTATAAACCAAAATCTACTTTTTAATAAACTAAAAGATCTTGGCTGCCCTTCCTCGCTTTTGGCTCTAATTATTCAATTACACACAGATACTACCATGAGAGTTCGGCTCACAATGCAAGGACTCCTGTCTGCCTCCTTTCCTACCTGTATTGGTCTAAAACAAGGATGTACATTGGCGGCCTCATTGTTCAATCTCTTTATCCTTGACCTAGGCTTATCATTTCGTAGAATTATAGCGGACGCTCCGGAGTTGGGGGGTCAACGTATTCCTTGGCTGCTTTATGCAGACGATTTGGTATTGATTTCTCAGACTCCTATAGGTTTGCAAAACCTTTTATCTGCGTTAGCAACCTATGTGGAGGTTAATGACCTAATAGTAAACTTAACCAAATCCCAGATTATGGTCTGCAGGCCTACTACTAGATGCAAATCCTACAAGGGTCTTTGGACCTTTCAACAACAAACTATGGATACTGTTTCGGAGTATAGGTATCTTGGTGTCTGTATCCAAAACACGGTTAGCGATGGGAAACTGCTACATATGCTAGACTCGAAATTGCTAAATCTGATATCCCAAGCGAAAATCCTGTTATATAAGTTTGGGAAATTTACGCTGAAACACATCTTGATGTATTATGAACAAAAAGTTGTCCCCATTTTACTCTATGGTGTTGAATCCAAACTGTATTCCAGGGATAGCATATGGAACAGACTTGAGGCCACTTTCTGGAAAAAGGTCTTGCGGCTTCCGAATTGCTCACCTCTTCCAATACTACGGTTCGAATTGGGTCTGAACTCTCTCCATAGCAGAGTTAAATGGAGAATGTGCGCCTTCTTCCGTAAAAGCCTTCTTGGCCTGACTAATAATAACATCTTGAGTACCGTCGCACATCACCTAGCTGGGTCCTCATCTGGTTTCTCGTTAAATTGGAGAAATACGGTTTTGGACACTTTAGTCGGAGCAAATATCTCTTTACAATTTCTCATTGATTATCCGGCACGAGCAAAAAGAAAGTTCCTTAACTGGGACTGGATTACAAATTATGAACATTGTGTAAAATATAGAGATTTTGATCCTAACCTTTTCGGTGCTAAATGCCTAGGCCAAGCGGCAGGCTATCTCATGAAATGCCCATCTGCAAACATACGCAATAAATTCCTGAGGATAACATTAAATTTATGGCCGACGAGAGAAATTATGGCCAGACGTAAACTCATTCCAGTGGACCGTCACTTCTGCCGATTTTGTGAGAATCAAAATGTAAAGGAAACCCTCCAACACATAATTGTGTCATGTCCAAATTTAACAGCCACTCGTGACAAATATTGTAACAAGTTATTGAGTATGTACATGGAGAAGAATGATAACGAGATATGGAGTATTTTATTTAAGAACGTTAGATTTTCAGTAATGAAGGCCATTATTCACTTTTTAGAGGCAGTTTTACCTGACGAAATATTGATTTAATTAGCCCCCCTGTGAGTATTGTGATGTACTCGTGAATCTTTATTAACATAAGTCTACATTGTTCTTATCAATTTTATGTTGTAACAATTCTCTTTTATACGTGACTCATTTTGAAAAGTTGATGTTTTCAGCTATATCAAAATAAAGAAAAAAAAAAAAAAAAAAAAAGAAATGGCTAAACTTACTACACCAAAAGGCCAGTCTAGCCATGTAATAACACTTATCATGCTTGCTTTAAAAGCATGATAAAGCAAATATGACATTTTTTATTACATGGCTACAATGGCATTTTGATGCAATCAGTCTTGTCAGTTCTTACTGTGGCATGAACATTTTTTACTGGGCATCTATGATAAATCAGGCATGATAAGTGTTATTACATTGCTAGACTGGCATTTTGGTGCAGCCAGTCGAGCTATAATATCTTACTATGGCATGACATTTTTTAATGGTGATCTATGATGAAGCGAACATGATAAGTGTTATTCTGTGTCTTGACTGGCCTGCATTGGAGCAGCCAGTTGAAACATGTTTTTTCATTATGGCATGACATTTTCTATGGCAAAGCCAACAGGAGTTGTGCGGGTACTGGCATATATTGGCAGAGGCAATATAGACATGTTGTCCCATTGTTTCATTACTGGTATTATGTGAATATGAATATGTTCTCATATGGGCATACTGCCATATATAGGTGCAGTCAGCATGGAAATGTATGGGCACAAGCAGTGTGAACATGTTTTTCATTCTGACATATATTTTGGGGAAAGGCATCACATAAATGTATTGGGAAATGCTTCTGTGTACTGTTGGTGCCTTGCATCTATTGGCTTTTTCATGAATTACCCAACAAAAGCAACTGTCTGGCTTTTTGACCAATTGTTCACAGACAGTGTGCTGTATAATGCACCACTGTAACCTATTATTAAACATTGTTCTCTGATGGGGAGAACCCTCCTGGATCTTTCTTGGTTAGTTCAGGCACCCTTGCTGTGCTTGGTCAGTCTTGCAAATTTGTGGTATATGTTTACGCCCCACCAATTAAATAATTCACCAGCCGCCACTGGCCACACTGACCATGAGGACTGGAAAATACAAAATGGCTGGCTCTGTTTATATCAGCTGCCTTCAGCATGTGACAAGGGCAAAAGTTCAGAGCATGATTGGATGGGGGTTTGACACATGGGCCTCATTATATGTTCGGCTGTATATGGTAAAAGTGGCATTGTAGTCACTTTTACCAATCCGCTGAATAAGGAGTTGGCGCTAATTCCATTGGCGGAATTAGCCCCAGCGGAATTAGTGCTGGTGGAATTACCTCCAACATATGGCAGAATTAGTGCTGGGGACTAATTCACCTGCAAAATTACCACTAAGATCCAAAACGTTATGTCTGCCACATTACATGTTGAAATACTGCCGAATTAGAACCAAAAATATGCGCTAATTCTGCAAAAAACACAGTGCAGTTACCTCCACCTACAAGGTGGAGTTAATGCATACAGTTGATGGAAAACAAGTGACAGGTGCAGACAATTCACCCTGAAATACTACAAAAGGCCTGCACCTGACCTTAACACACTTACCAACACCATGCTGCCACTAGCTGTTGCAAAACGGGACATGTAGCTGCTACTGCTCCACATTGAGCTGCATAGTCAGGAAGATCAGCACAGGGCACAGGTCACAGAGAGGAGGAGGAGATGCCATGCAAGGTGAGGGCACATTCCCCTAGTCAGGCTCTCACCCTTGACAATAACTGACACTGAGCTGATTACTATGATCCAGCTGAACAAGGAGGCCGTAGTTTAGCTACTCGCCCAGATCCATGATGACATAGAGAACAGGATCAATATCAATATCAAAACTGCCTTACCCTCATTGCTGAAGCTTGCGTCGGTCCTACGCTTCCTTGCTACTGGCATGTTCCAGCACACTGTGGGCATGCTGCATCGCATCCCCCAGGCCACATGGTCACATTTCCTTGTGCAGGTGCTTGATTCACTCCTACACCATGCTTCCCAGAATATCTCCCTGCACACCACCCCGGCATGGATAAATGCCACAAAGGCACGTTTTACGCAGCTGCCCACCTGGCCAATGTAATAGCCGCTCTGTACAGCACCCATGTGGCGTTGGTTGCCCCAATGGCATCTGAAGCGGTATACCACAACAGGAAGCAGTATCACTCCATGAATGTGCTGGCCACCTACGATGCTGACCTCGTGATCACACACTGCTTCCCTGGTTCCACCCACAATGCCATCTTCCTGCGGAACAGCAAACTGCCTGCATATGTGGGAGTGCCACAGAGGCCAACTGACATGGATTCTGATTGAGTACAAGTGCTATCACACAAACTAATCTCGCAGCGCTAGTGAAATTCTATGTGAAAAGGTGGGGACATCACCATGACTGATCAATCCATGCCCTGGCAAGGCCCTGTACATGAAGGATCTGCCCTCTCACCGTGCACATGATAGCCACCAACCCACAGGGCTAGGCTATGCAAGACAATATATTTCCCCAACAAGTGTGTAATACACACACACACATAGGACTGCAAGAACTACAATGCATAGGAAACACATAACTACACATCCAATGTCACAGTTCAACACTTCACAAAGACAATGCACCACTGACAGACAATGATTCCATGCAATCTGGTAATCATGTATGTGAAGCCATAAAGGAAGGAAAGCAGAAGCCCCAAACATGTATAAGAACAAGCAATCACCCATCAGGGCACATGTATGATAGAAACGCACAGGCCCAACAAAGGCAACATGCACCCTACAATGCCAATCACAGGCCATTAAATTGATGACTTCTGTTTGAGAACTGTGTGCACAGTGTAACACGACAATGCATATGTATCCACATAGCATAGGACACTACATTCATTTAGTGGGATGAAAAAACACGCTGTGCAACAATGCGGAATAAATGCATAACCAGTGTTCATCAACATGCCTTTTGAAAAGGAAACTCATCCACAATGCACTGTGACTGACACATGCTACCTTTGCCCCTGCAGGTGACTCTGGATTCCCCCAGCTACCATGGCTAATGACACCTGTGCGCAATCCACATATGCCACAGGAGGTGCGCTACAATGGCGGCACACGTACCATACTGCACAATGTCTTTCTCAGGCAAAATGTCCCTCTGCCCCCTGATGAGGACATGCTGCCCCCATAAGACAGCGACTCACTATCTGCAGGTGCAGTGCTGCCACACAGTGAGCGGGAGGAGGGACGGGATGGCTGTCTGGTGCGACAAGAACTAATAGACAAGTATTTCTGATCACATCGATAATCACGTGCTGCTCACCTTTGTACATAGTGTGAAGGCTTCATGAAGCAAGACACAGACAACAGATTCAAAGTTCAAAACAAAACACTTTATTAACTTAAATGTCAGGATGGAAGAAGACCTAACTCGCCCTTTGCTAAGGTGGGAATTCCCTACCTAAATGAAACTAAGGAAAGTCTGAGTTAAAGAGTTCAACTTAAAGGTTTGTATGTGTCCAAAACCTATACTTGCCCTCACAACTATATATATTCAATATATTGGGATGTCACCAACCAAAGAAACAGTGTTCAAAATAAAGTTCTGAGCTTGTTCCAGCTTGCAGCTTTCTTTCAGCCCCCTTCCCCAAGTGTAAAACAGTTCCAGAAAAAGTCTCAAAATTACCTTTCTTAGGTTCAAGGTGATACATTTGTTAAACAATCATTAGGGCTCCCTTCCCCGAGCTCAAAGTAACACAGTTCAAACATAAAATAGGTCTTGAGGCTCTTCAAGTAACACAGTTCAAACACAGAAGGATCTTGAGTCTCTGTCCTAAAGACAACAAGTGTAGTTCCTGAAGTCTCGGGGTTCCCTTCCCCAAGGCTTTAACTTCACCATCACAATGTCCTTGCCTTCTTATGATTGCCTGTCACACTTGCACCCTTTTCCATAAACTGTTTTCATGTGGGCATCTTGGGTGTTGTCTTTATTTCCTTGGCCCACAAAGCTTCATTTCCTTTTTTACATAATATGTTGAACTTCAGGGTTTCTTTTAATTCGGCTCTCAATATGCATCGATGCCGTTTGACGCTTTTGTCACAAGTTTCTCCCCTTCTCACCTGTTTTTCCTTTCTTGTGACGCTCTTGGACTTAACTTCTTTTTTCCTTACTGTCCGGGACTTGTATAACCCTGGACGTGGGTCTGCGGAGTCCAGCGTGAGATTGCAGCCTTCCAAACGGAAGAGTTCAGTCTCCGGGCGAGGAACCAGGATGCCGACGAGAAGGCTCGAAGGAGTCGAGCTCCGAGTTAGAGCGTGAGGAAATTCCAGGAATAGTCCACGGAACAGGTAAGGGAAAGGGTAAATGGATACCAGCAAGGAAGGAAGAAAAAATAGGATAACTAGGAGAGCGAAGTGAACTTCGGAATGCACGTCTAGCTACACCAAGCAGTAGCGTTGAGACGCGCGGCGCCATGGAGGCGTTGCCTTTTTCTAGGAAGTTGAACATAGCAAGAGAGGACTGGTGCGCAGCACTTCGGAAGCGCCGGCCATGTTGGTTGAACTGCGGAGTAAACACCGCGACACATCATGGACCATGAAGTCCAAAAGGGGTGTGCTCGGCAGATCATGACAGCATGCCACCTCCTAAGCCCGGCACCACCGTGTTTGCCTGGGTGGATCCGATGATATCTTTGTAACAGGTGAGGGGCATTCATGTTTGAGACTGGTTCCCAGGTGCGCTCACGGTGCGCTCACTAGGAGGGTATCCCTTCCATTCAACCAGATACTGGAGTTGGCTGCGTCTGTATCTGGAATCACATATCCTGGAGACCTCAAACTCAGGTTGTTTAATTACGAGTACTGGAGGGGGTCTAGGAGCAGTTCGGGTAGAATGCCCAAACGGTTTCAGCAAGGAAGTGTGGAAGACTGGATGAATCCTTTTCCATGAATCTGGAAGCTAGAGTCGGTTGGCTACTGGATTAATGATTTCATTTATGGAGAAGGGTCCATAATACTTAGGGGCCAATTTATTTGGTCGTATATGCCGTGGAAGACGTTTCGAGGACAACCAAACCTTATCTCCGACTGCTTAAGGGTGACTTGATCTTCTTTTGGTGTCTGCACAACGTTTGACATTTTACCTTGCCTTTTCCAGTCGTTCTTTGGCGTCTTTGTGGACATTGATTGACATTTCGATCCAGGAATCGACCGTAGGGACTGGGGTTGCATGAGGCAGGATAGATGGCGTTCTGAAGGATGAAATCCCTGGCTGTAGAAGAATAGGCTGAATGATCCGAATTGTTGTAAGCAAACTCAGCTGCAGGAATCAGGAGTGACCAATCATCCTGGACTTTGGTGGAAAAGCAGCGAAGATACTGCCCTAAAGTCTGGTTGACTCGTTCTGTTGCTCCGTTGGTTTGTGGGTGATATCCTGATGACAACGCACGCTGAATTCCCAATATTTTACATAGTTGTTTCCGAAATTGGGATATGTATTGAGGGCCTCTATCAGAGATGATTTTGGAAGGTAGTCCATGAAGTCTGAATATGTGTTCCAGGAAAATACCAGCCAATTCTGATGAAGATGGTAGCTTGAGCAAGGGTATAAAGTGAGCCATGTGAGTAAACAGATCAATTGTAACCATTATGGTCGTGTATCCTCTGGATGGGGGTAATTCTACGATAAAGTCTGTGGCGGTGATTTCCCAAGGTCGTGTTGGCATTGCTGGTTGGTGTAAGAGACCTGCTGGTCTTCTGTTATCATGTTTGTTCTGATTACAGACTGCACCGAATTAGATATAGGTTCTTACATCATCTTTCATTCGTGGCCACCAGGACTGACTTTGTAGAAGATGGAGGGTGGTGATGATACCTCGATGTCCTGAAGGGAAGGTATTGTGACATAGTCTTGTGACTTTTTGTCTGAGTTCCTGTGTGGGTACTGCCAGCCGGTTTTCCTTGAAAAGATACCCATCTTTCTGCTGGAGGTTCCTAAGATTGTTCCTTTCGTATTCCTTCCAGAGTTAGGAAGAAGGTGGTTTAGCACGAATGTCCTCCAGGACAGAAATGGCTTGGGCTACAATTAGTGAGTCAGGAAACATCTTGGGAAAGGAGCGTGCTCCGAGAGGCTGTTTCTGCACTCCAGGGACTGTAAGACTTTCAAGTTCCGATGGTCCGTATGAACTTGTACTGGGTGTTTGGCTCCCAGAAGGAGATGACGCCAGTCAGTGAAGGCTTGTCGGAGGGCTAGCAACTCCTTCTCCAGGACGGAATAATGAGTTTCACTGGGAGTCAAAGTACGGGATAGATAGGCAATGGGATGTTCAATCTTGTCATCAAGTTCCTGATTTAAGACTCCTCCGAGGGTGTAATTGGATGCATCAGTCTCAACTAGAAAGGGTCGGTCAATATCAGGTTGAGCTAGGATGGGAGCCTGAGTGAATTCCAATTTCAATCGTTGAAACGCCGACTCCTGAGTTGAGGTCCACTGAAACCGAGTATCTTTCTTCAAAAGTGTTACAATAGGGTGTACAATGTCAGAAAACGCGGGTATGAATTTCCTGTAAAAGTTAGCAAGCCCCAGGAAGGATTTGGATGCGTTTCACAGTAGTAGGAACAGGCCAAGACAGGATAAAATCAACCTTGGAAGTATCCATTCCGATGCCCGTGGATCTAAGAACAAACCCAAGGTAGTGAACGACTGATACATGGAAAAGACATTTTTCGGGTTTGGCTAGGAGCGGATGTTCACGTAAACATTGTAAAACTGCCTTAACGTGTTTTTGATGTTTCCAAGGTTCCTTGGAGTAAATCAATATATCATCTAGGTACACAATGACAAAAAGGAACAACATGTCAGAAAAAACCTGATCCATGAAGCGTTGGAATACAGCGGGGGCATTAGCAAGACCAAAGGGCATTACCAGGTACTCAAAGTGGCCAAAGGGAGTTCTGAATGCTGTTTTCCACTCATCGCCTTATACGAATGAGATGGTAGGCACCCCTGAGATCGAGCTTAGTGAAGATGACAGCACCCCTCACTGCCTCCAGGATGTCTGAAATAAGAGGTAGTGGGTAGTGATCCTTGAGGGTGCACTGGTTGAGGCCACGGTAATCCAAACATGGTCTCAGCTCATTGGAATCTTTTTTTGGGACGAAGAAGAGAGAAGCACCAGCTGGGGACTTGGAAGGTCGAATAGTTCCATTTGTTAAATTGGCGTCCAAATATTCTCGGAGGGCCTTTTTTTCCGGTTCAGACAAAATGAACATTCTTCCAAAGTGAATCACCGCAGAAGGCTCTGTATCAATGGCACAATCCTCAGGTCTGTGAGGTGGGAGAGATTGAACAATGGCTGTTGAAAACACATCTGAGTATGTTTGGTAAGTTTGGGAAATCTGGATGATGTTGGAGACAGTTACTGAGGGTTGCTGTGGTTCCAGGAGATCTTCTGAAGGGTTTGACAAGGTAGTAAGAGATAAACAACGAGACATGCAATGTTCTGAACTGAGAAACAAGGACCCTGCTGACCAATTGATGTAGGGATTGTGCGTCTGTAACCACGCCATGCCCAAAACCTAGGGATAATGAGCTGATTTAATGATGTGAAATTTGAGAATTTACTGATGATTATTTATTGACAACAGTAAGTCCTTGGTTTGGTGGGTTATGGGTCCAGAAGACAAGGGTCTGCTATCAATGGCTTCGACTGGTTGGACAACTTCTTCAGCTTCTCGAGGTATGTGATGTTCAACAACCCAATCATGGTCTATGAAAATGCCCATGGCACCACAGTCCACTAAAGCCAGGATGGGGTAGGAATCCTTTTTGGAAAAGGATAGGATAGTTTGCAGGATCACAAGAGTGTTCTGTCCAGGAGATTTCAAAGAGGGAATAGACGAGGAGCAAATGTCTTTCTCCCGAAGCTGTGCTCTGCCTAGGATCAGGAGCTGGCGTTTCCCGAACGCCAAGGTGGTGCTATAGGACATTCCTTTACAAGGTGTTTGTCAGAGGCGCAATACATGCATAGCCCAGTGTTGATCATAAGGGTCCTTTCCTGGGGGGAAATGGGTCCTCGGAAGGCTCCTAATTGCATTGGTTCAGGTTCAGAGGCTTGAGTAATGGTTGCTTATTTAGGACCAGGATAGTTCCTGGCTGTCTTAGGAGACGTAGATTTAGATTTCCTCTTCTCTGCCTTCCTTTCCTGGATTCAGAAATCAATCTGTAGAGATACACGAGGGCTTGAAAGGAGCTGGGGCGAGCTACTCTGGCTAATTCGTCCTTTATCTCCTCATTGAAACCTCTTCGAAAGAGGGTAAAGCTGGCTTCCGGGTACCAATCAGCCTCCTTGACTAGCTGTTTGAAGCGTGTCACATACGTGAGCATGTCCTGGGTCCCTTGTTGGAATTCGAGTAATCTTTCCTGGGCTCTGTATACAAGCTCAGGGCGATCAAACATGGCCTTAAGGGCTTCTACAAACCCATCGTAGTCATCCAGGAGAGCATCGCCAGCATTGACTAAGGGAGTAGCCCATTGCCTGTGAGATGAGATATCATGAAGCCAACCTTAGCTCGTGGAGTGGAAAAATAGTATGGTTTGAAAGTGAAGTGTACCAAACAGGAATCTAGGAAGGCACGTAGAGTCCTTGATGATCCGTCGTATTTGTCTACTACTCCCCCTAACAGGACACTTTCCTTGGCAGCAGAATCTCTGGACAAGACCAGCTGCTTTAATGCAGCATTCTCAGCTTTAAGGTTCTGAACTCCAGTGGTTAATTCTTGCATGCCTCTCATGAGGTCCTGGACTGCGGCTTCCATATCTGTCTTTGTATCAGGTTTTAGGCGTCTCAATCTGTCACAAGTTTCTCCCCTTCTCACCTGTTTTTTCTTTCTTGTGACGCTCTTGGACTCAGCTTCTTTTTTCCTTACTGTCCGGGACTTGTATAACCCTGGATGCGGGTCTTCGGAGTCCAGCGTGAGATTGCAGCCTTCCAAATGGAAGAGTTCAGTCTCCGGGCGAGGAACCAGGATGCCGACGAGAAGGCTCGAAGGAGTCGAGCTCCGAGTTAGAGCATGAGGAAATTCCAGGAATAGTCCACGGAACAGGTAAGGGGAAGGGTAAATGGATACCAGGAAGGAAAGAATAAAAAATAGGATAACTAGGAGAGCGAAGCGAACTTCAAAACGCACGTCTAGCTACACCAAGCAGTAGCGTTGAGATGCGCGGCACCGTGGAGGCGTGGCTTTTTTCTAGGAAGTTTAACGTAGCAAGAGAAGACTGGAGCGCAGCGCTTCGGAAGCACCGGCCATGTTGGTAGAACCGCGGAGTAAACACTGCGGCGCATCATGACAGCTTTCATTCAATTCAGTATTGAACACGCCTTTCATTTGCTTAATTTTAAAGTTCTTTTCTGTTCGATCTTCAATGTACCTTTATTTTGCTTCATTTTAAAGTTCCATTCAGTACAGAATTCAACATGTAGTGACCTTGCTTAATTGTAAGGTTTTTATTCAATTCGGTATTCAATGTGCATTAGTTTTGCTGAAGGTTCAATTTCCATTCAGCCCGGTGTTCAGTATACTTCAACTAAAATGCTCAGCACTTGGAGACTTTTGAAAACGGTATTCCTGAGACTTGCGACCACTTCAATACAAAGTATTCCTTCTTGTGCTTTAACAATCAACAATGGAAATGTTCTTAAAGGGAGACTTTTGAAAATGTTCTCTCTCTCTGAGACACGCGACCAATGGAAAATGTTCAGGCACTCATGTATCAAGTTATACTGGGTTTCTCATCTGACAGAACCTCACCGGTCTTCATTGATAGCTTTCACCGCAACGCGGAGCACACATACTTCTGTTTCTGTTGTCAGGGATCCAACTCCTGCCCCTCAGACGCTCCTGTGTTGGCTCATTGAACAGAAGTGCTTGCTCCCTTGTGTCAAAGGAAAAGGGACGGGCTCTTCACATGGCTCCTTTCTCTTCCCTCAGTCTGCTTCACAGAGCCCCAGCTCCCACGCCACGCTTCATGAGACCGCCTCTGTCTGCAGTCCCCAGAGTCGACCTCTCCCCAACCCCCAAGGGCCCTCCACACAGGTGATCTTCCCTCGATTCTTCACCCTCACGGTCAGGATCCAAAAGCGATGGCCTTTCCCTGGCCACCTGAGAAGAGAATCTTAGGGGAGTAGATGTGAAGTTGCCCTCAGGTTTCTCACAATAGCCACATATTGAATAAATCACAATCAAACATGTCAGAATGTCCTAGCATTGTTTCAAGTGAACAAGAATGTAATACTTAAGTGTGTAAAATACCACCCCCAACACAATCGCAACACCTCCCTCACCACCTCCCAGGCACACCAATGCCATAATACCACTCACCCACCTGCCCTCCCCAACACTCTATCCCCAACACACAACTCATCCACCTCCCCCGCCCCAACACACTATCCCCAACACCTCCCACCCACCTCGACTTTCTCCAACACACCATCCCCAACTGTGAGAATCCTGAAAGTGTCTCACCTGCTAGTCCCTGGGGATCTGTCATCCAGGTGGCCAGGACACAGACATCGCTATTGGATCCAGTTCCTAGGGGTGGACCAGTGCGGGAGGATCACATGGATGGGGGGTCTTCAGGGAGTAGAAGTGGGGCACCTTTTCCCCATCCTACACCCCCCCCCTTTTCTGACACAAACACTTTCTCATGGGCAGTTCAACATGAACGACAACAGACTGACACCAGAGCCGTATACCTGACATGTCCCAACACAAGGGTCAGGCAGAGTCAGGCATTTACTGATAATTACACACCTGACTTCTATCACACTTCCCCACACTGATAAAAGGTGGAGCACAAAAGCACAATCTAAGCAAGGCCAAAGCACGAGGAAGCAGCTATTCCAAGATGGCAGTTTAAACCGAGGAGAAAGGTGGCGAGACCAGAGAGGACGACAAGGAGGGAGTTACCCTTGCCCTTTTCAAGAAAGGATCACGACTTTCAAGAAGCCTCAAGAAAAAGAAACATAAGACCAGGAATTATAGCTGAATAGTGGTGTAGCGTGTGTCAAAGGTACACAGGGCCCTCCCGCATTGATAGCCAAGGCGGGGAGAAGCGATTATCACTGTGGTACAGTCCTTGACTCCCACAGCAAAGCAATGCCAACGAGTTCAGCACAGCCGGTGAGTCGGGAGAAACTGATAGTAGACTGGACTGTGTTATGCTTAAGGTTGCAAACAGCAATATTGTATGAACAAAGAACTTGTGTGCGATTGAACTTTATGAAACCAAAATAGGTACCAGATACAGAGTGGCCCGATGCCAGATGGGTGCTCCCTCGAAGGTCTCTGTTTGGTACCCTAGAGCAGGTAAAACATTATTGAACAGTGAAATCGAAGTGGTTCTGCAGCGGATTAAGTTGAATCATGTGCACATTCGAAAGTCTTCGATTGCCTATGAACTGAAATTGGTCTGAGCCCAGAAGAGGGGGACTAATTGGTTAAAAGGGGATCTGACCCCGAAAAAGGGGAATCCGGGCTGAACAGTAAAACCCATCCTCAAATATATTGTTGTGGCAAATGTGTACCCGACTGAGGGATGCCGATTATTAAAATGTTGTCCGAACCCGACTGAGGGAGGCTAATTGTGAAAGAAGGATCTGAGCATGGGTGAGGGGGATCTCGGTCAAAGAGTAAACCGCCCAAAATTAATATTTGGAAAGGAACTTTTCTTTGTTGTGTCTGGGACATCAGTCCCTCTGAAGCAAGAGACTTTGAACGAAAGAGACTTGGGCACAGAAGGCCCTGATGTTGGTAAAAGGAACTATGACCTTGTGCCGAAGAAGCCCAAGAGTGTGCTGTTCCTTAGTGACCCACCTTGTCCCGTGCTAAAACGTGGGGAAGGGAGGCCATTGGCCTAAACATCTTGACCTATTATTTTGTGAACACTTCTTTCTTTTTGTGAACATTATCCCACACTATTTGTAGCATAGCGGTTAGGATTGGCAATAGTTTATTTTAGTATAGGCCCTTTTTATTTTACTAGACTCCACTAGGACTGTATTATTATTATTTGATGGTCATAGCTTGCTCCCATCTTAGATTTAGGCTTAGATAGGCATTTTTCACACCCCTGATAAAGTTCAATAAACACCCCTGAGCTGTGATCACTTGTGTCTGTCTTACTTTGATACCATGCCTTCCTTACATAACACACACCCGTATCCACCCCCCCTCCCCAATACACACACCCACCTCCCTTGTGCCTATGTAAAATACCACCCCCGACAACCCCCTACTCACTTCTCCCCTTCCAAACACACCATCCCCAACACCTCCCTCGTCCCCCTCTCCAACGCCCCATCCCCAAAATACCCCCACTGACCTCCCCTCCCCAACACACCATCTCCAACACTCCACCCACCCACCTCCCCCTCCCCAACACACCATCCCCAACACCCCCACACACCTCCCCTTCCCCAACACATCATCCCCAGCACACACCCTCCCCGCCTCCCCAACGCACTATCCCCAACACACACACCCGCCCTCCTCCCTTGTGCCTATGTACAGAGTACAGCCATGAAAAGGCACGTCCATGGCCCATTGCCCTGGCAATATGGCTCAAGCAAAGTTGGAGTCAGATGATGCAAGGAGTAGCGCTTTGGGGTTCTGGGCACAGATCCCTCCATTCGTGTGACTTAGGTGGAGGGATCTGACTGAAGGCCCCAGATGTGCTGCAGTGTCATATGCATGCAGGAATGGAGGGACTCTGCAAAGGCCAAAATGCCCTCAGTGTGCTCCCTCATTCTCTGCCAAAACATTGAAGATGGCAGCAGTGGTCTGGTTGACCAGGAAATTCTCCTGGATGATCCCTGGATGCTGCTGCTTATCGTCTGCAGATGCTGCACCCATTTCCCTGCAAGGTGTTCCATGGTCACCTGCCACTGCTCTGTGGCATCCAGCCTTGCTCATATCGCTGCCAGTGTGTGCTCTGGCACCAGCAGTGGGCTCTGGGAGGGATGGCGCTAAAGCAGGGTGACCTCAAATCTGTGTCTACCTCTGCCTCGTCTGGTGAGCCATTGCTCTCTCTGTCTACCCCTGCCTGGCGATGCCTGTCTGACACAGGGGATGAGAGGGTTTTAGGGGGCAGATGAGTGGATGCAGGTGTGTGGACGGCACTCTTGAGAGTCTCCACATGGGCTGGCTCTGGTTTGGCTGTCACAGCACCTGCATCAGCATGTGCTGTGCCATCCGCATGGCTGGTGGAGGGGCCACTGGGCATGTATGTGGGGACGGTGGGTTTCTGCATGCCTGGTATGTCTGACACTGTCCTGGTGTCCTGTAGCCTTGCTGCCTCCCTCCTGCGCTTCCTCCTGCTGGTTCCACGACCGGCCTGTGTAAGGGTGGAGGTGAATGCATTGCCAGTAGTGGAGGTGTCCTGGACAGCCACAGTCGACTGTATACCTGTTGGGTGGATAATGACTTGCAGTCAGCCATCATGCATACAAGTAAGTGGACTAGCAAGGCACTCATGCAACATGAGGTTTGTTCTACCTACACACATTTTGGATGATGGGCATGGTTGGTTTCAGGCCAATGAGTACAGCTACTGCTAGGTGGAAGTACTTCCCCCTGAGGGTGTACATGGCACATGCATGTGCACGTTGCCTGTTGGCCTGCCAATATTGTTTGCTGTGTCGGTGCAGGGGGTTCACTTAGCAACATGGACTGTCACAGCACACATGGGAACTTATCATGGTTCCATGGCTTTACACGCACATTTCCCCTGTAGTGCATGTGCATAACTACATTATCCGACCTTCCCTGGAGCATGCATGTAGTCATTGTGCCTTTGTACTGATTGCCATGTGGTTGCCCATTTCTCTGCCCATTGTGCTCATCTATGCTGGGGGATGCATGCTTTTGGCCAGTGGCTTAACATGGGAGTGGGGACTGATAGATTTGCCACCATCCCCATTGCTTTCTGCTTCAGCTTCTACACTGCCGATCCCCTCAATCCCTTCCATGTGTAGTATGGGCTGACCTTCTCCTCCCACGGGGTCAGGACAAGGGCGTCCACAGTGCGCCTCCTGCGGCTGATGTCTCCCGCTGTTTTTTTAACAGGAGGTCGTGGACCCTGGACTTGAGGTAATTCTAGCATTTCCTGCAGTCCTCGCTGTCCCATGGGACCATCCCCACTGCCGTGACCTTGTCACAGATGCTGGCCCAGATACCTGCCTTCCTCTGGCCTGATGTTTTTCGATGCTGAGAGCAATAGAGCTCTTCGGCATGGGCCACTATCATCAGTGAGGATCTGCAGCTCTTCCTTACTGAATTTATTTTTTGCAGCGGCTCATGTCAGGCACCTTCCCTTTCTCCTGAGACATCTTTGCACTCCCTTCTGGGTCCAGATGGCTACAGGAGATGGGAGATTCAGAGTGGATTCTGTTTTTCATAATGCTGCCGCTCTGCTTCCCGTTCTGGCAATGATTCTGTTTCTGCCGGCGGTAATTTCGCCGGCTGTAAATCTGCCAGAGGAATTAGCACTGGATGTACCAGCGGTACGGTAATTCTGCTGATTCCAGGGGAAATTACTGTCCAATCCTTGTTTTTGGCAGGAATTACGCTGGATGGAATTACCATTACCACCAGTGGTGTGCACACACTCCCACACACCCAGTTGTAATACAGCAGTAATTTGGCCGGGCACCAAGTGCTAATTCATGGCGGAATTACCAAACTCAAAATGAGGCCCAAAGTCCTTAGACAAATGAGTAGGCAAGACAAAAGGAAGGAAACTAATCAAAATATGGAATGGGGGCTTTAAGTGGAGAGGGTTTCGAAGCAAGTGTAGTGCCGCACTTCTACAAGGCGTGTAGGTTGCTTTTACATGCCATGGAGGCTGTGGGCTCTGACTTAGGTACATAAGCACCTGGCACAAATACTCTGCAAACTGGTTTGTACATGCATTCCCATGGATCAGGAGGAACCTACACTTTTTGCCAGAGCAGGTCAGTGTAATGCAATGCTCTGTGCATTCTTTTCATTTAGCTTGTTTGTCTGCTGCCTATGTTTCTGGCTGCCTTTCTTTACATTTCTTATATCTATATCTATATCTCTCTCTCTCTCTCTCTCTCTCTCTCTATATATATATATATATATATATATATATATATATATATATATATATATATATATATATTCAATTAAAACACGTTGTTAAAGGGACATTATGGTCAAGTTGCACTAATAAATCCTATGAAATTCAAGCTAAGACTAGCAACCAGGACATCAAAGATGACATCATAAATGTCATTGATGACATCACATATCTGGCCCACTTGTTTTTGTTCACTGGCATATCTAGGCCAGGTGAGTTTGTTCACTGACATTCAGAATACTAAATTCAAAAGGTGCTGTATATCTAAACATTAACCTTGTCATATGTTCTTAAAGTACTTTCCTTAGGGTTTGCTCTCAGCTAATGGTGCAAATACATGGGGTAATGGGCCGGCCTCAAACACACAATTCATTTGTATACATGAAGATAAACTTTAATGCTATTAACATTTTCTGATGATGCTGCTTCTTTCTTGTTTACTTTAGTTTCCCTGTATGTGCCACTGATCTGTATGCATTGTGGGTCGTCATGTGTATTCTTTGTACTAGATTATAAATATTGTACTTCTATGGTGCATGCTGCAGCCATTGTCTATGTTTATGTATGATTAGGTTCCTGTATTAATAACCAACACTCCATTATAATGTTTTGTTTAGATTAGTACATATTTAATATATTAAGTAGTTAATGGTAAGTCGCTTAATCACCCCTGACATCTTGGTACCAACATTATAAACAAAACCCCTTGTAGGGACCTTTCATCAAAATTAATTTCATATGTGATGTCATTAATGACCTCTGGTTGTCTTCTTCTTGCACAGCAATGAAGCTACAGTTCTAGGTGGGTTTAGGGGTCACCCACTGGTAATTGTGTCCACAAAATATCAATGGATGTTATAACATATGTAAACATTTATTTAATGTTTGTTTCTGTATTTCTTTTCCTCTTTTTCTCCCTGATCATGCATGCCCAGTCTATCTTTATGTGTCCAAGTCCTCTCTCTATGACTTCTGATGGTCTGTTTTTATTGGCTGCTTCCATGTGGTATTTCTGAATGCAGCCTCTTGTATTTCAAGTGCTCTGATGGCCTTTAGTATTTCAGTCTGCGTTTGCTTAGAAACAGGTGGTCACTGCTATGACCGCACTTTATAAAAGAGGCATTGATTCACGGAACGCATCACTTGAGGTACCCGAGTGCGCATTTGTTATTCCGACTGGTGCCAATGAGGCCTCGGCCCAGAATGTGGAGATCTAGTTATGATGAATGTAAGCACATTTGATGCCAATTTAAATTCCTTGACCCAGAATCAAATGTGGTTTGGGCCTTTTGAGTCACTTCAATCTCTCATTGTTTCAGTGATGTTTGGAACCCATTTCCATGGCGCTGCCTTGCTATTCATTCAAAGACTCTGCTGTACAGATGGCGGGCCTTGCTGCCCCATGCATTTTCCGATCCACGATTCATGAAATATTCCACGCCCTATGCCTTTACAGAAAATGAGATCCAAATAGGTTTTAATAAACAATAGACAATGGGCCTCATTACGAATGTGGCTCTAAGGCAACAACGGCGCCGGTAGTGCTACCGGCGCCGTTGTTACCGTACTGCCACATTACGAGCTCTGCTCGATGGTGCCCTTGCAGCCACCTGGTCTGACCAGGTGGCCGTACCGGCATCCGCGAGCAGAACTAGATGGTAGCAACGGTACCATTATGAACGGTACAGCTGCTACCATCCTCCCCATTCCCATAAAACCCTATGGGGGCTCAAATGGGAATGGGGATGTACCGGCTCTGGCTCCCGCGCCAGGGGAATTTCCCGGTCTGCCGAGGTCATAATGGCCCGGTAATTCCCCTTTCGCGGGACCCGGAGCCGAGTTTGGGGGTAGCCATGCCGGTAAAAACGGCATGGCGACCTCTAACCTCGTAATGAGGCCCAATGTAGCAAAAACAAGCGATACCAGCACCAACAAACTTCAAAGAGACAATGGGCCTCATTATAAGTTTGCCGTTGCTACCGGACCGGCAAACTATGAGTAGTGCTCGTGGGTGCCTTTCTGCCTGCCAGGTCTGACCTGCCGGGCAGAACGGCACCCGCGAGCAGAGCATGTCGCATGCACCGGCACCATTCACGAATGGTACCGGTGCATCCGACCTCCACATTCCCATTGAGCCCCATGGGGCTCAAATGGGAATGAGGAACATTTCATTCTGGCACCCACGAATGGCCAATTACCGGGTGCGGTGGGCCATAATGACCAGGTAATTGCCCATTTGTGGGTGCCGGAAATATTGTGGTAAGCTTTGTCTCACTTTATCGGTTGTGTTAACAGGTGAGTGGTCTATTCACAAAGCCTTTCCACCACTTTCGTCTTCTGCTTGGAGCATTTATCATTTCTCCCAGATAAATTGCTCTTTCATTGAATTACAAAATATGCATACAAAATCCCAAAAATCAGTCTCACACTTTTCACGTTTAAAAGGATTTCACAGAGACGTCTACAACCATCTGAGAGACAGCTGCCTCATCTTCCCTCCAGTTTTGTAAAGTTGTTATATAACAAAACCCGAATGAGCAGAGGATTGTGGTGTATGTGAGTGTGAGAAAGAGCATCCGTAAAACATTGTCCCACTTTTGCATGATCCACTGTGGCCCAATGCTTATCAGTGTTTTCTGTCAACCATCCACAACGTATCCATAACAGGGCTGCACTATAGTATCCACTTCTACTCCAAGGGCCTTTCAACAAGGACTTGGAAGATCTGAGCAATTGATCCCCCCATATGTAGTTCAAATCTATGTTATTTCATTACTGAAATAATGACTTCGAAAGTAAATGGGAAGTGCTTGCCAAGTATGCCATTTCACTGGTCTCTATTTGTCCGAGCCAATAGGCATAAAGCAGTTTCCACCTATTAAGATCTTGCTCTATTTGTTCCGGCCCTCCGGGATAGACGCCTTGATATCAAGAACCTAGTTAATTCATTAGTTGTACTACTAGATAGATTATATATTTAGGAGCACTTAGAAAGGGCAGCATTATATTTACAATAATATTTCCTGAGGCATTTATTACGATGCAGTCATAAATCCTACAACTCTACAGAAGAAGACATGTTCTGAAAATAGAAAAGGAAACAAATCAACTGGATTTATGAGTGAAAACAAAATATCTTCCACAAACATGCTAAGGGTATTCTTTCTGAACGCAAACATTTCTCCATGAATGAGCCAATAATCTTGAATTCTACTTAACAAGAGTTCAAATCTAAGGGCAAACAAAAGAGGAGATAGTGGGCATTCCTGTATAGTGCCATGCTTAATTGGAAAAGACCCAGATAGGATTTCATTTACATTGACCCTTGCCCTAGGGTACTGATAGTTAGCTCCAACACAAGAAGCCCTTCTCCAAATCCCATCTGCCTTTCCGTCCCAAATAAGAAGGCCAAGGTTACACGAATGAAAGCCTTCTCGGCATCCAGAGACACCAAGACATGGGAGCATATTAAACTTATGTTTTTGCTGATTAAGTAAAGACGAAGGGAGCTGAAGCCGGACGGAATGCACACCCATTTACTGAGCAGGAAATGTTTTCAACAACATAGCTTGGACTTATCGAATTCAAGTTGGGACAACGCCTGGTGCTGGAGTTGCACCATTATTACATTTGTTCTCGTATTGACCCTCTTCTGTCTTTTGATGAGGGGCCGTTGTAAGTTGGGTGGCCAGAGTGCTCCATTCTATCGGACCCTTGAAGTGCAGGACTATAAAAGCAAGTACACTGTAATGGATCTCCTGATGAAGACATTGACTTAATCATCTCTTTGCGTCGAAACAGGTTGAGAAGATAAATGGGGATGTGATTTGCTGAATAAACATTGTATTGTCCTACCTCATTAGCAGATCATATGTGATAGTTGCATATACATTAAATTTTGGAGAGCACAATAAATCTAAGTTATTTGTGGTGACAATGAGAATGCCCAACCACATAATGTCTTATTAGATTGGTATGCAGTTTAGTGGTTTTTGGAGGTATGTTTGGCACTGAATGTGGTAGAAGGTGTGCATGCTTCACTGTGTATGGATGAAATAGTATGGCTTTTTTAGCTTTTATGTAGTTCTCTGCTTTCCTGTAATGCAAATGAAATGCTGAAGTGTGGAATAATATATGATTGATTCTACTTCTACAAATTGTGTATCATGCAAAATAAATGTTGATACTTTTCTAAATAACGTCCTTAGTATTCTCTGGTACAATAAGTATCTTTAAAAAAATCTTAGCGTCTAAGTTTATGAGCGCAATGCATTTCCTCGCAATTCTCTTCCAGTTATTGGTAATACTGTGATATTAGTACACAGCAGGGAGGTTGTAGCGGCCTCCCAGACAATCAGGAGGCTCAGAATGGGGCTTTACACATGGTAAAACTCCAGCTCTGAGCCTTTTTAGAAGTGGGAGGCTGCCATCTTCCCCACTGGGAATCAGGTAAGTGTGCCCCTGGTGCCCATTTCCCCTCCTCCCTCCCACTCATCAACATCAAATTCCACATCTCCACCGCCTCCCCACTTACCTTGCGCTCCTTTATCACATGCTGGTGCTGGGAACACTCTGTATTCACGGCACTGCTTCATCGTGACAATGGCTGCCACGGAAAGGGATAAAAGATTGTGTGTAGTTCCTTTCTCCCTTATCCATGGCGGCCATCTTGCATTGTAGTTTTTTTCATGTTGATAAATGTAAACACACCGTTTCTCAACTTGAAAGAAATACTATCAGTAGCCTGGTACAACGTGCCGGGATACTAATAGCAGTAAATCCCAATAGGTGGGGGCTTTACCAGGGCAGGTAATGCCCAGTGCTAATTTTAAAGCCCTTTTCGCATGAGCTTCTAACTTTCCCGAGGTGTTACTTGGTGCGCTAAAGCTCCCGCCTGTCGGTGTTTATTGGTTTATTAGATTCTGCCATAACATTTGTAATAATACTTCATATCTTAAAATAATTATATAAGTGTGTTCGACCTGGTGTATGTATTCCAGAAAAGGTCTTCTAGAAACCTCCGGAAATCCCATCTAGTCCTGATGCCATATTAGTTTTAAGAAACATAATGGCTGTGACCACCTCCTCCTCTGTGATTTCTTCATCTAGATTAAAGCAACATTCTTGGTAGATAGTGTGGAGTCAGCTCTCCTGTAAATATTCATCCCCTGCCTGTGGGGAATCGTCCTGCTCGTTGTGAAGAACCTGGTAGAATGCTCTTAACAAGACCCTTTTCTTGTCCTCTTTTATGGCCAATCACACTGAACCATCGCTTAGGACTCTGATTAGTCTCTTAACTTAACTCTTAACTCAAACTTAGGTGGCCTTTACACTGGGTACCTAATTCGTATTACTGTGTTACTGTTGCTCTGAAATTGTGGTAAACTAGTACTTGCCGCTCATTCCTGCCCACTTGCTCTCGTCTGTCTTCCCCCCACTCCCTCCTTATTCCATGGTCCTCTCTATATCTCCTATCTTCTCTAACTGCTTCTCCATTGGCTATCCTGCTCTCCTCACTAAATCTGGTAGGAAAAAGTTTAAAAAGGATATCCTGGTCTCCAACCCAGGCCTCCCAATCGCTGACACCTACACTAGTGTCTCCTCCAAGGAAACTCTTACTGACATCCTCTTTTTCGTGTCTTCCCCTGACCAATGGACCCGTCATATGGTCTCTGTGCTCTCTCCCTTCTCCTCTTCTCCCATTAATGGTGGCACCCGTTTGGATGTCCTCTTGGCCCCCTTACGCTCCTCTAAGGCCATCATTAATGTCTACGCTAATGGGACCGTCTTGGTCCAAGGCCCTCAGGCCAACCTCCACCTCTTTGATAGACGCTTCCCGCGCCTCATCAACTTCCTTTCCTCTCCTGCTGTCCCCTCTTCTCTGTCCTTGGCTACTTTGCCTCCACCCTCTCACCCTGCCCTCTCTCAGGCTCCTTCTTCTTCACCTCCACAGGGTGTACCTCTGATCTGTACCCCTCCCCGGAAGTCCTTCAAGGATGGCAACCTTCTCCACATTGCGTCTCTCAACTCTCGCTCTGCTGTCGAACATTCCGCTGATATCTGTCGCCTTCTTGAGGAACCGGACCTTGACATCCTCGGTCTCACTGAGACATGGTTCACGTCCAGCTCTGTCACCAGCTTTGACACACTCCTACCTGACAGTTACAAGATCCTCTCCTTGCCCAGGCCCAACCGTGCTGGGGGGGGTGTGGCCCTTATCTTCCCTGAGTGGATTCCTGCCATTGTCACTCCTACGCAGACCTACTCCTCCTTTGAATGCCTTGTCTGCTGACTCTCTCTCTCTCCATGCCATTCCCTTACCGTGGCTACTATCTATCGGCCGCCTGGTCAAATTTCCTCCTTCCTCTCTGAGTGGGCTGACCTCTCCTCCTCACTCCTGTCCTCAACCACTCAACTCCTCTTTCTTGGAGACTTCAATATCTACCTTGATGCCTCCTGTCCTCCCTCGGGACTCTTTCGCGACCTCTGCGACTCTCTCTCACTTTCTATTCTCCCATCTGGGCAGACCCATTCTGCAGGGCACACTCTTGATGCTCTGATATCTTCTGACCTTCCCCTCTATGTCCCTCTCTCCACTATCTCTCCTGGAGTGATCACTTTCTCCTATCCTCCCACCTCACCGTCCCAGCCCCACAGGCAAAGCCACCCTCATCACTGCCACCCACCTTCGCGGTCATCCGAACCATGAAGCGCGTGTCAGTTGAGGCTTTCGCTACCACCTTCTCGCCCCTCCCCCTACGGTTGACTCCCACCCTGACACAGCCCTCTCCACTCTCCACGCTGCTATATCTGATACCCTTGATATCCTTGCCCCTGTCATGAGAATCCGCCTGAAGCCTAAAGCCAAATGTAACTCCTGGTATGACTCGGATCTCATCACCCTTAAACGCAAGTGCAGGGTGGCAGAGAGGAAATGGCATGCTTCATGTTCATCCTCTGACAAACTGGCCTTCCACCTGCTCCAAAGGCAATACCGGCTCTCCGTTCTCACCAAGAAGAGAGCCCTTATCCAAACCCGCATCTCTGCGGCATCTAACAATTCGGTCGAACTCTTTAAAATCTTCAAGGAGCTGGCCAACCCTGCTGCAGTCTCTACCTCTCCTGTCCCCTCCCAGGGCCCTCTGCACTTCACTGGCCTCTCACTTTATTTCAAAAACTCAGGACATCCTGTCCTCACTCTCCTCCTACCACCTCCCCCCCTCTATTCCCTGCTCTTCCTCTGGCCCTTCTGCAGCCTCCCCTCGTCCATCCTTCTCTGCCTTTCCCCTTTTTTCTGCTGACGAGGTTTCGAAACAAGTCCGATCTATAAAAGTCTCGTCAAAACAGGTCCACCCCTGTTCCTCCAAAACTATCAAGGACCACATTGACTCCTTGGCTCCTGCCCTGGCAGACTTCTGCAATCACTCCTTCGCCTCTGGAGTCTTCCCATCCCCCCTCAAGCACTCCCTTGTGCACCTACATGCTGAATCTGTTGGTAGTCTTCATGACCATCAGTCGGGCTCTCAAACCTTGACTCTAACACTCCTTGTGCTCTCATTTTGCTCGACCTCTCTTCTGCCTTTGACACTGTCAACCACACCATCCTGCTCAACCGTCTCCGTGATAACCTGGGTATCACTGGTCAGGCTCTGGCGTGGCTGACCTCCTTCCTCTCCAATCGACCCTCCCAGATCCAACTGGGTTCCTTCCTCTCTGACATCTTTTTCTCTAACTGTGGTGTCCCCCAGGGATCTAACCTCTCCCCCTGGTTTATTCAACCAGTACCTGGCACTTCTTGCTCACTGCATCGCCGCTTTCTGTCCCAACTTTCAGTGCTACGCGGATGATACCCAGCTTATTTTCAGGCTACCTTCGGCCTCCTCTTCCCCTTCCCTCATCTCTGACTGTCTTTCTGCTATCCAGGAATGGTGTGCTGCCAACGACCTCTGCCTTAATGCCAGTAAGACTGAGATTCTACTCATCGGCACACCCACTCCCTCCTTGCCTGCAGCTCTCTGGCCGGCCTCCCTTGGCCCTCTTCCTGCTCCTACCTGCAAGGCAAAAAACCTCGGGGTCATCTTCGAGTCCACACTCTCTTTCTCTCCTCACATCTCTGACGTCTCTAAGAAGTCAAACTACCAGCTACACCTCCTCAGAGGTATCCTTCCTTTCCTCTCCTTCCCCCAGAAGCTCACTGTCTCCAGAGCCCTAGTTCTCTCGAAGCTGGACTTCTGTAACAGCCTCTATCTAAATCTTCCTGCCTCTACTCTCCGCCCTTTGAAACTCATCCAGAACAGGACTGCGAGACTTGTCCTTGGCCTCAAGCACAGGGACTGTATCTCTCCAGGACTGAAATCACTACACTGGCTCCCAGTGGCTGTGAGGATTAAGTTCACAACCCTCTGCATTGTCCACAAGGCCTTCTGGGGCCTTGGGCCAAAATACCTTCAACTCTCTCTTCCTGAATATCTTCCTTCTCGAGCTCTTCGTTCATCCACCTCCAACTACCTCAGGGTCAGCCGCTTCTCCAAGCAACGAGTTGGGGGTAGATCTCTCTCCGCAGCAGGGGCCTCCCTCTGGAACAGCCTTCCTGCCTCCCTGAAACTTGAGAAGAACCATCTCTGGTTCCGGAAGCACCTCAAAACCTTCCTCTTTGCCTCAGCTTTCTCTCCCTCTCTCCCCTGCTAAAACCACTGAACCTGCACTGAATCTGCAACTGGGCCACTCACCGATCTCAGTCCTTGGCCCAGCCACTCTTCCCTGCACTGCCTACCTGCACTACAGGAATGTCTCTGTTTCCTACAGCCCCTTCTCTCGGCACTTACCTTGCACTTGCCTCCAGCTTGCCCTATTATTTATCTTGTATTCTACTAACCATGTACTGCACTTTCCCCTCTCCCCTTCCCCTTGCACTTTTCCCATTCCCCTCTACCCTTGCACTTGCCCGATCTGAATGACACCTGGCCTAGTAGGATCGTTATCTGTCTCCCCTTGTTCCCCCCCCTGCCTCGTCGCGCCTTGAAACACTTGTGTGCAGGCGCGTTACAAATGCCATATCATATCATATCATAACTGAGATCCCTTTATTTTGTAAGATAACAATGTACCTACTTTATTAATATCTTTGTTTAAGTCACATTGATGTCTTCTCTGCATTTCTTTCCATTAACAGATTGAGTTCAGCTTTTATTGTTTTGGCTTTCCCCAAGACAGCCTGTGAGCCGGTCTTTTTGTCTTCAGATACCCAATCTTGTAATTTTTGCTGGAGATTATCGTCCATTAAATTTGCTTATCTTCTTTACTCCATTCCAATAGATGTTACCTGGCTTCTTATGACCAGCCTAAAAGCGGGTTATTCTCGAAGGACATTCTAAAATGATCATATAATTTACTTGTGAGAATAGGATATTCCAATAGCTTCTGGTTAACTGATCAGCTAGACGTCTGAGAGTTTGGGAGCAGCAAATCCAACGTCATTGTGATGGGAGCATGGTCTGACTATGAAATCCTTACAGATCCACCGCTTCCTCCTTATCTTGCAACTTAGTACTAAGAAACATATAATCCATACGTGTGTGAGTTTTATGCACATTTGAGAAGGAGGTGCAGTATCCACATTCTTTATATGTACTCCGGCAGGCATCATGAGTCCCAACTCTAAGAATCTCTGCTGTCATCTAATTGATGTTGATAAGGTCCACTGACATCTATTTTTAGATCTATCTAGGGCAAGTTCCCTTATGAAATTAAAAGCTCCCATAAGAATGAATTAATTCCTGGCACAAATCTAAAGTTCCACTAGAACCTCCAGTGGGAGGGGAGCCTGTTATGTGCTTGGGATGTCTTCCCTAGAGCTCCAATGCCCCTTAGAAATAGAAATCTGCCCTTCTCTTCCCCTGGATACTCATTAGAATAAAGGAAGAGTGCATATGAAATGCCACACGTTTTAGTTTTAGTAGAGGAATCATAGTAGTGTGAGTTTTATTGGTGTGAAATTCTGATATGGTCCTTAGTGTTCATAACCTCATGTTCTCTTTTCTAGAACAATTTTCAAAATATTCGCCTTTCTGATCTAAGTCCATTGCAAGGGCATTCGACTCTTTCTATTTTTCAACTGTGGTCTAAGTGGCAATCGCATGAGTATTCACTCTGATATTCACTGTGTCTTTAAAGTGATGCTGTAGTCTTAGTAGAATAGGCTATTTCATATAACAAGCCACACGTGCCACAGCACTAACCAGTAGCCATCCCTTGAACTTCACCTGCAGTTTAGTGCTAATCAGAAGTGCATTGTGGGTATTACAATGAGCCCAAAAGCATGATTTTTTGCTTCCAAAAATTATATTGGTCGAATTGGGCAGTACTATTTTAAAGGTAGCCAGTAAGAAAGCACAGCGGGTTGAGCGCATGCTGCTGTGCTCTCTGTGTGATCTGCAGGTTGCCGGGTCCAAACCCGGCAAGGCCAACTCAGCCTTTCATTCTTCCAAGGTCGATAAATGAGTACTAACTTTGGTCGGGTGATATTATATGTAAATATGTTGTATGTCAAAGAGATATAAAAATAACATATCATTATCATTATCACAGCTTGTTTTTAGATGGTGGATTGACCCTAATTGAGCCTTCCATGGATGAAACATCTATGACTTGCAATCTAGACATTGGAGGTCATCCCAAGTTTGACGGTATCCCGGTGGTAAAGCCACCAGGATACCGGCAAACGGACCTACCATTACAGGTGCCTGATATCCGGTATTACCAGGATATTCCAGGTGCCGGCAATGGCGGTCCTTAACCATTGCATGGAGTCCAATAGGACTCCATGGAGGCGATTGCCAGTATTTTCCAGCACCAGTAAAACAGGTGCCAGTAATAACAGCTGTTTATTGCTGGTGGGGTCCTGATTTACCTCTAGCTCTTGGCTGGAGGTAAGTCAGGAAACCCCCACCGACAACTCTGGTATATGGAAATACCAGCACTTTTTTCAGGACCAGCCGAGCCGGAATGAGGTCCATTGTAAGTACCATACTTTCTGCATTGCAATCAGATTATTCTGGTGCAGATAAACTAAATTATGTGCAATGTTTCCTGAACAAATATCTTCATTGCCTCTTTGCATGATTGATTTAAAATGCTTCACACGCCCAGCGTGCCGGTGCTATGCGCAGACTGACCAGGGCGCTTATCTTTGCACCTGGATCCCCAATTCCTATTCAGATGCTCAGCAAACATTGGGCACACGATACACAAGGGGATTGTCCTGATCACTATATTCTCGTGGTCTACTTGCTAATTACTGTAAACCCAAAGTGTGTTCTATCATATAACACACATTTAGATTTCTTTAGTATGTAGTTGTATTCAGCCCATCAAGTAGGTAATACAGACACAATTTGAAACTAGATACAGCTTTCATTTATTTAGCTGTTCATGCATTTTATAGTCATGCGTTGAAAAGTTTTTTTAGGCATAGATTTTTCATATACAAAAAAGTTCAGTTTACCAAGTGTGGTTTGCTTTTGTACATTTGCAAAACCTTTAGTGACAATTGAATGTAGAAACACAATTTCATTTATACAAAGCTAGAGTAAGTTTGTGCTTTAGAATTTTAGTGTAAAACCACCACCTAAAGTGACAAGTGATAGCTAGGGATACATAGTACAACCAGATCAAAGAAACAAAGTCATAATTGGTTGTTTTTTAGCCAAGCTGGAGGGTGACCTAAAACACGGTTGACGTCTGGGTATTAGTCAGGTGGTTGAAAGGGCCAAATAAAGCACACTAAGGTGTTGGTCCACAGACGTTTCGGCAAGGTGCCTTCATCTAGGACCTGGTGTCATGCTGTCTGCTCACCAGGATAATCCATTTCACTGGCGTGGTAGCTGAAATGCTTTAGAGGGGCATTTGAGAATCCATCCTGAGGATTTCTCCGAATTCAGTTTAATACAGCTAAACATTATCGATACTGAGCAGCACTCATTCTTGGCATCATCACATTCCCATAGTGATCTCAATGAATGATCTAATGTAACCACGTTGCGCGTGTGACATTGCCTTGCATTAAACCAATTGGTTATGCCGCTTTTCCTCTTCCCTCTGTACCTGCCCCTCTCAATCCCCCACCGTCCGCAGGAGAGGAAATCCAGTTGTTTTTCCCAGTGCAGGCCAGACTGAGCACCAAATCCATCCCCTGAAATATTTTTAATACCAGCCCCCTGTTGCACTGTGGGGAAAGTTATGTTCAGGTGTGGGACTATGTGTGGCGAAAGAGGGAGGTTCCTGGAGTCTTCTCCATGACTGGACAGGAGGCGTGCAAATCCTTATCTCATCAGCGAATCAAAATAGTAGACGTCAATTAGACATCTGTGAGACCATCTAGATCCAAATTACGACCCCTTTTCTTATTACAGAGACTCTATAACAAGTTTGCTGCAGGATTGGAGGACAATATCATAATACACAAACCTTGACCCATTACAGAGACTGTATAACAATTTTGCTCTGAAATTGGAGGATCGTTTCATGATATGCAAACCCTTGCCCTATCACAAAGAGACTGTATAACACGCTTGCTACAGGATTGGAGAATAGCCCTGTGGTACAGAAACTGTTGTCATAACACTGCAACTGTATAACACGCTTGAGGAGGATTGCAGGCCAGTGTAATGATATGCAAACCCTTGCCCTATCTCATAGAGTGTATTTCTGCAGAATTGGAGGATTGTGCCATGGTATGCAAACCCTTGTCGTATCACAAAGACTGTAAACAAGCTTGCTCCAGTATTGGAGGCCAGTGCCATAATATGCAACCCCGTGCCTTATACCATAAACTGCATAACAACCTTGTTGCAGGATTGGAGGACTGGACCATGATATGCAGAGCCTTGTCCTGACACAAAAACTGCATATCAACTTTGCTGGAGGATTGGAGAACAGTACAGTGTTACACAAACACTTGCTGCAGGACAGTACCATGACATGCAAATACTAGCCCTATCAAAGAGACTGCATAACAAGCTTTCTGCAGGTGTGGAGGACGGTACCATGATATGCACACCGTTACCCTATCACAGAGACTGTATAACAAGCATGCTTAAGGGGTGGAAGATAGTAATATGTATGAACAGCCTTGTCTTAACCTGAAGACTGTTTAACAAGCTTGAGACAGGATTAAAGGACTGTACTATTATATGCAAACCCTTGCCCTATCACAGAGACTGTATAACAGGTGTGACAGGGCTGTTGACCCAGCCCTGTCAGGGATGGGTGGGAGCCCAACCCCAACGACCCAGGATGCCAGAGAATATGTAGACAGACCTCCTCCCATCATCTCCTTACCTGCCAGGAAGGTACAATGCCTGGACCTGGTGCCGCGCTGCACAACATTCTTGCAAGAAAGACCACAGACCAGCAAAGGATAAGAGCCAGCGCACCAAGAGAAACTTCCTAATACAGCAACGCTGCGTAGAAAAGAGAGTGGGGCTTAAAGCCCGTATTTAACCTCCCAAGCCCTCCCCTGTTACACCCGTGAGAGCAAGGTAAGCCGTTGGTAGAGTAAGTGGGCAATCCAGAGAAAGGGAGGGTTATATAAGAGGGAGCTCAGGAGTTGTTTGTGGTGTGGGCTGCAGTTGGGTGAAGACGCGTGGCGGATGAGGACATCCAAGATATCAGAGGAGGCTATTCTTAAGTAGGAGGTCTGTTGAGTGTTTGTGTGAGAGAGGGGAGAGTGTGAGTAGTAGAGGTAGAGTAGGAGTAAAGGTGGAGTGGAGTAGTGGTAGTTGGAAAGAAGCAAAGTAAGCAGTGGGAGTAGCGAGTGAAGGAGATGAGGGGTAGCGTGGTAATTGGTAGCAGAGGGGTTGAGCAGGACACCATATCCCTGGGTGTGCTAAAGGAGTAAGGGGGGTAAAATGGGTTTGGTAGTAGCAGAATAGAAGTATTAGTAGACAGAGAGAGGGTAGAGTGACCGTGTGTGGGGAACACATTTTAGTAAGAACAGGAATAGCAAAGAAAGTAAGATCGGATGGTGGAGGTGGAAAAGCAGAGTGAGAGGTTGGCGGGACAGTGACGTGGTGGGAGGAGGACAACCTAAGAGACCCATATAGCACAGGGTCAGGTTTGAGAGCATCTGAAAAGGGTGAGTGTGACACTGGGTGAAGAAGTCACCACATTACTCCCCGAGATTACTAAGCAGTTATAGGCGAGGGACAGTTAGGAGATCCCTAGGGAGTCAGTTAGTCATTGTATTAGGGATATCACCACCAGTCTTAGAAAGAGAACAGACAGGTAGGTGTGATCGTTAGCAAGCATTAACATCCCTGATAAGGACGCCTGGGCTAGGGAGGAGGAAAGCCAACGGTAAGTTGAGTGACAGAGGGACGCCCCCAGTGCCAAAAACCCCATGCCCTGAGAACCATAGAATATGTTCTCCTTGGGCATCAAACCAGTCTGTAAATTTAAAATAAACACCCTTGGACTTGCTGGAGGATTGGAGGACAGTTTCATGTTACATGTCATGTCTAGACCAGCCGTTCAGGACGGGTCCCGCAAAGGGACCTCGTAGTAAGGCGCTAATGGGTTAACGGCGCCGCAGCCTTTTACGGCGCCGTTAACCCATTAGCACCAGGGTCGTAATGAGGCCCTAAGTCTCAGGAGGGGTGAGGGTGACTGAAAGACCTCAATGAGCACACACAGCAAGGACACTTACATATTACTCCCAGACAGGTGTTATATCAAAAACATAAACATAAACATTTATTACAAGACCTTTGTAACTCAGACCATAGCAAAAGAATCACAGTAATACTAAGTAAACCAACACAACACTATCAATACAATGTATATACAAGACCAATGCGGTCCAAAGGGTTAAATGCACAAAATATGTCGATAACCTGGAAGGGAAGGAAACAGGCAGTGCAGGTAATCTTTAGGCTCCTTCGACATCAGCAACACACCTAACTAAGAGGCAGTCCAAGCCCTAAGAAGAGGGGAGCATTGTGCTCAACAGTACATGCAGTGCAAGTGCACGCGGTTGTTCCAATGGGTAAAATGGGGTCTCTTAAGGGATCTCTCCCAGCTCAGGAAGGTGGATGAGGCGATGAAGAATAAGTTCCCACTATTCAGGGAGGACATCCACTTGAAGGCAGAGGTTTCCAGAGTGCGGGATGGAGTCACTAGTTCGCACTAGCAGTGGAAAGGAGAGGGGCCCCCAATGGCCACTCGTGCGTAAAAAGGGGACCTGGCGCTAGGGGTCACCGGTTAGTGTTAGAAGTACTCACCGGTCCCAGGCACACTCAGACCCAAACTTCGCCAGTTCAGTCCACTTTGCTTGCAGGTTCGAATGCGGCAAAAAGGACGTCTCTGCGGCTTTCAGTTTCTGAGATGCAGTGAGGATCCCCAAACGGGGTAGTAGCGATTTCTCCGCTCCGGGTGGATGAATCGACCCAGTGTCACTACAGCAGGCTTCAGGGGCAAGAGGGTCACAAATGCAGCATATTTGCATAGGTCATTGCCACGGCAGGGCAACACGGTAACCGCATATGCTCCGGTCCTGGCGCACTGTCTCATATCAGACCTGGGAATGCCAAGTATACGAAATTCGGTGTGAGGGTGCCACAGACACAGAGCTAGCAGTAAACCAAGTTTCGAGGGCCTCCTTGAAACGGCAGCGGTGACTGAGCAAAGCAACTAGGTAAGCTGGTCAGTCCACTGGTTGGCCCTGGGACACTTCCCACAAAGCTTACTTGCAGGTTTTGATGAAGGTGCCGAGAATAGTCGGTCCCACTACTGTTATGGGTCAAAGTGTCTTCGCAGACGTTCTAGGACGACCAGATGCAGAGGGGTCCCACGGGACGACAGCGGGCTCAGGGTGCCAAACCTTCCAGCAGGTCACCAGCGGTTCCTCAACTCAGCTTCGTAGTTTCAGGATACTTGGATCCTTTCCTTCGTTCAGTGAGAACTCCAGAGATCGACATGGTATGGGTGCTTTTGGCCTCCTCTTATCCAAAGTCCCTTCGCTCCAAAACGAAGAAGACCCAATGGGAGATCTGCTCACTAACACACACTCCATATGTGGACCAATCACAGACCAAGGTGGTCCCAGTCATTCATGGCACTCTAGACACTCTGGCACCCGGGATGTGTATTGGGGACAGACACCCCAGCCCACATCCTGGAGACACACACACAAGGCATGCAGAAGCCCGCAAAAGCATTGTGTTTTGCGGGAAAATGCATGACCAAATAAGAGATGACCCGGGTCAACTTGACCTGGGGAAGGTGAAGGGGCAAGATGGCCAAAGGACAGGACAAAGAACCTGGTGGCATGGCCATTTTGGAGCCAGGCCACCTATACGTGCCAAACGCGGTTAACACAGTTAACATGGCAGGAAAGGGTTAAAAATAATGCGAAAAGATAGCTGCCACCAGCCCTGTCCATGATGACACATCTGTACATCTTACCAAAAGGTCCATCTGGAGTATCTAGGGCCTTTGGAAAATGACTACAAACCCAAGTACACTGTACTGGAAGGTCCCTTGTGTACTTGTTAAATGTTGCAGAAAAGTTGCAACATTGGAAAAGGACTAAGGGAAACAAAGTCTCTCAGTACTGACTGGCTTAGGGGCATGTCAGTTTCCCCCTTAAAAGTGAGTGCAAGCCCAGAGGAGTGCAGCTGAAGGCTGTGCTTCTCTGGCAAAGTCAGTCTATGGTTTCTAAACAGCAGCAAAACGTTTGGGGGTGTACACATGGAGGGAAAATACATACAATTATGAAATCCTTCTTAACACTGTCTCTCCTCACAACCTCCACCATGCAATTGTTCTCCCTCGCTGTCCCTAACCATGGAGGCGAAATCTTGGTATTTCCCTTCCTGCCTCTCATCATCTCAAACGGACTCACCCCAGTGGCAGCATGCTACGAGATCTTGAAAGCATTTAATCTCTCCCTCACAGCCTCCTACCTATTATCCCCCCCACACACCAGCCATCGTTATCACATACATGATGTACCTGTTGACTCTCTCCACCACACCACTATATTCCAGGTGATACAAGTACGTCCTCTTGCGGCCAATACCACATTTCCTCAAATAATCTTCAAAGACATTTGCCACAGTCTCTAATTTGCATTTAACATGCTTTCTGGGAAGCCTACCCTCTTCAAAATGTCATCTAAAAACTCTGAAGCTGCACCACCGTTCGCTTCCCTCAGCACCTTCAATTCAACCCACATTGATAGAAATCCACCACTGCGATGATAAACTTCCCATGGTTTATCATCTAATAGTGGCATGGCTGCCTCCAATAACCGTACCGAGTCTGCCCTCATTCAATGGGGAATTACCGGTCTATTCCGACCTTTGTGGGACCGGTACGTCCCCATTGAAAATACCATTCTCTATTCCCATTTGAGCCCCATAGGGCTCAATGGGAATGGGGAAGGTGCAAATAATGGTACCGCAATTTGCGGTACCGTTATTTGCTCCCTGGACCCTTTGCTGCTCCACTATAGGCTCTCCCGTTTTCATTTCGGGACCTATGCGGTTCTCTCGCCTTTATGCGCACCTGCTGCTCCACACACGCTCTCTCTCCAAACGGCAGCCTGGGAGAGTGAAGTCTCTCATCCTCCTTCTTCTCCCTCTTCCCCTCAGCTGTGTTCCATCTTCATATTTAAAGGTCCCGCTCAGGTACCTTGCTTCACAAACACTAGACTGCATGCTTTCTTCAATGGCATTTTTAATCCTCATTGGGCCTCATTACGAGTCCGGCGGTAACCGTGCCGGAAAAACCAGCAGGTTGCCTCTGGACCCCTATTACCATTCCGCCTCCGTGATTCCTGGAATCACTGGGCCATTACGACCCCGGTGACCCAGGAATTCCGGAGGTGAAATTCTGTATGTCCCCATTCCCATGGAGTCCCATAGGACTCCATGGGGATGGGGACAATGGAAACACTGGTTCTGTCTATGACGGAGCCGGTGTTTCCATGTCCGCCTGCAGGCGGGTGGTGTAAATCCCGCCAGGTCAGACCTGGCGGGAGTGACACCCCCTGCCTGCAGGACTCTTAATCAGCTGGTCTGGAAAGAACGGTGGCAGCGGTTTTACCGCCACCGTTCTTTCTGGACCGGCAGGGTCGTAATGAGGCCGATTGACTCCTGGTTCATCGTCCTCGTCCCAGTACCACAGGTGTTATGGATCTTGAAGTCCATAATGGACTTGAACCTCTTATGCCCTTTTTCTTTCCATTTGACTGTTGAACTGGCTGTTATTAGAATTAGGAAGTAATGTACGATTTAATATTAAGGCTAAGAGAACAGGGCCATTAGAGGATGCCACATTAGATTTAGAAAATCCCAAGCTGTGTAAGTTATTCTGCTTAGATAACTTTCCACAGTGGGTTCCTTGGGTTTTCTCATGAGAGGGATTTGTACAATGACAACAGGACATAAGATACTTGGAAATTGCGGAACACTCATATTCACCTGAAGATGAAGACCACATCCCTCCCAAAGGAATCACCACTTTCCCCTGACATCCATCTCGTCCCATGTGATCCTCCCTCATGATACCACTTCCACAGTTAGGATCAGGTAGCGTCTGCCTTCGCCTGGCCACATGGGCGAGATCTTAGGCTGAGATTTAATGACTCTGCAGGATGCATCACACTCCTCTCTACTTCTCTGTCAAACCCTGGCCACCAATAATCTCATCTCAGCACATTCTTAGTCCTTGTTACTCCTATGTGTCCCGCATGGACCATCATTACCAATTTCTCCCTTAACCAAGTGGGAACCATCATATGCCCCCACCTGTACAAAAGAGAACCTTTGACACTTAACTCTTCCCTCACCTCCCAACATGCTCTTTCCTCACGCTTCAGTCTCCATGTTTCCAGCCACTCCAACAGCACAAATTGCACTGCCCGCACAATGCTTCTATCCTCTCTCATCTCCATCTCCCACTTTGCTTTCCATATTATACTATTGTAATGAAGGTGCTGATTCAACGCGAGACAGGGGGACGCACCTCCCAGTTGTGGGACTAAGGGGGAGGGGGACTATGCACCACTTAGGGGGAACACATGGGGTCCCTGGAAGATTGTAACCAGCCTCAGGGACGCAGCAGGGGGGAAACAAAGGGAAACCCCCTTGTATACAACACAATGTGGATGACAGGGAACTTGGTATACAAACGCGAGGGAGGAAAACCACAGGTAAGGTAAACTTCACGGGGCACCGCAGACAGAACCCACCAACTCTGAGCACACTATCTGCACACCGCCGCTGAGTGAAGGGGGAAGCTGAAGGCACGCTGCTCTTCTCCTGCAGACCACCGTCGCTGGGAACAGCAATGGGCGATACAATCAAGAGAAATTGGCCTAATCTAGAGATGCACTCACACAGCCCAAAGGCGGTTTCAAATCACCCCTTGGCTGTTTGGCATGGGAATACATATTTGGGGTGGAGGGACACTTCAAGAAGAGCCAATTAGACTGTATGTATTGGTGTCCCCGGAGAATAAAAAAGCTCCCATAGTATCCACAATAGTGTTTGCGAAGGTCATCATCTGGCAGATGCCATGTGAATGTCTCCCATCGCACTAGTACAGGGTGGCTTGTGTTCCTTTCTTCTTGGTGCTGGCCAATGGCAGATGAATAAAGACCCGAAGGTCAGCACAATGATGTCGTTAATTTCAAATTGTTTGCGGGGTGAAGCAGGAAGAAATGTGGCACCATATGGGCAGGGAATGAGCCAGGAAAGGGCAGGATCATTTTACTCCAATCATGTCTAACTATTTTATGTTTAGTTTTAGGGTTCTGACAAAGTCTAACCAGTCAGCTTCCTGGGAACAGAGAAGATGTGAAGGTTGAAGTGCAACTGTTACTAACTGAATTCACAAGTGCTGTTCGCAGTGAGCCATTTTGTCAGCGCTCATCAATCAGTTCTGTTCCACTGTGTTGTTTGATCTGTGCTCGCCCAGCTGTAATAGACAGCGTTACTTTTTGTCTTGTGTACGTTCGTTTTTTGGGATTACTATTTGTAACGTATCTAATGTATGCCTGGGTGGACCCCAGTGAGATTCTCAGTTCTCACAATAAACTGAGGGTATTTTGGCCGCCGTGCCTAAGGGCGCAGGTACGGTGACCGCAGACCTGTTGCCCGTACAAGACTGAGGAGGTCCTGCAGACACTGAGTTCTCAAAGGTCTACCTGGTCCTGAGCGCCACTCGTACTGACGGGGACGAGTGAGCCAGCAAGGGAGGATCGGTGCCAGGAGGACTCGCTGATCTTTTACGACAAGTGAATGTAACCGTGCAAGAACACCCTGTTTCGTGGTTGCATGCCCATGGCAGAGGGAGGGACTGTATTTTATGATGTCTAGGACACATCCTCGAGGTGGGAGGATGATCGGCGGTAGTAGCTGTAGATTTTAGTGCACGCTACCCGCATAGGCGGTAGGTGTCTGTGTGTGAGGGCACACCTGTGGTAGTGCAAGAGAGGTGCTTAGTAAGAGATGGACCCCAGTAGATCGGAGTTGCGTGTAGTACCAGCAATTGTATAGTTGTGTCATCTAGGGGAAAAAGGGTGTTGTTTATTGTGAAGTTGTTAATGCTGTGTTCTGGAGCGGGTAGACACGAGCATGCAATATTAGTGTTCACATTAGTGCTTGTGGTGATGACCCAGGTGGAAAGATCGTCATCGGCAGGTGCCTGGTGCATAATAGCGTGCTAAGCATTCTGATGGTAGAAGTGAGCAAAGAGGAGCAGAGGTAATTTAGCACCTACCACAACTAACATTGGAAAAGTTTAGCCCGTGGAGAGGGTTGTTACTTTACTAACCCGGAATGAGTGGGTGGGCCTGAGGAGAAGGCCAGTGTGCTGAACAAGAGTGCATGGGTGGGCCCTGTGGAGAGGGCTGGTGTGAAAGAGGGGACAGGTGACTGAGGGGGAGTGTGGGTATTGTAGAGGGAGGGGTATAGAAGGGAAAGAGAAGGGGAACTGGAAGGGGGGTGCTACGGGAACTCAGGATATAGATGAGGGTCAGCAAAAAAGACAGGAAGTAATGGCCTATCAATGACATATGCGATAAATTACTCCAATATTGCGATAAAATATTAAAATGTAACTTCCAGTGGGCCCAGGAGACTGCAGGTCAGTGATTCCATACGTGGCCCATGGAGGGAACGTTTGATAGTAAAATAATAGAACACATGTTTTCCTATCTACTAACAAAGTATAAGGGCTCGAAACTAAGGAGTAGGCAGAATATATTGGGGCTATGTAGGCTCTATGAGGAAAAGAAGGGGGAAACAGTAAGGAAGGAGGGAGAAGATAACAGGAGGGGATGGACCAAAGTTCTCCGCTCCCATTCTATGGAGTATAGCTGATGTTACACCCACAGTGGGATATAGGAATCCCCAGCGGGAGAGCGCAGAGAGTTGAAAAAAGGATGACACAGGAAAAGAAGGATACAGACACACAACGGTAGGAGGAACACAGAAGGGGGAAAGGAAGTGCTGAGCAGACATTGAAAAAACACACAACAACAGGTTGAAGCATTAGTTAATGTAGCAGAGAGGGTGATAGAACAGGAGATACGAAGGAAAACTAAGGAGAGAGGGTCATGAGGGATGGAAAGGAATGGGTGTCAGGGAAGATAAAATTTAGACTAGACAACGAGGAGCAGGGAAAGGGAGAAGAAGAGGCAGAGGGAGGGGGTGAGATTAGTATAGACTCAGATGAGGAAGATGTGGAGGAAAACATTTAGCGATGGAGAGGGTGACAAATGGACACCTGACAAGGAAAGAAGGAGGGGGAAGCAAAGGAGACGACAGGGCGCAAGGTGCCCAAGCGTCATTGGTCAACCTCCCTTTGTAGTAGAAAAAGGAAAGTAAAAAGAGGACTGACCCTGAACACGCCCTGATACCTCTAGGCCTGTTTTTTTCATGCTTTATAAATTCCCTAACATAACATAACGGAACTGGCCCAGGCGACAGGAGGTTAAGAGAGGACAGGACCCCATGCCAAATCAGATGCTACTGTTAAAGAAGTGGAGAGGGGATTTGCATTACGTACCTTGGCAGACGATAGACAGAGATAACCTAATATGCAGCTTGCCCTCTCTTGTGGCTGGGGCCAGCAAATGGATACAGGCACTCGAGAAAAAGACTGCAGGGGTGACATTAGCAATAGGGAATATGAAGAGCTTATTTGCAACCATAATAGGAGAATGAGGAGATAAGATTTGGGAACAGGTGGGGTACAGGGAGAGAAGCTAAGCACCAATGTCCATGATGGAGCCCCATTCAACAACTACCAAGTGCATGTATGGGAGGTCTTAAGGAGCATGTACCCAGACAGTTATGGCTTACAGACAGTGAGTGCACAGCAAATGAAGCCCAACAAGGACCATGCATGGTATATGAAACAGGTCCAGGATCTCTGGACACAGGAGACACGCAGGAGCTGGAATGAGTGAATACCCTTATTTTACCACATACTGTTAAAGGAACTGCTGACGGACATCCAGGCGTCACTAGACAAGATTGTAGGAATAGAAGCAAAGGAATGGCCAGAGATACATGCAACGATAGCACACTACTGTAAGAGGAAGCAAGAGAGCGAGAGACAAGCAGTGGAAAATGCTGCAAAGGCAGAAAACAAACGAGTGCCGTAGCACCCACCCAACACGAAGGGTTCCCTGTTGGGACGGTACCCCAGCAGGGGGGTTATGGTACTCCGCAATACATGCTGCCACAATACATATTGCAATTGGGTGCCCCACCACAGGGAAATTACATACAGGGCGGGTGTTTCCCGATGGGGAGAAGGTATCCGCAGCAGGGGAGAGGAGGGGGATACAGGGGAGTAGGATACAGGAGTGTTGGGCCATGCTTTATATGTGGTAATATGGGGAATTTCACATGCACCAGTCCTTTCAGGCAACAAGCTCAGGCACATGTAATTCAAATATCGCAACAACAAGGGTTTGTCACGGCACAACCACAGTGGCAGTAGACGCAACCCATCCCAGCCTCGCAGCAGCAGGGGCAACTGCCCCTGCCACAGGTTCTGCAGCAAGCACAAGGGGTACCGGGAGAAAATGGAACAGCACCACATAACGCAATACAAACACTAGCACGAGCCGCAGGAGGTACAGTTGTGCTAGGAAGGAAAGTGGTGCGCCACTACACTGTTGTGAGTGTGTCAGAGGAAATCCTTTTCCTTTCCCACAGAGTAACATGCAACAATAGGGAGGCCCACCGAGAGCTCGAGTGTGTCCAGTCCTAGCAGTTACTAATGACCCCAAAGAGGAACCCGAGATAGCAGTGAAAATAGGACCAAGAGAATTATCATTCCTCATAGATACAGAAGCAACCAAATCTTGTAAAAGGGAGGGGTAATTTCCGCTATCAAACAAAATAATGGACAGGCAGAGATTCTCTGGGGCAGTGGTAACGCTTACATTGACAAAAGATCTACCACTTTTTATAGGGACATAGAACTTTGTAGCACCCCTGATGTATTCCGAAGACACTCCCACCTACATACTGGGGAGAGACTTGCTGAGTACATTGACTTCCACAATATCACTCACAGAAAAGAGGATGGTGTGCTCGTCACCAAGCATCCATTACACACGAGTGGCTGTGCTCCTTCTGGCAGTGCACACTCAGAGCACACTGCGAGGAAAACCTGTGTACGCCAACATGTTCCTGTATAAGGTCGAGATATTGTTGGGCTGGGTCCTGCGGATACAAGGAAAGGTGTTTTGGCTTGCGTCAGAATTCCTGTTCTGTCCCCAGTGCCAGAAGGAAGACACAAAAGGCACCATGATAGTGCTATACCTTGAAGATCCTATGGGGACAGATGACGACAACATGGAATGGTGCACAGTGCTGTGCATAGACCCCACACTAACCATTACAGGAGTAACGGATGAACAATTGTTCTCTGATGGGGAGGAAGAGGGAGAAATGATAAGAGGGGTAAAAAAGATGGTGCTGATACTGACACTACTAGCAAAGAAAGGAAGCAGACACGCAAGCGAGAACCTTAAAAAGTTTCCCAAAGAACTATGGACAAAAGGACCCCATGACATAGGGGTATTAAAAGGGATAGGATCAGTGAAGCTAAAGGTAAAAGAAGGGGCACTATTGTCCATATTGAAACAATATCCACTGTCCTGAGAAGCAGTCAAAGGAATATACTCCACTCTACATGCATTGTGGCAACAGGGCATCATACAGACATCAGCAAACAAAAAGATGAGGTGTATCCAACTCATCAAATCTGACGCTTCTCAATATGATCCAAAAAGGAGCAGGAATTATTTGTTGAAAGTTAGTAAATAGAATTATTTTCAATTATTTTTTCTTAAAGTATCCTTCTAGATTTGTGTTTGTGAATCAATTCAGCCAGTCTATGTTAGAAATACAGAAAATGTTAAATGCACATTTCTGTAATTATATTTTTATAAGGTGGTGAGTATTGAGACAGAAAAATAGTACTATGGTCAATTTTATGTACATCAGCCAATGCATTTTGGTATATATACCCTCTTCAGGGCTGTACAATCTATCTAAATAATTATTATCAAACAACATAAGTGCAAATTCAAAATTATTTCCAACGTTATTTGCAAAACGAGCATTTCATAAGAACCGTGATTTGATATAATGTGAACCAAACGGTATTCATATCAATCATGTTGATTAATGATGAAGTCAAGGTTTCATCTTTCTACCTTGATAACGTTGGAAATAATTTTGAATTTGCACTTATGTTGTTTGATAATTCAACATAATTATCAACAGTACATGGAGCGCAAGTGCACGCGGTTGTTCCAATGGGTAAAATGGGGTCTCTTAAGGGATCTCTCCCAGCTCAGGAAGGTGGATGAGGCGATGAAGAATAAGTTCCCACTATTCAGGGAGGACATCCACTTGAAGGCAGAGGTTTCCAGAGTGCGGGATGGAGTCACTAGTTCGCACTAGCAGTGGAAAGGAGAGGGGCCCCCAATGGCCACTCGTGCGTAAAAAGGGGACCTGGCGCTAGGGGTCACCGGTTAGTGTTAGAAGTACTCACCGGTCCCAGGCACACTCAGACCCAAACTTCGCCAGTTCAGTCCACTTTGCTTGCAGGTTCGAATGCGGCAAACAGGACGTCTCTGCGGCTTTCAGTTTCTGAGATGCAGTGAGGATCCCCAAACGGGGTAGTGGCGATTTCTCCGCTCCGGGTGGATGAATCGACCCAGTGTCACTACAGCAGGCTTCAGGGGCAAGAGGGTCACAAATGCAGCATATTTGCATAGGTCATTGCCACGGCAGGGCAACACGGTAACCGCATATGCTCCGGTCCTGGCGCACTGTCTCATATCAGACCTGGGAATGCCAAGTATACGAAATTCGGTGTGAGGGTGCCACAGACACAGAGCTAGCAGTAAACCAAGTTTCGAGGGCCTCCTTGAAACGGCAGCGGTGACTGAGCAAAGCAACTAGGTAAGCTGGTCAGTCCACTGGTTGGCCCTGGGACACTTCCCACAAAGCTTACTTGCAGGTTTTGATGAAGGTGCCGAGAATAGTCGGTCCCACTACTGTTATGGGTCAAAGTGTCTTCGCAGACGTTCTAGGACGACCAGATGCAGAGGGGTCCCACGGGACGACAGCGGGCTCAGGGTGCCACACCTTCCAGCAGGTCACCAGCGGTTCCTCAACTCAGCTTCGTAGTTTCAGGATACTTGGATCCTTTCCTTCGTTCAGTGAGAAATCCAGAGATCGACATGGTATGGGTGCTTTTGGCCTCCTCTTATCCAAAGTCCCTTTGCTCCAAAACGAAGAAGACCCAATGGGAGATCTGCTCACTAACACACACTCCATATGTGGACCAATCACAGACCAAGGTGGTCCCAGTCATTCATGGCACTCTAGACTCTCTGGCACCCAGGATGTGTATTGGGGACAGACACCCCAGCCCACATCCTGGAGGCACACACACAAGGCATGCAGAAGCCCACAAAAGCATTGCGTTTTGCGGGAAAATGCATGACCAAATAAGAGATGACCCGGGGCAACTTGACCTGGGGAAGGTGAAGGGGCAAGATGGCCAAAGGACAGGACAAAGAACCTCGTGGCATGGCCATTTTGGAGCCAGGCCACCTATACGTGCCAAACGCGGTTAACACAGTTAACATGGCAGGAAAGGGTTAAAAATAATGCGAAAAGATAGCTGCCACCAGCCCTGTCCATGATGACACATCTGTACATCTTACAAAAAGGTCCATCTGGAGTATCTAGGGCCTTTGGAAAATGACTACAAACCCAAGTACACTGTACTGGAAGGTCCCTTGTGTACTTGTTAAATGTTGCAGAAAAGTTGCAACATTGGAAAAGGACTAAGGGAAACAAAGTCTCTCAGTACTGACTGGCTTAAGGGCATGTCAGTTTCCCCCTTAAAGGTGAGTGCAAGCCCAGAGGAGTGCAGCTGAAGGCTGTGCTTCTCTGGCAAAGTCAGTCTATGGTTTCTAAACAGCAGCAAAACGTTTGGGGGTGTACATATGGAGGGAAAATACATACAATTATGAAATCCTTCCTAACACTGTCTCTCCTCACAACCTCCACCATGCAATTGTTCTCCCTCGCTGTCCCTAACCATGGAGGCGAAATCTTGGTATTTCCCTTCCTGCCTCTCATCATCTCAAACGGACTCACCCCAGTGGCAGCATGCTGCGAGATCTTGAAAGCATTTAATCTCTCCCTCACAGCCTCCTACCTATTATCCCCCCCACACACCAGCCATCGTTATCACATACATGATGTACCTGTTGACTCTCTCCACCACACCACTATATTCCAGGTGATACAAGTACGTCCTCTTGCGGCCAATACCACATTTCCTCAAACAATCTTCAAAGACATTTGCCACAGTCTCTAATTTGCATTTAACATGCTTTCTGGGAAGCCTCCCCTCTTCAAAATGTCATCTAAAAACTCTGAAGCTGCACCACCGTTCGCTTCCCTCAGCACCTTCAACTCAACCCACATTGATAGAAATCCACCACTGCGATGATAAACTTCCCATGGTTTATCATCTAATAGTGCCATGGCTGCCTCCAATAACCGTACCGAGTCCGCCCTCATTCAATGGGGACTTACCGGTCTATTCCGACCTTTGTGGGACCGGTAGGTCCCCATTGAAAATACCATTCTCTATTCCCATTTGAGCCCCATGGGGCTCAATGGGAATGGGGAAGGTGCAAATAATGGTACCGCAATTTGCGGTACTGTTATTTGCTCGCTGGACCCTTTGCTGCTCCACTATAGGCTCTCCCATTTTCATTTCGGGACCTATGCGGTTCTCTCGCCTTTATGCGCACCTGCTGCTCCACACACGCTCTCTCTCCAAACGGTAGCCTGGGAGAGTGAAGTCTCTCATCCTCCTTCTTCTCTCTCTTCCCCTCAGCTGTGTTCCATCTTCATATTTAAAGGTCCCGCTCAGGTACGTTGCTTCACAAACACTAGACTGCATGCTTTCTTCAATGGCATTTTTAATCCTCATTGGGCCTCATTACGAGTCCGGCGGTAACCGTGCCGGAAAAACCAGCAGGTTACCGCTGGACCCCTATTACCATTCCGCCTCCGTGATTCCTGGAATCACTGGGCCATTACGACCCCGGTGACCCAGGAATTCCGGAGGTGAAATTCTGTATGTCCCCATTCCCATGGAGTCCCATAGGACTCCATGGGGATGGGGACAATGGAAACACTGGTTCTGTCTATGACGGAGCCGGTGTTTCCATGTACGCCTGCAGGCGGGTGGTGTAAATCCCGCCAGGTCAGACCTGGTGGGAGTGACACCCCCTGCCTGCAGGACTCTTAATCAGCTGGTCTGGAAAGAAAGGTGGCAGCGGTTTTACCGCCACCGTTCTTTCTGGACCGGCAGGGTCGTAATGAGGCCCATTGACTCCTGGTTCATCGTCCTCGTCCCAGTACCACAGGTATTATGGATCTTGAAGTCCATAATGGACTTGAACCTCTTATGCCCTTTTTCTTTCCATTTGACTGTTGAACTGGCTGTTATTAGAATTAGGAAGTAATGTACGATTTAATATTAAGGCTAAGAGAACAGGGCCATTAGAGGATGCCACATTAGATTTAGAAAATCCCAAGCTGTGTAAGTTATTCTGCTTAGATAACTTTCCACAGTGGGTTCCTTGGGTTTTCTCATGAGAGGGATTTGTACAATGACAACAGGACATAAGATACTTGGAAATTGCGGAACACTCATATTCACCTGAAGATGAAGACCACATCCCTCCCAAAGGAATCACCACTTTCCCCTGACATCCATCTCGTCCCATGTGATCCTCCCTCATGATACCACTTCCACGGTTAGGATCAGGTAGCGTCTGCCTTCCCCTGGCCACATGGGCGAGATCTTAGGCTGAGATTTAATGACTCTGCAGGATTCATCACACTCCTCTCAACTTCTCTGTCAAACTCTGGCCACCAATAATCTCATCTCAGCACATTCTTAGTCCTTGTTACTCCTATGTGTCCCGCATGGACCATCATTACCAATTTCTCCCTTAACCAAGTGGGAACCATCATATGCCCCCACCTGTACAAAAGAGAACCTTTGACACTTAACTCTTCCCTCACCTCCCAACATGCTCTTTCCTCACGCTTCAGTCTCCATGTTTCCAGCCACTCCAACAGCACAAATTGCACTGCCTGCACAATGCTTCTATCCTCTCTCATCTCCATCTCCCACTTTGCTTTCCATATTATACTATTGTAATGAAGGTGCTGATTCAACGCGAGACAGGGGGACGCACCTCCCAGTTGTGGGACTAAGGGGGAGGGGGACTATGCACCACTTAGGGGGAACACATGGGGTCCCTGTAAGATTGTAACCAGCCTCAGGGACGCAGCAGGGGGGAAACAAAGGGAAACCCCCTTGTATACAACACAATGTGGATGACAGGGAACTTGGTATACAAACGCGAGGGAGGAAAACCACAGGTAAGGTAAACTTCACGGGGCACCGCAGACAGAACCCACCAACTCTGAGCACACTATCTGCACACCGCCGCTGAGTGAAGGGGGAAGCTGAAGGCACGCTGCTCTTCTCCTGCAGACCACCGTCGCTGGGAACAGCAATGGGCGATACAATCAAGAGAAATTGGCCTAATCTAGAGATGCACTCACACAGCCCAAAGGCGGTTTCAAATCACCCCTTGGCTGTTTGGCATGGGAATACATATTTGGGGTGGAGGGACACTTCAAGAAGAGCCCATTAGACTGTATGTATTGGTGTCCCCGGAGAATAAAAAAGCTCCCATAGTATCCACAATAGAGTTTGCGAAGGACATCATCTGGCAGATGCCATGTGAATGTCTCCCATCGCACTAGTACAGGGTGGCTTGTGTTCCTTCCTTCTTGGTGCTGGCCAATGGCAGATGAATAAAGACCCGAAGGTCAGCACAATGATGTCGTTAATTTCAAATTGTTTGCGGGGTGAAGCAGGAAGAAATGTGGCACCATATGGGCAGGGAATGAGCCGGGAAAGGGCAGGATCATTTTACTCCAATCATGTCTAACTATTTTATGTTTAGTTTTAGGGTTCTGACAAAGTCTAACCAGTCAGCTTCCTGGGAACAGAGAAGATGTGAAGGTTGAAGTGCAACTGTTACTAACTGAATTCACAAGTGCTGTTCGCAGTGAGCCATTTTGTCAGCGCTCATCAATCAGTTCTGTTCCACTGTGTTGTTTGATCTGTGCTCGCCCAGCTGTAATAGACAGCGTTACTTTTTGTCTTGTGTGCGTTCGTTTTTTGGGATTACTATTTGTAACGTATCTATTGTATGCCTGGGTGGACCCCAGTGAGATTCTCAGTTCTCACAATAAACTGAGGGTATTTTGGCCGCCCTGCCTAAGGGCGCAGGTCCGGTGACCGCAGACCTGTTCCCCGTACAAGACTGAGGAGGTCCTGCAGACACTGAGTTCTCAAAGGTCTACCTGGTCCTGAGCGCCACTCGTACTGACGGGGACGAGTGAGCCAGCAAGGGAGGATCGGTGCCAGGAGGACTCGCTGATCTTTTATGACAAGTGAATGTAACCGTGCAAGAACACCCTGTTTCGTGGTTGCATGCCCATGGCAGAGGGAGGGACTGTATTTTATGATGTCTAGGACACATCCTCGAGGTGGGAGGATGATCGGCGGTAGTAGCTGTAGATTTTAGTGCACGCTACCCGCATAGGCGGAAGGTGTCTGTGTGTGAGGGCACACCTGTGGTAGTGCAGGAGAGGTGCTTAGTAAGAGATGGACCCCAGTAGATCGGAGTTGCGTGTAGTACCTGCAATTGTATAGTTGTGTCAACTAGGGGAAAAAGGGTGTTGTTTATTGTGAAGTTGTTAATGCTGTGTTCTGGAGCGGGTAGACACAAGCATGCAATATTAGAGTTCACATTAGTGCTTGTGGTGATGACCCAGGTGGAAGGATCGTCATCGGCAGGTGCCTGGTGCATAATAGCGTGCTAAGCATTCTGATGGTAGAAGTGAGCAAAGAGGAGCAGAGGTAATTTAGCACCTACCACAACTAACATTGGAAATGTTTAGCCCGTGGAGAGGGTTGTTACTTTACTAACCCGGAATGAGTTGGTGGGCCTGAGGAGAAGGCCAGTGTGCTGAACAAGAGTGCATGGGTGGGTGGAGAGACTGCAGGTCAGTGATTCCATACGTGGCCCATGGAGAGAACGTTTGATAGTAAAATAATAGAACACATGTTTTCCTATCTACTAACAAAATATAAGGGCTCGAAACTAAGGAGTAGGCAGAATATATTGGGGCTATGTAGGCTCTATGAGGAAAAGAAGGGGGAAGCAGTAAGGAAGGAGGGAGAAGATAACAGGAGGGGATGGACCAAAGTTCTCCGCTCCCATTCTATGGAGTATAGCTGATGTTACACCCACAGTGGGATATAGGAATCCCCAGCGGGAGAGCGCAGAGAGTTGAAAAAAGGATGACACAGGAAAAGAAGGATACAGACACACAAGGGTAGGAGGAACACAGAAGGGGGAAAGGAAGTGCTGAGCAGACATTGAAAAAACACACAACAACAGGTTGAAGCATTAGTTAATGTAGCAGAGAGGGTGATAGAACAGGAGATACGGAGGAAAACTAAGGAGAGAGGGTCATGAGGGATGGAAAGGAATGGGTGTCAGGGAAGATAAAATTTAGACTAGACAATGAGGAGCAGGGAAAGGGAGAAGAAGAGGCAGAGGGAGGGTTGTGAGATTAGTATAGACTCAGATGAGGAAGATGTGGAGGAAAACATTTAGCGATGGAGAGGGTGACAAGTGGACACATGACAAAGAAAGAAGGAGGGGGGAAGCAAAGGAGACGACAGGGCGCAAGGTGCCCAAGCGTCATTGGTCAACCTCCCTTTGTAGTAGAAAAAGGAAAGTAAAAAGAGGACTGACCCTGAACACGCCCTGATACCTCTAGGCCTGTTTTTTTTGTGCTTTATAAATTCCCTAACATAACATAACGGAACTGGCCCAGGCGACAGGAGGTTAAGAGAGGACAGGACCCCATGCCAAATCAGATGCTACTGTTAAAGAAGTGGAGAGGGGATTTGCATTACGTACCTTGGCAGACGATAGACAGAGATAACCTAATATGCAGCTTGCCCTCTCTTGTGGCTGGGGCCAGCAAATGGATACAGGCACTCGAGAAAAAGACTGCAGGGGTGACATTAGCAATAGGGAATATGAAGAGCTTATTTGCAACCATAATAGGAGAATGAGGAGATAAGATTTGGGAACAGGTGGGGTACAGGGAGAGAAGCTAAGCACCAATGTCCATGATGGAGCCCCATTCAACAACTACCAAGTGCATGTATGGGAGGTCTTAAGGAGCATGTACCCAGACAGTTATGGCTTACAGACAGTGAGTGCACAGCAAATGAAGCCCAACAATGACCATGCATGGTATATGAAACAGGTCCAGGATCTCTGGACACAGGAGACACGCAGGAGCTGGAATGAGTGCATACCCTTATTTTACCACATACTGTTAAAGGAACTGCTGACGGACATCCAGGCGTCACTAGACAAGATTGTAGGAATAGAAGCAAAGGAATGGCCAGAGATACATGCAACGATAGCACACTACTGTAAGAGGAAGCAAGAGAGCGAGAGACAAGCAGTGGAAAATGCTGCAAAGGCAGAAAACAAACGAGTGCCATAGCACCCACCCAACACGAAGGGTTCCCTGTTGGGACGGTACCCCAGCAGGGGGGTTATGGTACTCCGCAATACATGCTGCCACAATATATATTGCAATTGGGTGCCCCACCACAGGGAAATTACATACAGGGCGGGTGTTTCCCGATGGGGAGAAGGTATCCGCAGCAGGGGAGAGGAGGGGGATACAGGGGAGTAGGATACAGGAGTGTTGGGCCATGCTTTATATGTGGTAATATGGGGAATTTCACATGCACCAGTCCTTTCAGGCAACAAGCTCAGGCACATGTAATTCAAATATCGCAACAACAAGGGTTTGGCACGGCACAACCACAGTGGCAGTAGACGCAACCCATCCCAGCCTCGCAGCAGCAGGGGCAACTGCCCCTGCCACAGGTTCTGCAGCAAGCACAAGGGGTACCGGGAGAAAATGGAACAGCACCACATAACGCAATACAAACACTAGCACGAGCCGCAGCAGGTACAGTTGTGCTAGGAAGGAAAGTGGTGCGCCACTACACTGTTGTGAGTGTGTCAGAGGAAATCCTTTTCCTTTCCCACAGAGTAACATGCAACAATAGGGAGGCCCACCGAGAGCTTGAGTGTGTCCAGTCCTAGCAGTTACTAATGACCCCAAAGAGGAACCCGAGATAGCAGTGAAAATAGGACCAAGAGAATTATCATTTCTCATAGATACAGAAGCAACCAAATCTTGTAAAAGGGAGGGGGAATTCCCGCTATCAAACAAAATAATGGACAGGCAGAGATTCTCTGGGGCAGTGGTAACGCTTACATTGACAAAAGATCTACCACTTTTTATAGGGACATAGAACATTGTAGCACCCCTGATGTATTCCGAAGACACTCCCACCTACATACTGGGGAGAGACTTGCTGAGTACATTGACTTCCACAATATCATTCACAGAAAAGAGGATGGTGTGCTCGTCACCAAGCATCCATTACACACGAGTGGCTGTGCTCCTTCTGGCAGTGCACACTCAGAGCACACTGCGAGGAAAACCTGTGTACGCCAACATGTTCCTGTATAGGGTCGAGATATTGTTGGGCTGGGTCCTGCGGATACAAGGAAAGGTGTTTTGGCTTGCGTCAGAATTCCTGTTCTGTCCCCAGTGCCAGAAGGAAGACACAAAAGGCACCATGATAGTGCTATAGCTTGAAGATCCTATGGGGACAGATGACGACAACATGGAATGGTGCACAGTGCTGTGCATAGACCCCACACTAACCATTACAGGAGTAACGGATGAACAATTGTTCTCTGATGGGGAGGAAGAGGGAGAAATGATAAGAGGGGTAAAAAAGATGGTGCTGATACTGACACTACTAGCAAAGAAAGGAAGCAGACACGCAAGCGAGAACCTTAAAAAGTTTCCCAAAGAACTATGGACAAAAGGACCCCATGACATAGGGGTATTAAAAGGGATAGGATCAGTGAAGCTATAGGTAAACGAAGGGGCACTATTGTCCATATTGAAACAATATCCACTGTCCTGAGAAGCAGTCAAAGGAATATACTCCACTCTACATGCATTGTGGCAACAGGGCATCATACAGACATCAGCAAACAAAAAGATGAGGTGTATCCAACTCATCAAATCTGACGCTTCTCAATATGATCCAAAAAGGAGCGGGAATTATTTGTTGAAAGTTAGTAAATAGAATTATTTTCAATTATTTTTTCTTAAAGTATCCTTCTAGATTTGTGTTTGTGAATAAATTCAGCCAGTCTATGTTAGAAATACAGAAAATGTTAAATGCACATTTCTGTAATTATATTTTTATAAGGTGGTGAGTATTGAGACAGAAAAATAGTACTATGGTCAATTTTATGTACATCAGCCAATGCATTTCGGTATATATACCCTCTTCAGGGCTGTACAATCTATCTAAATAATTATTATCAAACAACATAAGTGCAAATTCAAAATTATTTCCAACGTTATTTGCAAAACGAGCATTTCATAAGAACCGTGATTTGATATAATGTGAACCAAACGGTATTCATATCAATCATGTTGATTAATGATGACGTCAAGGTTTCATCTTTCTACCTTGATAACGTTGGAAACAGTAGAAGCAGAGTTCCCTCTAGTACCAAACTTTGCCACAAATCTATGCAATTTCCCAACGAAGGAAAAGTACTTCATGGTCATCAATCTGAAGAATGCCTTCTTCTCCATCCCACTGCACCCAGACTCCAGATATTTAATCATGGTTACGCACCGGGGAATGCAATTTAAACACACTAGGCTTCCAAAGGGTACTGTGAATCACCCAGCATTTTCAACAGAGTGATCCAGATGGATCTAAGTAACCTAAAAGTGACAAGCACGGTCAAACAATATGTTGACAACTTACTGGTGTCAAGCAAACAAGAGGAACCGTGCAGGAACAATTCAGTACATATCTTGACACTACTGGCAGAGAAATGTATAATAAGGTAGGCAAGGAAAAACTGCTATACTTCCAGGAGGAAGTGGCCTATCTATGGCAGATAATATCCATCAAGGGGCCAGGATAACACAAGAAAGTGTTGACGCAATTCACCAGACTGCACACCCATGCATGTTGAAAGAGATGCAGACATTTTTGGGATTATTTAATTAATGCAGAGGATGGGTTTTTGGCTACTCTACATTTACCAATCCGTTACTAGAGGTCCTTAAGGAGGCGCAGAACGAGAGAAGGGAAATAAAATGGACATCAGAAACGAAAGAGAACTTCATAGAGATAAAGAAAGCATTGACCCATGCGCCAGTGCTTGCCACCCCTAACTATAAAGAAACCTTTTACTTGTTCTCCCATTCAGATGGCTCCATTATGACGACAGTCCTCACTCAGAAGAAGCCACAAGGACAAAAATCATTAGCATATGACAGCAGTATTCTATTATTGTAGACAGTGGCGAATTGCATGAGATACTCACAGCACCCCACCTAAATATAGAAGACTATCACGCGTATTAGTTAGTTTGCTCTTTAGATGGTCAGGATTACCAAATGATTGGGGGGACACTGGACGACTACATGGAAGAAGGGGGAGACATGAGTAGGGTTATACGGCTATGGGTGTCCAAGGAGCTAAGGAAGGTAATGATGGGTGTTAAGATGGATTTCTGAACTCTGACCTGGAGGGGCAGAGGTTCAGAAGGCCAACCTAGTTTCTTGGAACAGGGTAACCTCTGGACAAGCCAGACCAATCATCGTAGCTATGGCAGGAGGTCAAGACTAAGTCTCAAGAGGGCTGAGGGTGAATGAAAGACCTCAATGAGCACACAAAGCAAGGACACTTACAAATTATTTCAGACAGGTGTTATATTAAAAATATAGACACATTTATTACAAGGTCTTTGTAACATAGACCATAGCAAAGAGTCATAATAATACTGAAGTAAACCAACACATCACAATCAACACAATATATACAAGACCAGAGGGGTCTAACAGATTAAGAAGCACAAAATATGTAGACCACCTAGATGGGGAGGAAAACAGGCAGTGCAAGTAACCTTTAGACCCAGTTCCACATCAAGAATACACCTAACTAAGAGGCAGTCCAAGACCTACGAAGAGAGGAGCCTTATGCTCAATAGTACATGCATACGCTTGACAAAATAGGGTGTCTTCAAGGGTCACTAGCAGCTCAGGAAGGTGGATGCGGTCGATTAAGAGCAAGTCCCCACTATTCAAGCAGGACCTCCACTTGTGGGCAGAGGCAGGTTCAGAGTGCGGGATAGAGTTGCTATTTCGCAACAGCGGTAGAAAAGAAATGGGCTCCTGCGCTAGGGGCCACCGGTTGGGGTATGGACTACTCACCGGTCCCTGGTGCAGGCAGACCCAGACTTCGCCATTTCAGTCCACTTCGCTGGCAGGTTCGAATGCGACAATCAGGACGTCTCGACACTGTCTAGTTTTCGCGAAAGCAGGCTTCAGGGTCAAGAGGGTCACAAGTGCAGCGAACTTGCACAGGTCATTGCCACAGCAGGACAACACGGCAACCGCGTTTACTCCGGTCCGGGTGCACTCGTCTCACTTCAGACCTGGGAATGCCAAGTGTACGAAATTCGGTGTGAGGGTGCCATAGACACAGAGCAAGCAGTATACCATGTTTTGAGGGCTTCCTCGAAACCGCGGCGATGACAGAGCAAACGTCCTGCGTAAGCTGGTCAGCCCACTGGTTGGCCCAGGGACACTGCCAAAGAGGCTTACTTGCAGGGTTTGATGAAGATGCTGAGAATAGTTGGTCCCACTATTCCAATGGGTCGAAGCGCCTTCGCAGACCATCTAGGAGGATCAGATGCAGAGGGATCTCACAGGACGACAGCGGGCTCAGTGTGCCAAACCTTCCAGCGGGTCACCAGCGGTTCCTCGACTCGGCTTCTGGTTGCAGGATACTTGGCTCCTTATCCTTTGTTCGTGTGAACTCAGGAGATCGACACGGTAGTGCTGTTTTCGGCCTCCTCTTATCCAAAGTTCCTTTCACGCTGAAACGGAGAGGACCCAATGGAAGATCTGCTCACAAACACTCACTCCATATGAGGACCAATCACAGACCACGGTGGTCCCAGGCATTCAGGACACTCCAGACTCTCTGGCACCCAGGTTGTGTATTGGGAACAGACATTCCAGCCCACATCCTGGAAGCACACACACAAGGCATGCAGAAGCCCGCAAAAGCTTTGGGTTTCGCAGGAAAGTGCATGACCAAATAAGGACTGACCCAGGTCGGCTCGACCTGGGGAAGGTGAAGGGGCAAGATGGCCAAAGGACAGGGCAAAGAACCTTGTGGCATGGCCATTTTGAAACAGGCCACCTATTCGTGCCAAACGTGGTAAGCATGGATAACATGGCAAAAAAAGGTTCAAAACATAAGATAACCGATAGCTGACACCAGTCCTGTCCATGACACACCTGCACAGTTCATAATAAGTCCAGCAAGAGTTTCTAGAGCCTTTGGAATGACTAGAGACCCAAGGGTGCGGTAAAGTAAGTTACATTGCACTCTTGTTGCATGTTGCACAAAAGCTGCAACATGAGGAAAGGACTAAGGGAAACAAAGTCTCCCAGTACTGACTGTCTTAAGGGCATGTCAGTTTCCCCATAAGGAGTGAGCGAAAGCCCAGAGGAGTGCGGCTGAGGGCTGTGATTCTCTGGCAAACGTTAGATCAGGGTGTAAAAGAGCAGCAAAAAGTTTGGGGGTTGACACATGGAGGGAAAATTACATTAACTATGAAATCTTTCCTAACACTCGCCCCTCCCAGACTAAAGACAGGGGGAACTAATCCACCCCTGGATGAGTTTCTTGTTCAGGTCCGTTAAACATTCTGGACAACCCATCAGCATTGCTATGTTGGACACCTGGCCAATGCTCAATAGTGAAGTGAAAGCCTTGCAGACTTATGGACCACCTAAGCAACTTTGGATTCTCTCCCTTCATGTTCATTAGCCACTCAAAGGGCTTATGGTCAGTTTGCACAGTTAAGTGGGTCCCATAGAGGTAGGGCCTCAGCTTCCGTAGGGCCCACACAACAGAGAAACATTCTTTCTCTACTGTGGACCATCTGAGCTCTCTGTCCTTAAACTGGTGACTAATGAAGCCAATAGGGTGTTCCTTACCCTTCTCATCTACTTGTGATAGTACAGCTCCTATCCCAGTGTCAGAGGCATCTGTCTGCACAATAAAAGGTCTTTGGTAATCATGGGCCCTAAGCACAGGGGCCTGGCACAAGGAGTCTTTTAAGCCATTAAAAGCCTTCTCACACTCTTCAGTCCAAGTTACCTTCTTGGGCTTCTTTGGAGTAGTGAGAGCAGTCAGAGGGGCAGCTATGGTGCCATAGTCTGCCATGAAATTTCTGGAGTACCCAGTGAGTCCTAAGAAGGCTCTCACTTGGGTCTGTGTAGTGGGGTTAGGCCAGTCTTGTACTGCTTGTACTTTACTGGGTAGAGGCTGTATCCTCCCTCCACCTACTTCATGTCCAAGGTAAACCACTGAGCCTTGTCCATTCTGGCATTTACTGGCCTTTATGGTCAGGTGGGCCTTCTGAAGAGCCTGAAACACAATCCCAAGGTGTTTCACATGGTCTTCCCAGGTGGCACTGAAAACTGCTATATCATCCAGATACGCAAGACAGAATTCGTCCAACCCATTCAACACATGATTCACAAGCCTCTGGAATGTGGCAGGTTCATTCTTCAACCCAAAAGGTATTACCCTGAACTGGTAAAGACCCTCTGGAGTTGAGAAAGCTTTCTTCTCCTTGGCATGCTCTGCAAAGGCTATTTGCTAATAGCCTGCAGTGAGGTCAAACGTGCTGAGGTACTTGGAGGTGCCCAAGGCATCCACCAGCTCATCTGTTCTAGGCAAGGGGTGTGCATCTGTCTTGGTGACAGCATTCAGAGCCCTGTAATCCACACAGAACCTCAATTCAGAAGTACCTGCTTTTGGCACCAAAACCACAGGGCTGGACCAAGGACTACTAGAGGGTTCAATCACCCCAAGATCCAACATTTTGTTGACCTCTGTCTTCATGTAAGACCGTACTTTGTCTGATATTCTGTATCCCCTACTTTTGGTAGGTACACTGTCTCCTGTGTCTATGTTATGTTTGCACCAAGGTGTCAAACCAGGGGACTGTGAAAACAGGGGGGAAAATTGCCTAAGCAAACTTTTCACCTAGGCCTGCTGATCAGAAGTCAGGTGAGGGGCCACTCGGACACCCTCAATGGAGTTATCTGAAGGATTGCTTTGGAATAGGTCAGGAAGAGGTTCAGACTCCTCTTCCTCAACATCTGAAGCCAATAGCAGTGCTGCGATTTCAACTCTTGGGATGAAAGCCTTCAGCCTATTTACATGGAACACTTTTGGAGTGACTCCACCACTCTGTAAGGGCCGGACCATTTATCCTGTAAAGCCCTAGGCCTTATGGGATTCAAGATCAGGACTTTCTGACCAGGTGTAAAGGTAATGAGGGAAGCTTTCTGGTCATACCAATGTTTCACCAGAGCTTGTCCTGCCTTCAACTTGTCACTAGCCAGACCCATCAGGAGTACCATCCCTTTTCTGAGCCCTAACACATAGGCCCTCATTACGACCCTGGCGGAATTCGCGGTGCTAAATGCACCGCGGAGCACGGCGGAAAGCCGCCGATAGCGCCATGGGGGTTGGCGGATTTACCACCCCATGCCGACCTTGGCGGAGCGGTAAATCCCCAATCCCCATTTTGCCCTTCCCCATTCCCATTCTTGCCCCATAGGGTATAATGGGAGTGGGGAAGGCGTTAATTACGCCACCGTAAAGTACGGTGGCGTAATTAACAACGAGGTCCCTTAGCGCCATGGATTTCTCCGCCCGGTAAAACCAGGCGGAGAAAGGCTCCATGGCGCTACGGGAACTCGTAGTAGGGCGGACGGGTCCGCCGCGAATAACGCTGGCGGAAACCCACTCCGCCAGGGTCGTAATGAGGGCCATAGTCTACTACGTTGGTAGCAATGGGGGAGTGGGCATCTCCGATCCCTCCTTGACTATGGATAAGGGTCCCCGTACAGGGTGACCAAACAGAAGTTCAAATGGGCTGAAGCCAACTCCCTCTTGTGGTACCTCTCTGTAGGCAAACGGTAAGCATGGTAAATGAAGATCCCATTTTCTTCTTTGAGGTTCTTCCAGAGCCCCAATCATACTTTTCAAGGTCCTGTTAAACCGTTCCTCCAGACCATTGGTCTGGGGGTGGTATGCGGAAGAAAACATATAGGTGACCCCACATTCCTTCCACATAGCCTGCACATACTTTGACATAAAGTTGCTGCCTCTGTCAGACACAACTTCTTTAGGGAAGCCAACCCTAGTAAAGATGCCAAGTAAAGCTTTTGCAACTGACTAGGCAGTCACAGTTTTCAATGGGATGGTCTCAGGATACCTGGTGGCATGGTCGACCAGCACCAGGATAAACCTATTGCCTGAGGATGTTTGGGGGGCAAGGGGACCAACAATGTCGATCCCTACCCGCTCAAATGGTACCCCCACAGCTGGGTGTGGTACCAATGGAGCTTAGATTGTTGAACCACTCTTACCAGATAACTGGCAGGAGGCACAACTCCTGCAGTGACTTTCTACTTGCACCCCCATCTTGGGCTAGTAGAAGTGCATGGATAACCTTTGCTTGGTCCTCTTAATACCAAGGTGACCAGCAAGTGGCACTTCATGCGCCAGCTGCAGGAGGAAGGGTCGTACAGCAAGGGGAACCACCAACCTCCTATTGACTCCTTCAGTAGACTCTGTAGGCTCACTATACAGGAGCCCACCTTCCCAATAAATCCGATGCTTCCCAGGAGGTTCACCCTCAAGCTGGGAGCAGGCCTGTCTCCTTAGGCCTTCCAGAGATGGGCACTCACGTTGGCCTTTACTGAATTCTTCCCTGTCAGGACCGCCTTCTACTAACAAATCGTTTAGTTCAGGATGGTCATTGGGGTCAAATACTCCAGGCATAACCACCTCCTCGTCAGGTCCGTGTGATTGACCAACTACCTCCACCTCGTTGGTAGGCAAGTTAGGGGGAATATTTTCTTTCCCTCTTTTTACTTTTTTGACTCCTTTAGCCTTGGGTTTCCCCTTTGGCTGGGGCAGGGCATATGTCTTGGCCATTGCTGCCCTCGTTTGAGACCTTGTGCATGGTCTGTCAGCAGTGTCTCCCACAAGCCCTAAAGCTCGGAGATCATTGCCCAACAATACCTTTCCTGGGACACGCCTCTGAATGCTCACTGGAATCCTGACTGCTGTACCATTGATAGACGGTTTTAAGGTATTACTGGGAACATGAGAGGTGGGCCATCAGCCAACATAGTGGGCATCAGAGTAGGTCTGGAAACTTCCTCTGGGTCTACCAAGGTAGAATCCACTACAGTTCGACTGCACCCACTATCCCTAAGAGCTGGAGTATCTACTCCATTGATCAGCACACTGTCCTTAAAGTATTGCTTGGTGTGATCTGCAATCCTAGCATAAGCCTCTGAGACTTTATGCTCCCAGGAACCCAGGGAAACTATAACTACCTCTGCTTCTATCCCACTGAGGAAGGAGTCTCAGGGAAAGGATGCTCCGGTAATCTCTTCTTCCGCATAGGAGGAGAAGGCCAGATTAGCAGAGTGGACCCACAAGGTTTTGACCTTACATCTGGGATCCCCCTTCACGTGGTCAGTCGTTCCACAAGCAAAACAAGATCCATTGGGTCTGTTCACATAGGGAGGCTTACTATAACCAGAGTTCTGTTTCGGAGGCTGACCCCCACTACCCTATGAGTTCTCTTGTGTCTTACTCTTATTTTTCATTTTGTGGCCCTTTTGGGAAGAAGATTTATCAGTTTCCTCACCCTCCTTATCTTTAGATTTTTTCCTTCCTCTTGCTTACCAGGTTGAGTCTTGTCCTTATGGGACACTCGATGTGACACCCATAAATCTGCTGCAATGGTTTTTTTTTTTTTTAATAGATTTTTATTGATTTTTCAACTCAAACAACAATACAAACCAAACAGCAGTGCAATGAACAATATTCCAATAAACATTTAACCATTAGTGCGCACTACTCCCCTGATCCCTCCCCCCGCGAGCCATTTTCCATGTCTTGTTCCGCTTCTGTTGCACATGAGCGGGCATCGTCATCATCTGGATCTCCCGAAACCCCTGTCCCGAATATGCGGGATATCAATGTCTTCCATGCCATCAAAGAGCCCAATTCCTCCTCCCAGGACATACAACTCGCCTCCTGCCACACCGCTGTCTCAGCCTCCGCCCATTTCTGTAGGTCATTCCACCACACCTCAACCCGTGGCTTGCTACATTTTTTCCAGCCCATGGCTATTCGTCGTTTGGCCAGCACATACGCTAAGTCTTTCAGTTTGCTTACATGTTTCTGCTGCCGAGGTCTGGGAAACCCACCCAGAAGGCATGCCCAGGCGGTGTCTATGGCAAGCGTGACCCCTCTCTCTCTCAGCTTGCGCGCCACCTCCCTCCAGAACCCCTCCATCACTGGGCACGCCCAAAACATATGCGTCATGTCCGCATTTTCTTCGTCGCATTTGGGGCACGCCTGTCTGCCTGCATTCCGAAATTTGGATATCCTCAGAGGGGTCATGTACGCTCTGTGCGTGACGTACAGTTGTATTTGCTGCAGTCTGGCATTTCGAGACACTTTCCTGTGGTACCCCAAGGCCCGTTCCCACGTCCCATCTCCCATTTCGATCCCCACCTCGCTCTCCCATTCCAATCGTAGGCTTGTCAGTTCCTTCCCAACTTTCGACATCACCATCTCATACAGCCTAGAAATTTCATGTCCCCCTTCCGTTGTATCGTATATCCCTGCCATCGTAACCTCCGAATCATCTGCCATGGTATTCTCAGGCCACAGTTCCCGAATTTTCTTCCCCAATCTGTGGTATGTAACATATTGGCCTTCGTGCAATCCAGTCTCCTCGCTAAGTTCTATAAACCCCTTAATGGCACCCTCCTGCCACACATCGCCCAATGTCACCAACCCCACCGATTCCCAGTAGGTCCTAATAATACCCCTCAGCTGTCCATCCACCCCCGCCAGGGCAACCAGTGGAATTTGCGGAGAACACGGAAGTGGGTCACCCATCATTGTACATGCCCGTCTCCACACCTTCCACCCCAGCTTCACCATCGCCGGGTACCTTCTCGTGACAGCCTCGGGCAACCAAATGACCTCCTTTAGGAATAATGGGGCACAATCTTGCCCGAATAGTCTGAGTTCTGGGGTCTCTTCATCGGACAGCCATTTAGACACAAACTGTAGTTGGCTCGCTATGTAATACGCCTCAAAGTTTGGGAGTTTGACTCCCCCCTTTTCATGAAAGTTCTGTAACTTCCAGAGCGCTACTCTGTTACGAGTACCATGCCACAGAAACTCTCTGCAAACCCCATTTATTTTAGTGAAAAAGCCCTTAGGGATCATGTATGGGATGTTGCTAAAGTAATGTAGCAGCCTAGGCAGAACTACCATCTTAATCATCGCCCCACGCCCCATCATCGCTAGGGGCAACTTCTGCCAAAAGCTCATACATGCGCGTATCTTCTCAACAGCCATCTCCGTGTTGCACTTGTGTTCTTCCTCCACCGTGTGGTAGATATCTATTCCCAGGTAACGGAATGTATTGACTGACCAGGGCACCTGGAGCACCGGCAGCCGCTCCGTGGGAACACCCCTATAGCAGCCCAACGGGAAAATGTACGATTTCTGGGGGTTGACCGCTATGCCCGACAACCTCGCATATCTCCCCATCACGTCCAGGATACATTGTAAATTCTCCTCCGGATGACTCAAGTACAATAACAAGTCATCCGCATACAGGGATATCAGATGGTTTTCTCCCCCCACCTCAATGCCCACGATATCATACTGCTGCCGCAGGTACAGTGCCAAAGGCTCCAGGGCCAAGATATACAACATCGGGGACCAAGGACACCCCTGTCTAGTGCCTCTACTAAGCTGCCATCTCTCGGATATAATCATGCCCGTCCGAACTCTAGCCAGCGGAGCGCTGTACAGCAGCTCCGCCCATCTAATATATCCTGGTCCCAGTCCGTATTCTCTCAAGGCCGCCAGCAGCCACTTCCAATTAACCGAGTCGAAGGCTTTAACAGCGTCCAACGACACTATCGCCATTTCCCCATCACTGTTAGATCCCATTTCAATCACCCGGTGGAGTCGTCTATGGTTTTGGGCAATGTTCCTCCCCGGGACATATCCCGTTTGGTCCGGGTGTACCAGTTTGCCTATCACCCTCCGCAGTCTGTTGGCCAGGACAGCCGTTAGTATTTTGCTGTCCTGATTCAGCATAGATATTGGTCTGTACGACCCACAACTATGCCCGGGTTTATTAGGCTTAGGGAGCGGTATAATAATCGCTTCCCTGAGCGATTCCGGCAGCCTCCCCTTCTCGAACGCCTCATTAAGCATATCAAGCATCGGGGGGAGTACTTCCGCTCCAAAAGTTTTATAAAATTCACTGGGCAGGCCGTCCGTTCCTGGGGTCTTGCTAGTGGGTAGCTGCCGGACGACCGCCTCCAACTCCCCTAGTGTTATTGGGGCATCTAGTTCCTCTCTCTCCTCCGTGCTTATCCTGGGCAGCCCGATATCTTGCAGGGTCTCCAACATTTCCTCCCGGTCGCCGCCGCCCGGATCCCCATACAATGCTTTATAGTAATTTACGAATTCCTCATTGACACCCTCCTGGGTATCTATCTGCTCCCCATCTTCTCTAATTATTGTCCTAATCGGGGGACTTGGGGTTTCTCTTTTATATAACCATGCCAAAAGACAACCCGTTTTATCTCCTCCCGCATGTTGCCTCTCAGTATACTTTTTGTAATTTAGATTACAGAGCCTCCCCCAATGTTCTGTACACTGCTGCTGCAGTTTAAGCACCAGCTCGTTATCTATATGCTCGCTCTTCAGCGCCTTTTCCAGCTCTCTCTCCACCTTCTGTAAATCGACCAGGGCCCCGTTCTGCAAACCTTTCGATTTAGCAATCGCCACCCCTCGTACCACAACCTTAAAGGCCTCCCACAGAGTTCCCGCCGAGTCAACGCTGCCAGTGTTGGTATCGAAATAGCTAACTATTTCCTCCCGCATGTCTTCCCTAAAAGCCTGGTCTTTAAGCGCCTCTGCGCGCAGGCGCCACGTCGGGATCCGCGCTCTGGGGCGGCCATATTGCCATCCCACCACCATAGGCGAGTGGTCCGAGAGGACCCTCGCTCTATATTCCGCACTAGACACATCCACCAAGACGTCCGACGTGGCAAAAATATAGTCTAGCCTAGTGTGCAACCGCTGCGGGGCCGAGTAATGCGAGTACTGTCTCTCATTGGGGTGCTTGGTCCTCCACACGTCATCGAGCTCAAAGTCCCGCAGCAGCGTCCGCAGCGCCCGGGCTGCCGGGGCGGGCCTAATCACCTTATCGTCGGATCTGTCCATCCCCGGGTTCAACACACAGTTAAAATCCCCTCCCCAGAACACCGCACTCCCCACACACCAGCTCAAGTTGGTACTCATGGTCCGGAAGTACTCCGCCGTGCCCTGGTTCGGGGCATACGTGTTCACTACACACATCTCTCTGTTCTCGACTACCCCTCTCACCATAGCCAGACGCCCATCAGTATCCACAAGTTCCTGCTGCAGTTGAAACGGGACATGCGGCGCCACCCAGATCAGCACGCCTCTAGCATAAGCTGAGTACGCGGATCCTACCACCGTTCCACCCCACTTTTTCTTCACCAGCTCTAGTTTGTCTCGGGTCAAATGCGTCTCTTGCAGTAATGCGACGTCTATCTTTTGTCGCCTCAAGTACAACATAACTTTGTTCCGTTTAAGATAGCTATTGAGGCCCCTGACGTTCCATGTCAACAATTTTAGCTCCCCCATGATGTACTGATATCTTGCACTCTCCCCCCCGACCATCCCCGCTCGTTCATGCTATCCAGAAGTCTCATCCAAAATCTTCCCTCAGGGCTCGCGATCCCATTCAAACCTCCCAACACTATGTACACCCCAACTACCCCCACACCCCCCCTTCCCGGGAACTCAGGCCCCCCCACATCTAGTTCCGGCTGTTACACACAGAGCCCAGTAGGGTAAAGTCGCCCTAGCGGCCACTTAACTAAGAAATACTAAACGGGGGTGAATGGACCAGCCCCGAAAGGCTCCCATGTATGACAACAATTACAGTGCAAACAGTGCATTTAACATCCAGTTCCAAGCCCGGCCTCCCCAGGCCACAGCAATAACTATAGTCAAATCCCATAGTCTCCGGCAACACCCTCTCTCGTCGTAGCTGCTGCAATGGTTAGCTTCTTAGGATCTATCTCCTTTGAATCGGCCAAATGCTGCTTAAGCTCGGGGGAAGAAGATGCAAAAATATGTTCCAGCATGACAAGACTTATCATACCTTCAAAGGTACAAACCTTATAACCTTCGACCCAGCCAGTCAAGTTTTTTAAGGATTCAGTTACATAAGATACCCAAGTACCACCTTCTTTTTTCTTATACTCTCTGAATCTTTTTAAGTATTTGGCAGGAGTCTTTCCAAACTTTAAGATGAGAGTTTGCTTGAACATTGCAAAATCTGCTCGCTCAGCTTTCGACATTTCCATAATGGCACTGCAGCCAGAATGGGGTAGTCTGCTAAGTAACCAGGCAATGTTATGAGCATTGTCAACTTGTTGAACTTCACATGCATACTCAAATGTATTCAGCCACTCCATAATGTCATTATTTTCCTCATACACAGTGAGCAGATCTTTTGGAAACCTTTGATGAGAAGAGGCCCCAGACCCATATCCAGGACCCTTGGATCCATTGGCAACTTGAAGCTTGGCCAGTTCCAGCTGGTGATCCCTGTCTTTTTGTTTTTCTGCCTGCTCTATCTTTAGTTTGGCCATGTTGAACTCAAGCTCCTTCTGCCTAAACAGCAGCTCTTGTTTCTTGAATTCAAGTATGGCCTCCCCATCAGCACTGGCAGTGGAAACATTCGACATTACATCCTCCATGTCCTCATGGTCGCTGTGGATCAGTGCAGCAGTAGAACCATCAGTCTACCAGTGAGAGCAGCCCCACCTCCTACTGCACTGTCATCGGAAGCTATAGCTCTAAGCTGAGCTTCTTGCAAGTCCTTGATTCTCTGGATCATTTCTACTTTTGTGCCTTGAGAGGAAACACCTCTCTTAGCACACATCTTTCTTAATATGTCGGATTTCGAAGCATTTAAAGTTAACAAGGTACTTGTTTCCATACTGTTAGATAGGAATATGGCCTTTTAAAAGTTATACTATGACAATTCACTATGTGTCCTGGTAGGAATCACTTGAAATGCCTTCACTCGTGCGCAACACTGGATTCCTTCAGTCCTATCCCACCGCTGTACACCAATTTGTTAAGATGGATTTCTGAACTCTGACCTGGAGGGGCAGAGGTTCAAAAGGCCAACCTAGTTTCTTGGAACAGGGTAACCTCTGGACAAGCCAGACCAATCAGGGTAGCTATGGCAGGCGGTCAAGACTAAGGGCCTCATCACGACTTTGGTGGTAACCCTTAAATCCGGCAGTAGCGCTATTACCGCCGGATTTAAGGGTCTGCCAAATCAGGGCTTTGGCAGATATCTGCTGAAAATTTGCACTCATACTGCCGGTGGGAAATCCGCCGGCGGTATGAGTGCGAAATTTCCCCATTGAGCCAAATGGGGAATGGGGCATTCCCGAATGGGCTCAATGGGGAATGGCTAATACCATTACCGCCGAACTCGTGATCCAGCGCTATTAGCGCCAGGGGGTTCGGCGGTAGGGCAGATAGCACCGGCGCTAATAGCGCCGGCGTTACCTCCCAAGTCGTGATGAGGCCCTAAGTCTCAAGAGAGTTGAGGGTGACTGAAAGACCTCAATGAGCACACACAGCAAGGACACTTACAAATTACTCCAGACAGGTGTTATATTAAAAATATAGACACATTTATTACAAGGCCTTTGTAACATAGACCATAGCAAAGAGTCACAATAACACTGAAGTAAACCAACACATCACAATCAACACGATATATATACAAGACTAAAGGGGTCTAACGGATTAAGAAGCATAAAATATGTAGACCACCTAGATGCAGAGGAAAACAGGCAATGCAAGTAATCTTTAGACCCAGTTCCACATCAAGAATATACCTAACTAAGAGGCAGTCCAAGCCCTACGAAGAGAGGAGCCTTATGCTCAATAGTACATGCACACGCTTGTGCCACTGGACAAAATAGGGTCTCTTCAAGGGTCACTAGCAGCTCAGGAAGGTGGATGCGGTCGATGAAGAACAAGTCCCCACTATTCAAGCAGGACCTCCACTTGCGGGCAGAGGCAGGTTGAGAGTACGGGGTAGAGTCGCTATTTCGCAACAGCGGTAGAAAAGAAATGGACTCCTGCACTAGGGGACACCGGTTGGGGTATGGACTACTCACCGGTCCCCGACGCAGGCAGACCCAGACTTCGCCAGTTCAGTGTACTTCGCTGGCAGGTTCGAATGCGACAATCAGGACTTCTCGACACCGTGTAGTTTCCGCGGTAGCAGGCTTCAGGGTCAAGAGGGTCACAAGTGCAGCAAACTTGCACAGGTCGTTGCCACAGCAGGGCAACACGGTAACCGCGTTTACTCCGGTCCGGGCGCACTCGTCTCACTTCAGACCTGGGAATGCCAAGTGTACGAAATTCTGTGTGAGGGTGCCGTGGACACAGAGCAAGCAGTATACCAAGTCTTGAGGGCTTCCTCGAAACCGCGGCGATGACAGAGCAAACGTACTGCGTAAGCTGCTCAGCCCACTGGTTGGCCCAGGGACACTTCCGAAGAGGCTTACTTGCAGGGTTTGATGAAGGTGCCGAGAATAGTTGGTCCCACCATTCAAATGGGCGTCTTCGCAGACCTTCTAGGACGATCAGATGCAGAGGGGTCTCGCAGGACGACAGCGGGCTCAGGGTGTCAAACCTTCCAGCGGTTCCACGACTCGGCTTATTGTTGCAGGATACTTGGCTCCTTATCTTCTGTTCGTGTGAACTCAGGAGATCGACATGGTAGTGGTGTTTTCGGCCTCCTCTTATCCAAAGTTCCTTTCGCGCTGAAACGGAGAGGACCCGATGGGAGATCTGCTCACAAACACTCACTCCATACGTGGACCAATCACGGACCACGGTGGTCCCAGGCATTCAGGACACTCCAGACTCTCTGGCACCCAGGATGTGTATTGGGAACAGACATTCCAGCCCACATCCTGGAGGCACACACACAAGGCATGCAGAAGCCCGTGAAAGCTTTGGGTTTTGTGGGAAAGTGCATGACCCAATGAGGACTGACCCAGGTCGGCTCGACCTGGGGAAGGTGAAGGGGCAAGATGGCCAAAGTACAGGACAAAGAACCTCGTGGCATGGCCATTTTGGAGCCAGGCCATCTATTCGTGCCAAACGCGGTAAGTGCAAATAACATGGCAAAAAAAGGCTCAAAACATAAGATAAACGATAGCTGCCACCAGTCCTGTCCGTGACACACCTGCACAGTTCATAATAAGTCCAGCGGGAGTTTCTAGAGCCTTTGGAATGACTAGAGACCCAAGGGTGCGGTCATGTAAGTTACATTGCACTCTTGTTACATGTTGCACAAAAGCTGCAACATCAGGAAAGGACTAAGGGAAATAAAGTCTCCCAGTACTGACTGTCTTAAGGGTATGTCAGTTTCCCCATCAGGAGTGAGCGAAAGCCCAGAGGAGTGCGGCTGAGGGCTGCGCTTCTCTGGTAAAGGTTAGATCAGGGTTAAAACAGCAGCAAAAAGTTTGGGGGTTGACACATGGAGGGAAACTTACATTCAAATATGAACTCTTTCCTAACAATGGGGAAGAAGGTGTCGATCAAAATATCGGTCGAGGAGGGAATGTAATTACAGTGCTGATTCAGCACCAGACATGGGCACGCATCTACCAACTGCGGAAATAAGGGCGAGGGGCCAGAGGCACCGCCTACGGGAACACATGGGGACTCTAGAAGATTGTAGACAGCCCTAGGGACCCAGCAGGTGGGAACAACACATTATGGATGACAAGGAACTTGGTACACATACGCAAGGGAGGGAAAACCACAGGTGAGGGCAGGATCGGTTTGCACCAATCATGTCTAAGTAATGTATGCTTAGCTTTAGGGGTATGACAAAGTCTAACCAGTCAGCTTAATGGGAACAGAGAAGATGTGAAGTCTGAAGTGAAACTGTTACTAACTGAATTCACAATGTACTAGAGGTATACATGTGCTGTTCGCAGTGAGCCGTTTTGTTATCTCTCATCAATCAGTTCTTTTCCACTGTGCTCACCCAGTTGTAAAAACTGCATTACTTCTTGCCGGTGTGCGCTCCTTTATTGGGATTATTATTGGTAAAGTATCTATTGTATGCTCAGGTGGACCTGGCATACACCATCGTGATTTACAAACGCCATTTCAGTTATATCTTCCTTGTCCTCTTCCTCTTGGCAACCTAACCTAGACAAATGGTCCACCAAAACATTTTCCCATCCTGGCATTAATTCCATAGTAAATGCATGACTTTGCATCCTCGCCACCCAACAAGCCAAACGCCTGGACACCTTATCCAGCCCTTGCGATTCAAATACAGCCTTTAACGGTGTATGGTTCATATGCAAAACAAACTCTGCACCCATCACAAAATTATGACATTTCTCCACAGCCCAATGACATGCCAACACTTCCTTACCCAATACAGAGTACCGTCTCTCCGGACCACATAAGACCCTTGACGCATGGGCAGTAACCTTTTCGCTTCCCTTTCCATTCGCTTGCGTCAGCACTGCTCGAATGCCCACATCACTGGCATCAAATTTTATCATCAATTTCCTTCCTGTATGAAATTACTCCAGTATCCTTGCCATATCATTCACTCTTTTTATCAACTGGAATTCCTACTCACATCTATTTTTCCACACACAATCCTCCCCTTTTCTCAGCAATTTCCTCATCTCTCCCCCTTTTCCACAAAATATTTTACACAATTTTGGTAAAACTCAATAATTTCCAGAAATTACTGCAATTCTCAACCTTACTGATATGTTTCACCATCTCTTTTTGGGGCCTTAGCCCTGTTGCCAAAATCTCATGCCCCAAATACTCTGATTCCTGTCTGAAAACACACTTCTACTCCCTTATAGTCATCCCCTTGCCTCCAGAATGGCCAACACTTGTTCCAATATTTTCTCATGCTCTTCTGCTGTCCCCCACAAATCAAAAAATCATTCTGGAAGCAGTGGACTCCACCAAAACCATCAAACAACTTATACATTACTTTGTGAAACATGGAAGATGCTGACACCAAGCCAAATGGCATCCTCTGAAATTGGAAAATTCCTTCATGAGATACAAAAGCAGTTAATGTATGCAATACTTTGTCGAGCGGCAGCTGGTGATAAGCTGATGCCATGTCCAGCTTGGTAAAAACTCGGCCCTTCGCGATCATAGACAACATTTCCAACATATTCGGTAAAGGATGGCTCTCAACTACCACACACTTGTTCAGTTCTGTTAGATCCAAGCAGTAATGAGACTGACCACTTTGCTTCTTTACCACCACCAACAGCGAAACCCACTGAACAACACCAGCCCATTCAATTATTCGGAGCTTGAGGCGAGGTTGAGGCAGTCTCCGGCAGTCTCTCTACCTTGTCTATTGTGGGAGGATCCCACCGAACTACTTAAAACCAGTGTATACCGCGGAGCGGTGAGCGGAGCTTGAGGCGAGGTTGAGGCAGTCTCTCTACCTTGTCTATTGTGGGAGGATCCCACCGAACTACTTAAAACCAGTGCATACCTCGGAGCGGTGAGCGGAGCTTGAGGCGAGGTTGAGGCAGTCTCCGGCAGTCTCTCTTCCTTGTCTATTGTGGGAGGATTCCACCGAACTACTTAAAACCAGTGTATACCGCAGAGCGGTGAGCGGAGCTTGAGGTGAGGTTGAGGCAATCTCCGGCAGTCTCTCTACCTTGTCTATTGTGGGAGGATCCCACCGAACTACTTAAAACCAGTGTATACCGCGGAGCGGTGAGCGGAGCTTGAGGCGAGGTTGAGGCAGTCTCCGGCAGTCCGCGGCATCCCCGCGGCTCTCGTGGCCCACGACCCCTCGTAATGAAACCTCATGGACCTCGTGGACCTAGTGAAGCCCACTTGCACGAAAGCTCAACGATTTCTACATGTCTGCAGGAACTACAAACAGAACGCGCTGCGGAGCAACGACTTCTAAGAAGTAACTTTAAATCTGTAGAAGTTATGTCAATGAAACCACATACACTAAAAATGAAGGCTCAAAGGATTATTTCCCTGACCCCCTCAGTCTGTGATATATCCAGCAGTACCTTGCCAACCCCGGCAACCCGTTTCGACTTTGAAAATCCTTTTGACGGGGTCCAGCGTTCACCTTCCATATCCTGCTCGACTCCCACGGAGCCACTACCGTGCGCTACAGGAGCGGAGGAAGTGCCATCTAATCCCTCATGTGCTACAATAAACATAGACGTTCTTACCTTGGAGTCTCTCGTCTCCCCTGTAGGGAGGGGTCGGAGCATGGAGGACCCACCGGATTCACTGAACTCCCAAGACGCGGCGGCCTCTACGACACTCCCGCAGTCCGCCGCGCTGGAATCTTCTTCCTCCTCCATCAACGCCCAGCCTGCTCAGCCTTCCCGCCAGGCCCTCACGATGGCGAGAGGTGCGGACGATTCGACGGTCGGCATCTGCCCCTGCACTAGTACCCTGTGCGGAAAACCGGGAAGAGGAGGAAACAGCGGGTGACCTCCCGGACGAAGGAAGAGACCCCACGACTAAAGAGACGCAGTCACGTGCACCAATGCGGGAACTCTGTTCTCTTGGCAGCGTAGATGCCGCTCCAAGCAAGGCTCTGAGACCTGCGGCAGTAACCTACTCCGGACCAGAAGAGCGTGCGACCGGCTCTGCGGCGCCCACTCAGGAGCCCATCTGTTACCCAGAAAATTCACTGTTGTCGCCAGCCACAACTCTGGCCCAAATCCACTCAGCCAAGGAACAAGTTGCTTCAACAAGTCCGCAAAGGAAAAAAAACGACAGTGTTCACACCAAAACCCTGTTTAATAAACAATCAACGACAAAATCGGCGAGCAATCGAACCAACAAGAACTCTCCCACAGGCCAAAAATCCTTCTATTCCTAGAACAAATAAAACCTGCAACGCCAATACATCCTACGAACTTATTGAAGAACTACCGGAAGAATCGGTCCCTGAATCTACTGTTCCCCAAACATTGGCAAAGAATTTACAACAAGACGCTAGACCAAAAAAATCGCAAAGCATAAAAAGAAAATATAAGAAAAAAGACATAGGAAAAAAAAGCCTCCCGTGCCCATTGCTATCATCGGCGTTAAAAGACTTCTTCAAAAAACAATGCAAAAGAAAGTTGGACGAGGCAAATGAACTTTCGGATGCGGAAATTCTGGAAGAAATCCAGGATCTCCCACCCGCCACCAAAGCAAGAAAAACAACTTCTCACGTCAAAAAACAAATGGATCCATCAAGTGCCGACAAAAGTGAACCTGATTTAAACGATGCCCTAAAAAAAGGAAGACTTTCTACGAAAATCCAAGATGAAGCAACTCCACCCATCTTGAAAGAAAGCACTCCAGATTCCATGTCCACCACCTTGAATCCCGTGCACTTATCTCTATCGAGCGTGAGTAGCTTGGGAACAACAGAGGCTGCAATGAATAACAAATCTCTTACACCTCCAAAAGGGGAAGATCGATCTGGCGTACTGCTGCTACTAATCACTGAATCCCCTGTTAAAGAAAAACCTATAGACAAACATGCACCATTGTTTCCCCCAGTCCCTAACAACCGACAATTATTCGGGACGCAACCATCGACACAACTTCCCCTGGATCAACAAATTGGGAAACCTAAAAATCAAGACCAACCTACTCAAACAGATGAAAGTCTACTTCTCCCTGAGCAATTGTTGAATTCAACACCACGTCCACGTTCGCCACCAAGGAACAGGAGACTAAGCGAAATAGTTCCTCCTAACCCAAAGGACTCTCCGTCAAAAACAAATGACTTAGCCACCATCATGTCGGCAATTACAATATCCCTAGCACCATTTGGGAAGCTTTATGAAAACATCAACGAATCGTTAAAGGACAGCATCACAGTAACAGCAATGATGCATACCAAGTTGATATTTGTAGAAGGTTTCATCACTGCCTTGGAGCAAACAAACAAGAAACACAGAGAAACCTGGGACCTGAAGCTATCGGTATTGGAAGAAAAGCTACAACTGCTACAATCCGCAAGTCTGGAAAAAAGGACCTCAGATGATAAAGAAACCCAGACCATACCTCAAACACAAGCCATGAAAACGACAACCCCTCTTCGTTAACCGAAAAAATAAATCACCTTCTCAAACGACAGAGCCCCTGAAAATGACACTCACAAAAGTCACTTCCAAAAAACCGTCATTTCCTACGCTCAATCAACCCCTTTTGAAGCTAACAAGAAGCCCTCAACAAGATTCGCGCATAAGGCGTAAAGAATCCACAGTAGACCCACCGTCCTCTCCTAAGGGAAACCATAAAGAAATTAGAACAGCCTCCACGAATGAAGTGACGGACTACGAAAACGGTACTACTACTACCAACCAGTTCATTCAATCACCACAAACTGCTGACGAATTTATCTGCCAAAGTTCGCTGATTGATCTATCACAACACGAGGACTCAGCGGAAATCATTGAACTTGACACTGAAACGGGAGACAGCCCTGGAAACCAACTTGAAACTCAATCGCGCACACCAATAGAAGGAGCCAACAAATCTGCACCCACCCACCTGAGCAAGGGACCCTCTAACTTAAATCAGGCGGATGACTTGAGTATCGAACAATCGTACAAAAAATTAAAATCCACCAGACCAATCGCCTCGAGCAAATCTTCGCCTACTAAAGAAAAAGGGGCTAAATCTAAATATCAGCATGATTCCACTACAAGATCCAATGGCAAGACTTCTGATTCAGTGCGCTTATTCAAGATCGAACAAAAATCGTCAGAAGATCATTATATGATCCTGAATAGAAGAACTGTTCTCAAAATCCTCAAACAGGTCGACGTACTTAACACACTAAAGTCTGACGACTTTACGCTCATAGAGCCGTACCAGAGAAATAACCAAGCAAAGGCATATCTTCACATCAAAAATTCGGCGCTTCGAGAGATTCCTCAAGAAGTATATGCAAAAGTGGCCCATGAAGGCTTCATCCTGACAGAGATCCAGACCACAAGAAACAGCAAGAGTCAGACAGAAAGCAACAAAATCCCTGCAGTAAAGAACTACAAATACAAATCACAGACTGAAGACTTGTATAGATTGAGAAGACGGGGAAGAACACCGCCCCGCTGGGGAAAAACCCATCTACCATGAATTCAGAACTTCGGGGAAAGTCTCATCTAGAACCGCCCATTCGAAATACTATCGGGATGTTAACGAAAGACATGAAGATATAAACGATTCAAGAAATTGCAACAACTTTAGAAGAACATCCCCGTCATCGCATACATCATCAGTGCGCCGAAACGAACAAAGACCTCCATCCCCAGTACACTGTGTACGACCAAATCAAAACACAGACCAGTCTACGACCCACCTACACCCCAAACCAACAAAGGATACATGGTCTTGGTTGCGAGATGCCTTTACTCCGGGTCTTAAGAGATAGCAGCGAGCGAGTGGGGCCAATTCACCATCATGGCGACCCGTATCCAAAAAGGAAGCTCCACGAAATGCTACCCTATCCATAGCGTCATGGAACACTAGAGGCCACACGCACCTAACCAAAATCGGCAGCTACAATCTAGGAACCCATGGCATTCTATGTCTCCAAGAAACGTGGCTAGTGAATAAACCTGCACTTGACGGCTATACCATCGAGATCTCCCCAGCCCTAAAAGGTCCTTTCGGCAGTCCGTCTTCTGGCCTATTGACAGCCATTCGGACTGGGTCGAATATATTCATCACCAAGAAAATTGTAGCCACCTACGCTTTCCTGGCAGTACTCATAAGAACGAGCAATGAAAATGACTCTGAAGTTTGAGCTATCATTAACACTTACTGGAATCCCCAAAGAACTTCATCCGGCAAATTCTGTGACGAAGCAGCCAACATCATCGATGAAATAATGATTAAACACAAAACTTCGAACATTCTCATCTGTGGATATTTGAACTGTAACTGCCTGAAGTCGACCGACAATACGCCAGCAACAGAAAGAGGAAAACTGTGGGTTTCGTTAATGAACTCTAAGAACCTTCGAAACGCTGCAAAATCCAACAATCATTCTTCTATCCCTACATGGGAGCGCGACCACTCTACAGCAAACCATCTTTGTTGCAGAAAAAATGTACTCGAACATAACTTCTTTTGAAGTAATCAGAACGGAATTCAGTGACCACAACTTGTTAAACCTTACATGTAGAACAAAGAGATATGACCACCAAGTCTACAACGTTGCGGTCGAGGTGAACACTCAGCTCTCTCGTTTGCGTATGAGTGCCAAAGACATCAGATCCTTGACAGACGAATATAATACTCTCATCACAGATACAGAAGCTAATGATCCAACATTCAGGACTAGCTACATCCCCCTGCTCCTGCAATTCAAAAAACTTTGGAAAGGGCTTGATAATCAGAGAGGAAATTTTACTCATTCCTACAATCGGACCCTGGTGATCAGACGTCGTCACCTAAGTAAATTAAAAAAAGAGGCAACCACTGTGAACTCCACTAATATATGGGAATCCTACCGTCAGGAGCTCAGATCATACAAACAGTGGCCAAGAAACAACAGATCAGCGCTCTACCAAGCAGATGCCGAAAACATGATCAAGAATATAGCCAACAAAAAAACCCGAGAATTTTGGAAATTGATCAACGACATGAAACCTCATGCAAACTCGCCGATGATAAACGCAGTTTCTGAAGAATGCTGGTTCAGCCACTTCTCTAAATTATTTGATCATCCTCCGACGGATACCGAGAGGGCAAAGTCACCAACTAAATCTCATTGGGTCGATCTATCTGATGCAGACGACATAAAGACTATCATCATGAAATTGAAACCTTCATGTGCACCTGAACAGGACGGCCTAGCAAATACCGACTTGAAACAAGATCCGGAGGCCTGGTCAGCTGCCTTGAGCCTGATATTCAAACATTGCAAGGAACGAAGGATAATTCCGAGCTCCTGGAATCAAGCCATTATCGTCCCGATCTTCAAAAAAGGCACAAGAGAAGATCCATCCAATTACCGCCCTATTGCCCTACTGAATGTTGTCGGTAAAGTCTTTGCTACCTCTCTCCTGAGCCACTTCCGGAACTGGATAATTACTTCTCCAGCCAGGGATCCTCTCCAATCAGGTTTCCAAAAAATGCCAGCACTGCGGCTAACATAATGATCCTGAACATCTTAAAAGAAAAGGTCTCGCTTGGTGCACCCAGAATCTTTCTCGCCTTCGTGGATCTTTCCCAGGCATTTGATAAAGTAGACAGATCTAAACTGTGGGCCAAGCTGAAGAACTGGAATTGCCCAAATCAGATTCTCGACCCAATCATCGCTCTGCATACGGACAATCATATATCAGTCAGGCTAAACAATAATGGTCTACTCTCCAAGCCCATACCGTCTAATCGAGGAGTCAAACAAGGCTGTCCTCTGGCTCCAGCTCTTTTTATCTCCTTTCTTGGCGATTTTCAAACTTCTCAAGAACTGATTAGATCGTTCCCTCCAAAAATCGGAACTACAACAGTTACCAGACTCCTATACGCAGACGATCTCATTATTTTGGGACATACCCAAGTGGGCCTTCAATGCCAGCTGGACAATCTGCACAAGTACACAAAGGAGAATAATCTGGAGATTAACAACTCTAAAACAAAAATACTAATTCTGCAAAAGCAGGGCAATAAAAAAAAAAAAGAGTCATTGAAGTGGTTTTTGAACCAATCGAAAATTGAAATCGTTCCATCATTCAAATATCTGGGAGTCGTCATTGACAGTTCGAAAAAATCTCTAAGCATGCAAAAATCCCTGTGGTCGAAAAAAAAAAACCTAACAGCCCAACTACGCGCTGTGGATAGAAAATACAGCAAATTCAGCCTTCTTCCAGCAATCCAATTTTACAAGTCTAAAATAATTCCAACATTGACATATGGCATGGATGCCAATCTCTCAATTCCAACGACCCTATGGACAAAACTAGAAGGTTTCATTTGGAGGGCAACTTTAGGCTTGCCTAAATCGACAGCTGTGGCACCCATAAGACGCAAACTGGGGTTGCTCTCCATAGAGGAGGTTGTCGCGCAGAGTACGATTCAGCTCTATAGGAAAATACGAAACCAAGACAGTCTGGAAATATACAAGATGATCTCCGAAGAATTATCTAAGAGAAGCAACAAATCCCTAAACAACTGGGCTGATAACCAAAAGCTTACGCTGCGAGAAATAGCCTGTTCAGAAGAGGAACTAATCCAGAATCCATTGAGAATAAAAACTAAAATGGAATGGCTTGATTGGATAAAAACAAACGACAACTCTGTCTCGAACAAGCTATTATCTTATTTCCCACCAGCCTACAATAAACTAAAGCAACCGATGGAATACTGCACGAAATATCCTAATAAGCACCTCATGAGAACTCTGCTGAAAGCCCGTTTAAACCTCCTACCTACCCAGGAAGTCCTAGCAATTCGGGCAGCTTCTAAAGAAAAATCTTGTAGACTTTGCAGAGACCCGCAAGCCACAGAAACTATCAAGCATCTTTTGATGGTGTGTCCGTCCATTGACCATGAAAGAGAGGCCTTCCTCGGCCCTGTGTACAAATCTTCATACGTTGTCGACAACAACATCTGGTGGAATCGCCTGATCACGGGTGCCAAAACGAGATGGCTAATAGTGGCTACCAAATTAATAACCATCGCTTTGGAGAAAACTCTGCAAATTCAGCAAAGTGAACTTTCGTCAAACACTTGTTTGTGAAAACTACTTGTACACAGGAAATGACACTTCCTTCTTTTAGCCAGCAAAGAAAGTTTTCTTCATTTGTAAAAATCTAAAATGATTAAATACAAAATAAAAAAAATAAAACATTATTCCCATCTACACAACCAGTTAAACTCATCCTTTACCTCTTCCCGTAGGACCAATGGTACGAAATGCAACTTTAGGGCAACATGCACACTACCTTCCTTAACACAATTTTATAATTCATCCCTTTTATCTTCCCCACACCCTTCACAAACACGTTGAAGTACTACTCAGACAAGAAATAACCTGTTCCATATGTAGCCCACCTGTATTCGGGTCTAGACGTATGTTGAGTTTCTTATGCACTTGCCACCCAAACACTGTCACCACATTCTTTGTCACCTACACTTTTCCCTCCACCCTCATACACTTAACTCCCGTTGTGCCACGAGGTAAACCAACAACTCAATCCTATCCAAATTGTATCTGCCCAGTTTAATATCAGGCACAGACAAAGCTTTGACCTTCGCAACCAACACTTTTGCAAGCACCTTTCTTCACATAAGAGATATTTTAGTCTGTGAGTCCACCATCATTTGCACTCCTCTTCCATTTACGCAAATCTCAGCTTCTGGACTCTCAGAGTCTTCTTCATCCTGTCCCCCCCACCGTTTTCATGGTAATCATGGCAATTTGTTCTTTATCATCGTCCTCTGACAAACCATACCCTTCCCTTGACACATAGAACCCTTTTTTCTTGCCAGGTCCCACTTGAAGCTTCTTGAAGCTTCTTGCAAAATGTCCTCATTTCTTACATTTGGAGCAGTTCACCTTTCTCCATGGGCATATCAGAGATGCAGCAAAATTACTTTTACTAGCACACCCAAAGCACAACCGCTTCTCTTCTTTCGCTCCCTTGGGGCTTGGGTGTTCACCCTTAGAGCCATTCCCCCCTTCAGATGCAGTTGACTTCCTTTGTCCTTCTTCTTCCCCCTCTCATCTGTCATGACCTGCAGCACTTCTGGTGCTTTTTCCTTGCTCTCAATTTTCAGTAACTTTGCCACACATGCCATGGAATGTTCAACCCGTTTCTCTATGCTGATGACCTCCTCCACTCTGGGATCGTCTTTAAGCCATAACTCCTCTCTAATCCTATTATCGGTTCATGAATTGATCCCTATTTTGCTCATCCAAAGCATCTCCAGACTTTCATGTTAATGCTAAATAATGCATTGTCGCGATGTATTCCTCCACACTATCACTGTTTTCCTGCACCCGAACTCCAAAATTATGCATTTCCAAGATTGTGCTTGTCTTTGGGTTAAAATGAGCATTCAGTTTCAGCATGGCAACCTCCAAATCGTTCAAGGCATCAGTGTCAGCAACGCCACTCAAATCTGGCAACGTTTCATAAATACGTTGGCCTTCGCAATCTAAAAAATTCATGAAGAGCAACACCTTTCTGTCTGTGGTACATCTTAATCCACAGACTGCCCTTAGATAATGCATAAAATCCTTTTTCCACTGACCCCATTTAATTTTTGCTGGTCGGGCGATGCCATCAAAACGGTGGTCCTGGCACAGTAGGCATCACAATTGTTCCAAACATCAGCACAAATCTCCACAGCAGTTCTGCAAACCTTCCCAGCGCTCAAAACACTGACCAGATCGTCCAACTTGAGTTTTGCACTTTCAGGCTGAACCGTGACTACCTCCTCATGTACTGCCTCTCTTTATTGCGCCCCCTCTGCGGTATGCTCTGCAGCACAGCAAAGTACCTCTTTTCTCTGTGTCCACTTCTCTGGCGACACACAGCATGCTGCCAGAGGCCCATGGTATGCCTTGGCATTGTCCTTGTTGTCAGGCAACGTGTAGCGACGCAGCAGCAGGGGCAGTCGATGCCACAAAATGAAAGGACCTTTCCTCTAGCAACGTAACGTTGCGCACATCCTTCCAGGGCACTGTGCACATGCTGCCTTTTGGGTACAGTACCTGTTCGGACGGGACCCTCATGGCCACCATTGAAGCCATAAGCGATGGGACGCTAGGGTGTTTGAACCTCTCTTCGGCATCCGGCGTGAAGAAACTCCTCAAGCGTTGACTTCAATGTTGCCAGGGCAGCTGACTTTGTGTTTCATTGTGTTTTGTTAATTTGGGGAATCGAACTGCACATGCTCCTCTCTGCCTTTACATAGAGTGGAACACAATTGCTAGTCAAGCTTCTGCTCCAGTCAGAATATTGTATTTGTATTTTATTTGTGATTTATATAGCAGTTTATGCCAAGGCGCTGTACATATACCAACTTGCAGCATAATAATTATGGGTACGGAAAAAGCAATTCATCAGAATAATTAGAATAATTAGGAATTATCGATATTACAATGCCAAAAGACTAAACTTGGTACATAAATTAGGATTGATGAAGATAACCCTTTAAGGGGGCGAGGAATAGAGGATAAGACACAATAGATCAAAGAGGAATAGGAAGAGCATTCCAGTGAAGCGTAGCAAGTAAGGAAAAAGAACGAAAGTGTGATTGAGCACAGAGAAAACGCGGAACTGATAATAGAAACAGAGATTGTGTTCAAAGAACACAAGAAGGGAGATAAAAAGAAACAAGGGAAGTGAGATAAATAGGAGTGAGGCCAAGAGATTGAAAACAATACAGAGAACATGATATTTTAGCCGAGAATTAAAAGATAGCCATCCAAGAGAAGACAGAGCAGTAGAAGTAGAATCGCGAGGAGCGAGAATATGGAGGAGGCTAATTCAGGCATTGAAAATAGACTTTAAAGGAGCAAGCCTGGAAACCAGAAGACCAAAGAGCGAAACAGAACGATAGAATACGTGTGAGAAAATGAAAGCCGAAATCAGAAGTTCAGTGGCACTAAAAGTAAGAAAAGGCTGGACCTTATGAATATTAAACAGATGAAAGCGACAAGAGCAAGAAGTAATAGAAATATGATACGAGAAGGAAAGATCTGTACCAAGATAAACATCAAGATTCCGGGCAGTAGAGGAAATCGGAAGGTAAGTAGGAGGAAACAAAATAAAAGATGGGGGAAGGATGGGGAATGGTACAAGCTGGAAAGAAAAGAACCTCAGTTTTTGAAGCATGAAGAACAGGAAAGTCATCAGACATCCAGGTCCTGATAGCACAAAGGCAGGATGAAAGATTACCATGAATAGCAGGTGTGAAAGAGGAGGACATAAAAAGAGCTGAGTATCATCAGCAGTTCTATGTTCATTCATCAGCCATTTTTATCTTCCCCCAATTCTCCCCTCCCTGATTATTTATTCTCTATACACCACCCCACCCACCCCTTATATGCCCTCAAACCCCCCCCCAATATTTTTGGAAGATTTATTTCTACAAAAATATTTCAGCAAAAAGTGCTGCGAAAAGAAAACGGGTGATGAATGAACATTGTACCATCATCAGAATAAAAGTGGTTAGATAACCCAAAAGAGGAAATAATAGCAGCAAGTGGGGAAGTGTAAAAAGAAAAAAAAAAAGGACCAAGAACAGAACCCTGTGGAACACCGTGAGAAAGAAGGACAGACTCGGAGCAAGCACTAGCCCATGAGACATAATAGGTACGATTAGATAAATAAGAATGAAACCCTGATAGTACAGATCCAGAGAACCCAAAGGAAGAAAGAGACTTTATCAGTAAAACACAGGCAGCAGAGAGAGCCAAAAGAATAATAGGAGACAAGTGATTAGAATAGCAAGCAGTAAGCAAAGAGTCACAAACCGAAAGAAGAGTAGTTTCAGTAGAATGAGAAGGACGAAATCCAGACTGGAGACGGGGAAGAATTGAGTTTTCAGAGATAAAAGAGGGTACCTGAGTGTAAACAAGCCATTCCAGAAGTTTAGAAAGATAAGGAAGAAGAGAAATTAGATGAAAGTGAGAGGGAGAAGATGCATCCAAAGAAGGGTTTTGCAGAATAGGAAGATTAGTAGAATGCTTGAATGAAAGAGGGAAAATAGAAGTATGAAGAGAACTATTGAAAAGACTAGTAAGATAAGAGTTAAGAGAAAGATAGATTTTGGAGATAAGAGAAGAAGAATAGGGTCTTTAGGCAAAGCGGTGGGCTGGGCCCGTGAAAGAATCCAAGAAGTGTCAGAATTAGAAATTGGAGAGAAAGAGGTAATAGCCATTGATAATGGAGAAGATGGGGAAGGAAGTTATGAGGAATGAGGTAAGGATGAAACAATCACAGCACAAAGAGTAGCCACTATAGAAGTTAAGTAATTAGCAAAGTCAGATGCTTTTAAGGTAGAGTTAAGAGAATGATCAGAAGAAGGAGGAGAAAGAAGACGAGAAAGAGATTGAAAAGGGCACCTAGGGTGGACCAATTGAGATTGCAAAAGGTCCGAATAATAAGACTGCTTGGACAAAAAAAGCACTTTGTCATATAAAGTATGGTAAGAAGAGAATATTAGACGATCAGAGTCAGAACGGGACATATACCATCACCGCTCAAGGCAACAAAGAGCTCTTCGCATTGAACGAAGTAGCGGAGTAAGGCAGGGTTGAAGAGGTTTTTCAGAGGGAGCAAAAGAGGAAACAGGGTATAAGGCATAAAGAGATGAAGAAAGGGCAGTAGAGAGACCAGAGGTTGTCTCATATTGGACTAATCAGGTGCAGGGCTTGCAAAAACTACAAACCCACTACAATTGGCGAGTCGTTTTTATGCAGGGCGAGTACCATTTGCATAATACTCAACCTTTCTGGCGAGTATGGGGATGTTAGAAACTTATATTTCATTTACTGCAAAAACACTTTGTTTGCAGTAAATGGCAAATACAGGTTTCAGTGTGCATTCTTGATAGCATTGGAGCAAATATGAAGTGTGCTTTTGGCGAAATGTGCCATTTTACAAAAAGCACTGGTAAATATGTTGTCACCAGTCACCTTGGTGCAAGTGCATTTCTCTTAGATCGAGTATGAAAACTAAGAAACTCGCCCTGCAAGTCTAGTGGAATTTTAAAGGATTTGCAAGGCCCGAAACATCTATTCTTGAGGTGGAGAAAGTCATCCTCTCTCTTAAACAGTCAAACTGCCAGGGCGATTCCTGCCCTGCCCAGCTTGTAAAAGATGCTGCTAGGGATCTCTCCCCGTTTATTGCCAAACTTGTCAACTCCTCATTCACGTCCGGTACGGTGCCCACCAATCTAAAACAATCCTGGGTACTACCGCTGCTCAAAAAGCAAACGTTAGACCCTCTTATACCCACGAACTACCGTCCCATTATGACAGTCCCCTTCCTGCTTAAAATCCTGAATAAGATTGCCAATAATCAAATCCAAAGTTTTCTGGAACTACATAAACTCTTAGGATAGCGCCAATCAGGATTCCGTCCACAACATGGCACAGAGACTGCCCTCATTGACCTAAAGGCACAAATAGATGAACTAAGAGATAAATGAAAAATGTCTCTCCTCTTGTTGCTGGACCTCTCAGCGGCGTTCGACCTCATGGACCATGGGGTACTTTGCAGCCACTCAGACTCCGCCGCACATTTCTCCAGAGAGGCCATAACTTGGATTGAATCCTTCCTTAGTGACAGGACCATGAGGGTGTTCTCCCCATCGGCAGCGGCGGACCCAATCCCCATCCGGTGTGGAGTTCCTCAGGGCTCGTGTGTCTCCCCGACTCTCTACAACATATTCACTAAGCCCCTTTTTGATGATCTGGACCATCTCGGTATCACCTACACTAACTATGCAGATGATACCCAGATCCTCCTCCTACTTTCCGGGGATTACAACAAGGATTTGGTCTTGGTGAACAGGGTGTATATCATCGTCCAGGCATGGATGGCAACCCACGGTCTATGCCTGAACGATGATAAAACAGAGTTGATCATTCTAGGGACACATTCTAACATAAAAAAAACTTAGCCAGGACTATACCTCATTTGAAATTGATGGGAATATCATTAAGGTATCTAAAGACGTGAAGACGGTTGGCTTCTATTTGGATGCCACCCTCTCTTTCGATAAGCAGGTGAAGTCATTGGCTTCGGCCACCGCCTACACCTGCAAGCTCATTAGAGCAGGCAAGCACTTTCTCTCTGACAACAACTGCCTTATCCTAGCGAGAGCACTAATTCTCTCGAGGATGGACTATTGTAATGCCCTCTACATTGCAGCAAATAAATCCCTCACCCACCGTATTCAAATTCTACAAAACAATGCCTTACGAGCCACCCTCGGTGTATCTAAAAGATCGCATATTTCAAAGATCAGGCGTCAAAACAAATAGCTGTCCACCCAAACCAAAATCCACTTAAAAGTAGCGTCCCTGGTTCACAAAGCCCTGAATAATGCCGCACCTAACTATCTCTGTAACAAATTCACAAAAAGAAACCACACGCGTCCTACCAGAACCTCAAATGCCAATAGCCTCATAATTTCAAGATTCAGGCTATCTAAGGCGGGGGGCAGCAGTTTCCAGGTTCAAGCGGCCCAATTATTGAACTCTCTGCCAAACCCTCTACTTGAGGAGCAGCCCTTTCCGAAATTCAGAACCAACTACATCAACCTGCTGAGGTGTCCTGAGACCTTGCTGCAACCAATAAAAGCACTGGATGAAAAAACATCAATTAGAATTAGACTAAACGAAAGAGGTGTCTTGTCAAAAGAAATCCTTACCAGTAAAGGGGTTAAGCAAGGATGTCCATTGGCTGCCACTCTGTTTAAGATATACATAGCCGACATTCAACTTGATTTAGCAACTGTGAAATGCTTTCCACCGAAAGTCAATGGGCAACAAATAAGCTATGCAATGTATGCTGATGACTTGCTATTGTTTGATCGGACCCAGATAGGTCTACAGCGGCTACTGGCGAAAGTAGAAAGTTATATGGCAGAAAATGATCTATTAATAAATGTGAAAAAAACAAAAATTATGAAATTTGGACACGCAACAGGTTCAAAAAACAAAAACTTCAATTGGGAAGTATATGAAGAACACCTTGAAGAAGTCACAGAAATTCGCTATCTGGGAATAACAGTGAATACCTCAATCTGTGAACGGAGTTGGGTAGAAGACATTTATCGCCGAACTCGAGGTCTCTCTTTACAAGGTGCAAGAATTCAGACGCTTTATGGAAAATTCTCTTTAATACCAATACGAACATTTTATGTGCAGAAAGTAATTCCAGCAATTAAATTCGGGACAGAATCAGGATGGAACATCGACCAAAAGATATGGCCACAATTGGAAGGCCTCTTCTGGAGGCGAGCCCTGAGACTACCCAAATATCTATCAATGACAATACTACGTCATGAATTAGCTCTGGAAAGCTTACACGGAACAGTGATATGGAAATCCATGTCATTATTTAGAAAGATGGTGATCTCAAATCCTGAACTGGCGTTCCAAATACTGGCACCAAGCAGTGATCAACCGCATAAAGGCTTCCTCCTGGAATGGTCGGAAAAAGTGAAAGCTATCATGCGAATTGCTGAGATTACGTTAGAAACGTTAGTAGACCACCCTCAAATTGCACGAAAAAAGCTGAAAGAGTGGCTTTGGATTGAAAATCTTGATAACTATGGAAACATGCCCACAGCTCTGGATCTGGGATTAACGACGAATAAAGTCGACAACATGCCAAAATACCTTCAACAATTTCCTTCACGGCATCACAGAGACACTTTTCTTCGTCTTCGAACAAACATATACAAATCAAAACATATGATGGCAATGCGTCACTTGGACAACGTAACAGAAAATAGCTGCAGACATTGTACATTGTACCCAGAGACAACAAAACATTTAGTAACTGAATGTGTGGCATTAATGGAGGCAAGAAGGGTACACTTGAGTAAATTTCAGCCTGAAACAGACACAATGGCTGAGTTTTGGTCTCGCATTTTGGGTGGAACCTCGGGTCACTTAACTTGTTCGGTAATTAATTTCCTAGACAAAGTCACAAAACGAAGAATAAGGAATTAGGAAAGATGGTTCAAAGACAGCAGTAAGAAACGTGAATGAAAGTAATGAAACAAAAACAATTGTAATAAAAGTTTGAAATAAACTAGATGTTACAAAAAAAAAAAAAAAAAAAAAAAGAAATTCAGAACCAACTACATCAACCTGCTGAGGTCGGCCAATGATTAACCTATTGTTGCACACTTATCTTCACTCAACCCTAGCACATACACATCACCATCCTGTTCTCCTTTGATCTTATGGACCGCCTCACTCCGCCCACCTGGCCGATGAGCTAACGTCCATCTAGTTCCTGTATATATATTGTCTTTATTCTATTTTGTATACATTTTGCATGTATTTTGTGTGTAAATTGCAATTGCCACCTATCTGTGTTACATTGTATTTTGTATTTTGTACATAGTATGCAACCATTGACCTTACCCTGTAACTTAAGCTTTGCATTTTCTGTACTGCTGCGCCCGGCTACCTTCGGGTCTGGTGCGCATTACAAGTGATTAAAACAAACAAACAAACAAACAAACAAACAAACAAACAAACAAACAAACAAACCACAGATTATGGACTGTACTCAGGCTCCCTATCTGCATTCCAACAGTAGTCCTGGACGAATGGTATGGGCAAGCTCCCAACCACATCATTCACCCAGTATCTAGTCATTTTATTGCAAACAAAACAGAGTGATATCCAAGCCAGCCCAGTACCTTCGGAGAAAGGAAGAGCTTCGGAGTGGATGTCTTCAGGATGCAGCAGCACATGACCCGGTCCCTGGTTTCTTAGTCTGGAGACAAAATAACTAGACACTGGATGGGACCTTTCAGCAGCAGTCATCAGAGGATGCTTCCAGAAAAGGACTCTTCATGATTCTCGCAGCAGCCAAATCACGAACGAATATAGCTGGTCGGATTCTCTTCACTAATCTGGTCCTGCAATCTGAGGGCACTTCAGGATTCAAGTCATGTCCCTGGAGTTCCAGCGGGAGTTCACCAAAGTTTCAGATTAATTCGGACTTTGGAAGACCATGAACTGCACTCGGGTTTGAGGTCCCAGGGTATTGGCGGTTTGCAGCCCAGCAAGGTTGCGGCACATCGTAGATGGCTCAAAATGCAGGTCTTCTGAAGACTAGTGGATCTGACCAGCCTCTGCGTAGGAGTCTTCGGTGTAGGGACCCCCAAGGTTGAGTGGAAGGAAGGGTTGCATCAGGCTCTGGTTACACAGCAGGCTCTCCAGTTGCTGGAAGTCGCTACAGACGTATTTTCTTCATCTTTCTCTTTGGATTCAGCTCCAGTAGTCGACTTGTCAGCAGCTTTCAGAATTGAAGTTTTTATCAGGAACTACAGCACAACTTCTACACACTCTCCCTGCATTTTACATAAAGGGGTGGCCTGGTTGTACAATCTGGACAGCCAGCCCCCCATTGGGACTGGTTGGATTTCAGGCAAGGTGAAAGACAAAGGGCTGCAGAGTTTTGGACTCCTCCCTCGCTTCCTGCCTTCTCAGTTGCTCTGGAGCCTAGGTGTGGAATACAAAGGGTTTCTGCCAAAGACAAAACTTCCACTGAGATCATTCCTACCTAGAATGACAGGGGAAGACCTCAGAAACAAGCAAATGGGAAATGGTGAAAAAAGAAGTAGTCCACTGTTCTAGAAAAATGGTGGCCTTCTGTACATTACTAAGGCTGATTTAGCAGCCTGTGAGTAATATGATTAAAAAGCCACTGAGGTAAAACCACTGCGACCAGCCATTCAAGAAAACTTGAAAATGTAACAGAAATGTTACCAGGTAAGTAATAAAGGGGATACATTGTATCCCCCATCACTCCACGTTTGCTAGGGTGTGCTGACGCAGTTAAATCAATGTAAGGAGGATGTGAATCCCACTTTACCCCCTGGGAACAGTAGTTAACCTAAGAAATAATAAGATCATTAAAAAGGAAGCCACTGCATTTAAAATGTTGTGTGCTGCCATAGTACATTACAGACAATCCAAAGATATAGGAAACTATAACGCCAAACACACACCATGGAGAGACATAAAAAGGTCACCCATACAAAGAGTAAAAGACTAGGTGAGAGGTGGAAAGGATTCCCCTTCACCCAGTCCTAGGGACAAGGTAAAGTAATTACCAAGTGCAAGCAACATGTTCTGGGGGTAGACACAGGTCAGGAAGAAGTATCATGAAGATGAAAATCTTACCTAACAATGGGTAGTGATAAGTGTAGTAGGGATAAGTATAGTGCATGGTAGTATTTGGGTAGGGAGTTCAGTTGCCTGTAGAAGGGGTAGAGGATGGTTTGTAGCCTGGTGGTAGGTAGATGAGTGAAGTGGCAGGCTGGCCAAGGCCAGTGGTCGAAGTGTACGAAAAGAAGGAGTGGAACTATTTTCCCTACTGGTCTGCAGCGCTCCCCACAAACACCACTGCCACGCCCCCTCCCATGCACAATACAAACCTCAAAACACAATTGCCTGCTGTTTAAGGGAACCTCCAGTGCAGTGCACTTAAAGGGCAAGTTTCAACTTCTTCCTACACTTTTATTTTAAAACAAAACCATTCTGGAACGGTTTCTTTTTAAAATAAAAGTATAGCAACAGTAAAACTTAATTAAAAGAAGTAGAGGAGCACCGCTCCCGGTCACTTCGACCACTTGCCAAACCCACCCAGGGGTTGGACCCCTCACTGAGGTAAACCTCTGGCTCCTTCCGCAGTGGGTGGTGCCAGGTGTAGGCCAGGGGTCTGTTCCGGTTCCACTCTATGGGTCTCCATGTGACCCTTCTCAGAATGGATGTGCTGACAGACCAGATCCCCTTAGAACGAACTCACGCCAGGGGAATCTTAGAAGAGGATTGGTGGTAATAAGGTTAATAAGGGTGCATATGTGGGGTTTTCTTATAAATAAAAAGTGCATCATCGGGATCCCTAAGAAATCTGCCTTGGTATCTGCGGCTCATGACGGGCTAAGAAGAGGTATGGTAAGGACTTGTGGCGTAACCCTCTCCTGTTAAAAGCGATTTAATTTGCCGGTGCAGGGCATCTCCCTGTTCATCTGGCCTGGGATGGGGGTTCCCGTGGGGACTGCTCTTGATCTAAGGCGAGGGAGGTGCACACGCTTGCCCCAAACCAGGGCCGAATCGGGGGCTACATGACAAGTAAGGAGACATTTATGGTGGGATCTTCATGTAGTGGTCCAGTTGGGATTTAGAACAGGTGGTTTGAAGTCTGTGCGCTTCACCACTTACTCTAAACCACAATACTGGATGTTAAATGCATTTTTATTTAACTTATTTTTGCAATACATTACAAACGGTTTATAAGTGTGTGTTTTCCAATCACACAATTTTGACTTTTATGAAATATTAAAGGGGATGATAATGTGAGCCACGTGAGATATGGAATACATTATCCCCTAGTTTACAATATAAGGGAGTACTTGTTCCTCTATTTGGTCACAGAACTAGTCAGGGACTTGTAATATCCTTATAACATATAGTAGGGAGTACTTTCTCCCATAAATAAAATATTGTTAGACGTGACATCAGATTGGAGCTAGATAGCTCCTGGAAGCAAAGCAGTGGCTGGTTTCCTTCCACTGGAGTTTATTGCTGTGTTGCTTACTTGCTGCCACAGCCACATGCAATAAGGAAACAGTACATTGTTCATACATGTATGCAATGCTTGTTAACAAGCAGTGGTCGAAGTGTAAAAAAAAAGTAGTGGAACGATGTTCCCCCAGGGTCGGTTTGGCCCCTCGGCCTTTTGGCCTGTGGCCGGGACGAAATCGTCCCTTGGGAGTGGGGGCCAATTTCTGGCCATGCCTGGGCCGGTTTGGAAAAAAAAATAGAAAAAAAGAAGACAAAAATATCCACATTTTTTTTTACATTTTTTTTTCTTTTCAAAAAGCTTTTCAACCTTCTTAGGTCAATACATGAGTACCAGCACAGGTTGGGTGATATTGTATGCATATTTGTTCTATAAAAAAAAAAAGCGTAAGTGCTATACAATAACATATTATCATTTGGCCTTGGACGTCTGCTTGGATTCACAGTCATTTGACAATATGGATCTATACACACAGATATTAATGATACATATGGTGATCCATTCTTGTATGAAATGTATATCATATTACAGTGATATTGTAACCATATTTTTCATAGAGTACTTAGTAACAATGCTATTTGATGCCACTTCCTGTTTTGTCAAGGGTTGAAAGGTCGTGTTTCATCGCTTCACGGGATGTCACTTTGGGGTGGGGTTAAATGACATCACTTCCGGTGATGTCATCAGAAGTCAAGGGAAGGGCCGTGAGGGAAGGGGTGGGCCACTTTTTTGAGGCGAGGGGTGGGCAACTTTTTGGTTGACCGGGCCTATTTCTTGTCCCATTCCGACACTGTGTTCCCCCTCTGCCCTGCCCCCTTTTCTGTCACCTCCACCCCATTCAAACCCCATACCGGGTCCTTCCATTCCTCCATCCCACCCTGCACCATTGCGTTGTACAATAGTTCTAGTAAGACTGAAAAAAACACGAAAGAAAAGGTATTTAAATGGAGGTTCGGACTGGGCTATAGGGAAATAGGCCCATAGACAAAACAAAAACGCAAAATGCTGGTATGGGCACGTTTTTGTTGGTCAAAGTGGGCCACTTTTTTGGTCATATGGCCCAGTTCGATGAGTTACTTTATCAAAAAACTCCCCCTTGGGTACCATTCAACCAGTGTCACAAACGGAATGAATTGTCATTTGCAACCTTGGACCACTTTTTCATTGGTGGCGAGACAATTATATGGCCCAGTCCAACCCTGTTTAAATGACATCCATTATTGCCATTGTCACCCTCAGCATGTATGCACCTTTATGCAGCCTCCCCTTCACCACCCACATTGCACCTATTAAAGACCATGACCGTTATATTGCGGTACCGTTATATACACACCTTTTTCATTGCCTGCAAACAAGGGTGAGCCTACAGCCATGTAGACGCAGATTGCTGTAACGCGGTGCTCTTTGCCTGCTGGGAATGGGTTGTACATTCCTAGCAATCTAACAAAATGGTTAAAGGGATAGCTCAGTGTGTTGTCGCCTTGCCTTGATGTTGGCAGACCCCAAGGTCGGGTCCGCTGTTTAAAAGAAAGAACATGTTTTTAAAGTTGCCGTCCTGGAACTGTCTACTTGGTCTCATAAGGTAAGGGAACGATGCAGGATTGCCCCAGAAAGAAAGGGAACGTCGTACCGTTTAGATCCCGCCCACTTTTACCTCTGTCAACAATAATGTTAACAAGCAGTCAATTGATCTGAGAGTTCCTCCACAGAGGCTTGAAGCCCTATGATGATTGCAAAGAGGAATGCAGCCGCGCTCCCCGGGTGCCCGGGATACACGGTCAGTCACGCGCACAAAATGCAGCGCGAGCTTCTCTGCTATTCACGGGTGCCCGCTGGAGAAGCGCCCTTTCAGCGCCGGCAGCCGGTGCACGGCCGCTTGCATTGTACAAACACTTGTAATCCGCCCATTAATGGACATAATCCCCGGCGCACTGACAGTAATGAATCTTGAGCGCTGCTTCCAATGGCCGGCCTGTTCTCCGAGGCACGCGGCCCTACGTAGAGGCTGCTGCCATTCTGGTGAACTTGAGGCACCAAAGGCCTGTCTGCAGGGTGGGCCTCTGCAATCCGGACACTCGTTCAAAAGTCCCCAAATGAGAGGCTGCCCTCCCGTTTATGGTCGCACATGGATGAGAGGCAGGAAGTGCTGGAGTTACATCCTCCACAGTCAATTGTAGATTGTCCTTTGATATTTTCCTGCAGACACCCATGTAATTTGTAATTGGGTATTTATAACGCGCTTAACACCCAGAAGTTTCTAAGCGTGGACCCGCGGATCGCACGCACCTGTGTTGCTCCACGTTGTCCACGTCGGATTTCTTCCAAAGAGAAGGCGCGTTGCCCCTGAGCTATCCTACCAGCTTGATGTCTAAAAAAACACATATCACGACTGGATCCAGTGCAAACTATTTGCAGAGAGTACATCGGAATTTCCACCACACAGCAGAAGAGCCTGCCTCTTTGTAAGCAGAAAGGGAACTTTCTTTCAAATGTTGTCCTGGCGGCGGCTTGGCAAAAACGTTCTTTTCTCTTCAACGTGAGCACGGCCTAAGGCACAGAGGACGGTTTACAGTTCTCATCAGTAAAAGCAAAACAGGGAGTCAGGGGTCATATCCCTTTTCATGGATTGTGTGCGGCAGTGATAAATCGCCCTTTTGCAGTAAGTGGACCGCCAGGTTTATGAGGACCCCCTTTGCTTATGTTAACCGAGCACACGATGCGACTGCTGTTCCTGGATGGTAACTCTTAAGTGTTGAGTAGGCCACATCTATACGCCTACCTGCTTGAAATGGCAGTGAGGGAGGGGTGGCACGGTAATTATTCAGGATTTATTTTTTCATAAACATTTTCCACTTTCTTAAGGTCCATGTCCCGCAACGTCTCCATTGAAACGAGTTGTGGACTCGAAACAGTAAGTCGCCTTCTGAAGATAACTTTTTCCATGTCCCATTTTGTATGACCGACTTTGCACTTTCAGAAAATGTCAGCAGGGTCTATCGATTTGAAATTCATTACTTTATCAATAATTTAGTGAGCAGGGACTTTGCCCCAGTGAGCAGCAAGTGGCATGGTGCAATAGGCATAATACAGCCCTGTGTAGACACCATTAAGTATGGCTGTGCCCTGTGACAACTCCTCCTGTGTTGCCATCTGTTCTAGGACCTTGCCATGACTTCTTTTGGAGAGCGGCTTGGCAGAGCAGCATAGCGGATCTTTGTGCCCGCGTGGGCCCGCAGTCTGTTGCCAGGTGATGGCGTGGTGCACGCAGAGGTCAATTCTGCAGGATCGAAGTAATGGGAATGAATGCATTGATTTCTCTGTAATGACTGTGGTGGTTAGGCAGACATGTCCTTCCTGCATTAGAGCCAATACCGGAGGTTTGGAAGTCAATGGTCCTCATTACGAGTTTGGAGGTAACCATGGTGCTATTAGCACCATGGCTGCCTCCAAATCCTTACCGACTCCGCCCTGGTGAATGGAGCTATTACCGCCCCATTCCAAGGTTGGCGGGGGCGGTAATTCCCCATTCACCAGGGCCCTTCCCCATTCCCATTTGAGCCCCATAAGGCTCAATGGGAATGGGGAAGGCGCTAATAACGGTAACGCAAATTGCGGTACCGTTATTAGCACGAAAGTCCCTTTGCGGGTCCCGTCTTTAACGCCTGGAAAAACCAGGCGTTAAGGGAGGACCCGCAAAGGGAACTCGTAGTAGGGTGGTAAGGGATTACCGGCACTGGTGCCCTTACCGGTGCCGGTAATCCCTTACCGCCCACCTCGTAATGAGGCCCACTGTTCCCGAAACGTGATCTAGTAATAGGATCTGCAAGCAGGTGTTTTGAATGGTCTGGGACTTAGCATGGAGTTGTTAAGGATTTTAAAGACGTGCCACACTCCAGACCAGGACTCTTTCTACTGCCCAGGGATGCAGCGCATAATTAAAACGCTTTTAAGTTTATTACCTTCAGATTACATTTTTGATAAGGCAGCCAACCCGTCTCACACCCACCTTAACGTACACCCAGTGTCGCAGTGGACCATGAACCCGGCCGGTGTGTAATAATGAAATATTTATTGATTTTTAAGTTTGAATAAAAATCAAACACATTCAATATAGGGCAGCAATCACCAGTGTGGTGATAGTTACACAGTAAAATGATAGGATACACTTAGGTTAACCTTCTACCATAAGACACACAAATGCACAATTGAATGAAAGCAAGATTACTTTTTGAGTAGTGCTTTTAAATGGCACCACAGTTAGTCATTCCCCCTGCAACACTCCCTCAAACCCCTGTTAACCAAATTGTGTGGTTGGAGAGGGGGTAGCAAGGAATCGGGTATAGTAGGCAACAATAAGCATGACAATCCGACCTACCACCCCTTGAAAAATGAGCAAAATGGCACTCAGAATTACTGAATGGTGATTGTACATGTGCGGTTGAACGGATAAGGCAAGAATGTGTGTGGCTGTATCAAAGAAGCAAGAAAACTTGCAAGCTACAAGCCAAGGTACTAGCAATGGGCATACAGTTTAGGAAAATCGACTTTGGAAGGAAAAAAACAGTGCAGCAAGAATCACACGTTGCAAAATTGCAATTGCTTCGTTTCACAGGTTTAAAATAGGCAAACAACTTCAGAAATGAGCTAAACAGTCAAAATCAGAAGTCAGGTTTAATGCTAAGGTACAAAGGCACATCACAGATATAATACTAAAGTGAACGGGTGACTCTGGATGGGGACGGTATGGGATTCTTTGTAGGAAGGGAAACTCTGATTTTATAATGAAACCAGTTACACAGGCAAAATCTTTTTTTAAAACAAAATTTAGTGGCTAGATTATTAAAGAAGGATACTTCCCACGAGAAGGTTAACCCATTCACGCCACGTGCCTCTTTATATGGGAATCAATTAATTTAGTCCAAATAGTACTAAGGACTTATACAACGGACTGAAATGATTTGGAAAGAATGGTGCTAACACATGGAGATTAACACAGATTTTCCTAAGGACAGGATACACAGGGGATTCTGAGAATTTCATAATTTACTAGGGTATTTATAGGATTTCTATGGGATTGGACATAATACAAGGTTACAGAGCAGTGGATGCAGCTTTTTATGTTACTGGGGATGGGTGATACTCACAGAAAGCACTTGAATGGGCTAGCTTGGACAGCCAGCCGGGTCTCCAGACAGCGGGACAGGAGTCTGGTCACTGCACAGCGGTGGCTCTCTTCTAGGGACACAGTGAGGCAACCTGGGTCTGGTCACAGGGGACAGCGGGGTGCATCAGTTGGGCAAAGCAGGTCTGGCCACTGGATAATCCCAAAAGGGTTGAGCATCCTTTCCCCCTTTCTCCCTGAATTATTTGGATTTTTGTAGGGTTTAATTCTGGATGGTGGTTCTGCCTGGATAGGAGGTACTGCATGGATCTGGATCAGTTGCCCCTGGCCTGGCACTGGAATCTGGAATCTTGCAGTTTGAGTATTGAATGTCTGGATCTCTGGATGTTGATTTATGAATGTCCTGAATTTTGACTGTCTACTCCTTATATAGGCCGGATGACATCAGAAGATTTTTACTATGTGGGCAGAAATAACCTAGACCTACCTCTAAGATGGGATAGGTCAAGCTGTAAATGTCGCTGCCTCCCTGTATGCATATTGGGCTGAAGAAAGTGACTCAGTTTTAGTGCGGGTGTTTTTATGAGGCACTTTGTTATACCATAGTTACTTTTGCCATAACCAATTATGAAGCAAAACACTTATATTTATAAATGTCACCCTTATAAAAATTAGATAGGCAAATACCACATTTCACATGGAACATACTATTCCAAACCCCAAGTTTGTACGAGGCTGTTTAGTCCTTCTGGCAATCTTTCGCAATTTCTATGGAAACTCTTTCCCCTAAAAATCTACAAATGGGTACACAGAAGCTTATCAATGTCGGACATATTTGCATTTAAGTTTCATAACTGTACCATGTACGTTTCCCCCAGAAATGTCACTTAAATGTCGTTGGTGTCCACCACATGCTAGGAAGATCCACATCGTATTATTTTCATGGCGCAAAAATTACATTCTAGCTGTCAAAATGTTACATTACTGCTTCTTTAGATTACTGAAATAAATGTCTTAATTTCAAAAGACTTTTAAATCACATGGGCTGGCTTTGTTCCCAAAAACGGGCAGTCTTTTCAACCCCCCAGCCAAATGTCATGGCCTGGTCAGCTTTGCCCAGAGGTTGCTATGACCCCCCTTTGATTCTAGGCAGTTGAAGCTGAGGGGAGGTATCAGAGGAATTCACCCTTCAGTGACAGGGCTGTCCATTGTCCCATGCTGCAGTAATGCTGCCCAGTCTGACAAAGTCGCCACTTCCCACACCTCTGGGCCTTTCATTTGGTAAAGGAACTTCCTTTCCCATGGGGCTGGCACATTAGAAGTTCCTGCTTTCCAAAACTTCTTTGGCAGCAATTCTTGTGCCTAGCCAGGATATTGATGCTCTTTTTGTGGGGAAAAATAAACTACACAGAGTACAATTTACCTATATTTTGGCAGCTTTTCTTCCCAACATATATAGTTTTGTTTCTGGGCATGTTACAGTATTATTTCCATTTAGCTTGTACAACATCAACTCACTGCCTTGCAGAGCCATGCAACACAGGTTCTTTTTACTTTCCCTGGTCATTTACAAATGTGATTTTCCTTGCATCTTCATTCTGAACATTTCCTTAGCTCTGGTCAATTTCTTATACACAGGGATCTGTTCAAGAAAAGGGTTCTTTGAAACTGAAATAAGTAAAGGGAGAGAGAGAGCTTCTTGTGAAGAGTTTTGCCTGTGTTCATTTGTTGCAAAAGTAAACGCTTGCTGCATGGCCTGAAACTAATTTCTCTGCTCTTTCAAAGTTTTTACTTGACATACAATGCCTTTCAGGGAGGAATGTCCCTCCTTTGATGGTGTTCATCCTGAAGATAGATGGGCATGAATGTGTTTTACTGGAACCAAACTGTGTAATGTTGGAAGATGGAAATAACACCAGTGCAAAGCCATTTTAAACACAGAACATTTTCTCTTTCAGTTGGAAGTCTTGAGCTGGCAGCATAGCAGCGGTGAACTAGGCTGCTTTTGAATTCTTTTCTTTTTGGTGCACATGAAGAAAATAAATGTGGCCATTCTCAGGATGTTCTATGTTCCTTCTAGCCCCATATGTGCTCAGCAGAGCCAGCGCAGCCATTACTTTTGCAACTGCTAAAATGCAGTTTTGGTAATGCCAGGGAATATGTGCTCAGCAGACCCAGCACAGCTATTCTTCTTGTAACTGTTGAAATGCAGTTTGGTGTTGCTGCAGAGTCCTGCTGGGCTGGTAAATGTACCCCACAAAGTCTACATATGTGATGGAAGTTAATGCACAGAGAAGCACAAACACATATCTCTACACCCCAACTTCACGCAAGTCTGAAAATCCCTTGACTTTAATTTCCTAGCCCCACTCTAATTATTACAAGCTCTCCATGACCCACCAGTCCCTGATTACCCCATGTGACTTTGCAATTGCTTAGAGTCGCTTTTCGTAGGTGACTCTGATACCTAGTCTTCTTTTTTCCACCGCTATCTTCTCTCATCCAAAGCTCCCCATCCACCAACCTGGCTGGCACCTGTCCTCCAGCATGCCAACCCCTCCTGTGCTCCCGCTGACCTCTTAGCACTACAAACACCACTGACCAGCTCCTAGATCACACCCTTCTTCAACCTTTACCTTATGATAAGATATGCTATGATATGATAGGTTATTTATGACATGCTTAATACCCAGAGGTTTCTAAGCGCGGTCCCGGGGATCAAACCTGTGGTTTTCTGTGTCGTCTTGCTTCCAAGGCAAGCACGTTTCCCTTGAGCTATCCTTCCCTCTTCGATCTTCGCAGCCTGTTCCAAGCTCAACACTGTCATGCCCCATTTGAAGAAACCTGCTGCAGCCAAAGAAAACTCACTTATCAACCTGTCTGTCGGCCTCCTCACAATGTTAAAGTTCTTGAAAGTGTAGTCTTCATCCACATCAATGCCTAGCAAGAGGCCATATACACAGTGATCCCATTTACTCTGGGGTTCTCAGCAGTCTATGGAGACAGCTCTGACTGAAGTCAACCCCTGCAGCATACCCCTGCCAGCCCTATGCCATACATCTTCATTCTTTCTGATCTGAAGCCTTTATCACAATTCATCATCTTCTATTCTCTGGATTCTCTTACATTTTGGCATCCAGTGCACTACACTTGCATGTGTGACATTCTATCTGGCTGATCCTAACTTCTCCATTTCCTGGAAAACTGGATCATCTCCCACCACCACCAGCACCCCATGCAATTAGGGGTCCCAGAAATGGCTGTCCTCAGTCCTCACCTCTTCACACTCTACACAATCTCTCTTGGTAAACTCATTTCCTCCTCTGTCTTCTCATGTCAGCTATTTTCCGATTTTATTTACATCTGCATCTCGTTTCCTTCTTAGTCTCCATAGCAATCTTTGGCCATCACTAACTGCAGGTCTGCCATCTGTCACTGGGTGTTGCTACACTGCCTATGGTCAACTTCTCTGAAACTGAAGTGATCTTTAGCCCGGCTCCACACCCCTTGTGCCGTCTACTACAGCCTTTGAGCCAAACCTTAGCCCATCCCTTCAGATCCACAATGTGAGAGTTCTCTTTGGCAGCAACCTGAAACTTAAGCGCTCATCACATTCACTGATTTAGCTGGAAGGCTTAACCTCTTGAACCTCTATAAGTGCTGCCCACATCTAACCTTTCATTCTACCAAAGCAGATGAAGGTGACAAGCCTTCCCAGAGAGAGATTGTAATATAGTGGCAGGGGAACTACCCGCAGTCTCCCCGTCTACGTGCAAGAGGAATTGGGCCCTGGAAATCCCCTGCCCAAAAAACGGGAGGCTCAGCCATAGGGCAAAGTTCACTGTTTTATCAACAATTAAAATGACATGGATCGCAACATGAGCAACACAAATTATACAAGTGCACTCACTCTCCAGGTGCCTGTTGTTCCATTTTGTTGACTAGTGACATCACAAAAACAAATTTATATCCCAAAAAGCTAACAGGGGAAGGGATTGGTTAATTAGGTGAACAATTTATGTATTCCATAAGGGGATAGTATGATCATTGGGTAAGCCATATCTGGCGGCTCCTCCTGAAACCACCTCTCTGTGTCGTGAATACAAGGTTAAAGGTTGGTATAAAGATGATTGGCTGGTGCAACCTACTGTAGGCTTAGCATGGAAAGTTATTAGGGATTGGAGAGAAAGGTCTTCTCATCCTTGGAGCTTTGGACAGTTACCAGGCCAAGTGCAACTATTCAAGGTAGTGGGAATGACCCTGAAGGTGCTGCATGTTCCCAATAAGTTACCATCTGCGATCTCGTAGGCCCTGAGACAGAACATTTGGCTTTGAACCTGTATAACTATTGTATCCGTGTACCTCTGGTTCGACAGGAACAGCTTTCTCTGCCTGCATCGAATGAATAGGCTGTGTCTTGTAGATTCAGGTCACGTGTGTAGGGACCACGAAATTGAGCTCTCTTGCCTGCAATTAAGAGGATTTTTGACTGTATCCCTCAAAGTTCCCCTATCTCCTCTGTTAACTGGAAACTTTATTTTCCTACTTGTCCTTAACGAGGCTGTGCACGGTGTCTGCGCTGGAAGCCTTGCCTGCACGCTTCAGCCGGATCAGTCTGTCAGCCTTTCCCTGTATTCTGAAGTTCAACTTTCTTTTCCCATTCACTCCAATGTACCTATAGCTTCCATCTTTATTTGGATGGCCGTGCATGTTAGTTGCAATTAAGCGTAGGCAAGCTGTTCATATATATTCTTGCTCGTCTTGCAATTTCTGCGTAGCAAAAGGTATATGTGTGTCAGACCTCTAACTATGTGAGTCATAAGCATTTGCTTCGTGTATATGTCTGTGTAGGTTTGTGCAGGGATGCCTATGTGCTTCATGTGAAGCGTATCTATGTCATGATGTCAGTCGTGACGTCAACGGCGTTCTTCGAGGTTGCAGTCAGTCAACTTGTGCGATCGATGACAACTGTATCTCTTCCATACTGTCATCCGGGTATGGTCTGAATCGCTGTCTGAGTGAGGAGCACTTCTCACACCTGCGATACATCAACGATGGTGAGGAAGGGCCCAGAAGCAAGGTATTTCTCTCGTTTCTCTGTCGCCGGGCTGAGATTGGGATGGGTGTAATGAGAGCCATGTTTGGGTCTCGCTCTTCAAGATCAAAGGGGGGATGCTAGTTTAGGCCCAAATAGATGTTTGAAGGAACATAGTTTCACGTGCTGGAAAAGGTTGTGTCAGTGAATGTGTCACTCGCCACCAAAGTAAAAAAATAATTGACACCAAAATATTTCGGCCAGTATAATTGCAGATTCCCAAGGCCACCATGTAAAAACGAAACAGGGCTTATATGAAGAGTTTATTTTGCTACCAGACTCTGGGAGAAAACAATTATACAATTTTGGATCATGGTTGCCCACAGTTAAAGGCTTTGCAAGACTGTTGGAACCTTGGGGGTCGATCATGCTATTTCTAGGAATGTACATTTCACTGACAAATTGCTGTGTTGTCAAACTACACATGAGCTACTTCGAGGTGTCAGCAGACTGACTGAGTAGAGTTACATGCTTGCACTATACCTTTCAGAATGCAACATTATGAAAGTGAGGTCTAATTAGCAGATCTCACTTTCAGAGACAAATTGCTCCACATTATTTCATGTTAAAAATCAAAAAAGCTCAGGCTATTCCGCACTCACAGATGGTATTCTGTCATGACTACTATACCCTTAAAACAGTGTTTTGAGAGCCAGGAAGTGTAGTTAGTGATGTGTAGGGGAGACTGCGCTTTGAGGTACCAAATGTTTGCTGGGCTTCTTATCCCTGAGACTGTGTTTGAGGAGAAGAAACGTGCTGCTAATATATGCCAGAATTATCTTAGAATACAGATTGGTATGGTGATCAGGTTTCACACTTGAGATAAGAGACGTACATGCATTTTTGTTTGCCCCATCCCTTTGCTTTAAGCTCAGACTGTTCCAAAATAGGGACTTTCTGTTGCGTTTTTGCTACTCCACTTGCCCCTGTAGGTATTTACCCTGAACCCAATTCTAACAAACAAATAAAAAACATTGAACGTATCTCTCTATGTCGCGTGTTCTGCTGCGTCACCATGCCTCGCTGCCTGAATAAACTTTAGACCTCACATGAACTTTACGTTATTATGCCGGCCTGCGGTGAGGTATAGAGGAAATCCATGATTTCTTTGGGATTCCCCTGAGGTCGATGGGCAATTTTCCTCCTATTATTTGGTCCAGATAGGCTATTTGGTGGGCACTGCAGTCCTAATAACACATTAAACATCTTAATCATCAAATGACTCCTCTCTATCCCTGTACTGTGCTGCTAAACACCGTTATCATCACACAAAACCTCCCTTTCAGAAACTAGGGCACAACATAGAGTCCGTTCTATATTCATTCATCAACAGCGTTTTTCTCGATGGGTTTTTGCCCACATTTTTTTCTCTCAAAAAAACGAATTGGAAATGTTATGTTTTATTTTCTGGGGGGGTGGGGTTCCCTCAACCTCCCCTATTAATTTTACACTATTCCTGACCCCAACCCCTTATATACCCTTATCCACAACGCCCTATATTTTTCAATTAGTTTTTTCAAGAAAATAATTTCGGCAAAAAAAAAAACATTGGGGGAAAAACACTGTTGATGAATGAACGTCGTACAGAGTCCTGTATTTAGTAGATCAAATATCCTACCTCAAAAGTATTTGTGGAAGCCAGGAATGTTTTTTTTAACGCGTTTATGTCATAAGACGTGCATATAATGTAGCTAGATTTATGTGGGATTGTTGGAAAAGCATTGCTGATCTTTTTTCTTTTTGACGCTCTTTTTCTTCAAAAGGATCGGACTCCAGGGGAAGGAACTTTGTTTCGTTCTTTTATTTTGAAAAAAATGTGTAATCATTTAAATCAAATAATAAAAAATTAAAACATTTTTAAAAAACTACTGATTTATTGCAACATCTGAACAATTAAGATATAAACTATGGTTGATGTTCTGACCTGGGCTCTGTCACTTTGGAATTATTTGTTTGCAAGCTGCTAGACCTGCCTGTGAACCCATGAAAGCATGTGACTTCGAAGAAAGAGCTATTCTGTGGTCTATTTGTGGACTATGTTTTCGTGGCCAGCGGTGGAGCAACAGTCTAAATTCACAATCCACGAGCCTGCTTCTCCCTTTAGCTAACTTCATCTGCGACCCCCCTGCTTAGAAGCTAAAAAGTCAAATTGTTGTTTTTCACTTGTACAAAAACAGGATGGGAGCAACCATGTTGCTATTTCACAGTCATTACCCACAGCCAAATCAATTTAGCGAGTGCCACAGCCACAATAATGTAATTAGGGATTGGCCAGTTCACCTTCTGCAGCAATTTCGTGCCTCTGCACTGCAGGTCACGTGCCCGCGTGCCATTAGATCCTTTCCATTCTCGCCCGGCCCTCTCACATTTCGGCCACCGCATTCTGGAATCCCATGTCAGGCCTTGTGCACATTTTACCTCCCACAGAAGCCTGAGGGTAAGATATAGGGCCGGATTCACAGGGCGTTTTCCTATGGGATTCCGCCATTATAAAACGCGTCGGTGAATCAGGCCCATAATGTCTTATGGCCCGTATGCTATGTTAGGTTGTTATGCTATGACACATTACTCTATGCATGTAAAAAATACTACCATGGCTTTCGACATAGAATGTACACTTGTGTATATTCTTTTTTTTCTAATTATTCTCTGGGTTTTCTTGTCAATTTATACAGCTTAATTGTGCTAAAAGTGATGATTTAATGTTTATTTAGTTTCTTCAATTTCTGTTCCTACTTTAATTTTTTTTAAACACCCTCAAAGCTACTTCCCTGCTGTTTCTTTGGCATGGAGATTATTCTGCATATGGCAACCATTCGCAACAATAGCAACTCTTTCCTCTCAAAAAAAAGTTTCTCTAAATGTGCTTCCCAACGTCGGATTTTTATCAACTAAAAGACTCCCATACAGACAAAATATCCCATTGCTTGTGATTTAAACATTTTAGTGAGAAGCTTTAGAAAGTTATCAATTGAACTTTTCTTTTTTAAATACGTATGTTTGTGAACTATATTTTGCATGACGAATTTCCCCGTGCGACACCCCTTTACCATTTCTATTAAAATCTGTTTGCATTTTTGTACCCCCCACCCCTCTTAAACAATAGATGCCAATTGAATTTAAAACAGAAGACTGGGAAATGTGTCAACATTTTAGTTGGATGAGAAAAGCAGCTAAAAAGCGGCCTCGTGCAGTTTGATGTCTGTTCCCTGACTGATATGCCCCCTCCACTCTAACGCCCCTTACCGCCCCCATCACTGCGCCGCCCTGATGCTTTTCGAACCGATTCCTTCCCTCTGAGCCTGGGACTTGAAACTAAATATGCTTCCATGATTTCTGCAGTGTGGCACGCGGTAGCTACTGGGACATCATTTTCCTAACGGCTCTACACTGTTCACATCTGGTCTCAGTTAATCATAAAAAAAGACTTTCAGCCGGGCTGCGTGGCTCGCATTTCCTGATCTGGAAGCAAATCCATAAGAGCCGCGTTAGTTTGGAGACGGGCAATTTCTGCAATTTACATGTCAGCCGCGTCCCTGGCAGGAAATACCCAAGCAGTCCACAGATCATGGGTCAGAGCAGGGGGGGGGGGTGCATTCCTCTAAGCAGCAGAAGAGTTTCATGAAACCACACTCCACAAATAAAAGCAAAGCCCCTGGTACAGTTAAAAATAACCGACTAGTTTATCATCCAGCTGACAGTGACAGGGCACGGAGAGAGCACAATTTATTTCAAGCTTCTTGGAAAATTGGCCCATAGCCTTTCTTCCGGATGAACGGTATAAGGAAGCGTAAGATGTGTTCAAAAAGTACACTAGGCAGAAGAGACAAATACCTCTGAGTAATGGCTCCCAGCGGTCACCTGAGCGCATGCGCGCGGCCGTGCGTGCGAGGCAAAGTTGACAGGATATTTGTTTTTGTGGTAAACCGTTAGTAACTTCGGCCTTTCCATCTCCTTATTTCGTCAGAACCACTGGCAGGGGTGTTGCTGGGTTTGTAAAAGATCTGAGGCTTTGCTAATGTCCGGACTGTCGGGTCTCGGGGCTAGCTAGCCTTTTGGATGTAGCTCCGGAGCTTTTATCAGGGGCTATAGCCCCCTCAGCCGCCCCCTAGTAATGCCTCTGTGATCAATTTAACGGAGAAGACGTGTGTCCACTGCATGCATGACAACATTCTGAAGCACCTGGGAGCAGAGGCGTTGCTAGGGGGGGGGGGGGGGCTATAGCCCCTGGTCTTTTGGTTGTAGCCCCGGATAGAATCTCAGGAGCTACATCCAAAAGGCTAGCTAGCCCCCATTCCCAACAGTCCCGACATTATTTTAGCCCCGGGTCTTTTGCAGATCTTTCAACACCCCTGCCTGGGAGCAGGCCAGTAATTGGGCCGGAACAAGACAGAGTGATGCTCTGGTAAAGTTTGGCCATAAAAAAGACTAGAGGGCATGGTGCGATAGACAGTGTACCAACATTTGAACCATTCAAGGCAAGTTCAAGGAGTTTAGGGACTTCACTGCCCCCACTCCTTCACTCCCCATCAACTCGTCGGGGTGGGATCAGCTCTAATATATGCGCTGGAAGGCCACCTACCAGAGGTCGGGAGGGGTCTCTCCATAATGCTGTTTTATGTTCATTCATTCATTTTGTCATATGCTAAAGCGCCTTTCACCATAGTTATGGTCCCAATGTGCTTTTCATTGAACGCCCTCAGAGGGACTGCAGTCCAGTGGTTGGGGAAAGTTTGGGAGGACCTATTATGTGTGTGTGCATTTCAGCCATAAACGTTATGTGAGGGTGGCCAAGACCCTGGTTGTCACCCATGTCTAGATGGAGTGTGTATGGGTGCAGCGGAGGAATAATATGGACTAAGGGGGGATTGTGTTTAAGGCGAAAGAGAGTTTTGTGGGAAGCTACCGTTCACATTTTTGTCATTAAAAGTAGCTTGATTCGTATGGCAGAGCTGATGTGCGTTTGTGTTTTATGTGTGTGCAGGGTTTGTGGAATGAAGCCGTACCTTCCACTAAATTGCTAAGGTACGGTGTGAGAGTGGAGAAATGGGTTAGGTGTTCAAACAACCATGAGTAATTCCTGGGTTCCATCTTCTCCCTCTGAGAGGGTGTCAGGGAGAGAGAGTGCCAACCCTAGTTCCTTCTAGTGCGAAACCCAGGACCCTGTTTCCTGATTACGTGCTGCGGCCTGGTCCATCATTCTGTGCTTTAGGGTTACCTGCCATGCCAGCCATGAACAAGGGGCCTTCCTACAGCATGATTAGCATGAGTACCAAAGAAGCATTTTAAATGCAATGCATTGCCATCCTCCAAGCCCATATGGGTGCAGTACCTAGCCACTGTCAGGGTGTGTTCCAGGTGCAGGTTACTGTGGTGCATGAGTCATCCATGTGTGCTTGGCATTCCACAAGGAGGCTGGATGGCAAAACGAGGCAGTAGAGCTTAGTGACTGGGTGGGCAGTTGGGGGGCACGGTGTGTGAAAAGGGTGCAGGGGACTGCTGGCTGACAACAGGAGTGTGATGGGTGGGGAGTGGGCACAGGGGATGACGGGGCCATTAGGTCAGGGGGAACAGCCATGTTTTGAGGGCTTTCCTGAAGGCCAGGTGATCCTCTATGAGGTGCAGCGTGAGGGAGAGGGAGTTCCAAGAATGTGGGTGCGAGGACAGAGAAGCAGGCGCCTCCTAATCTGGAGATTTTGAAAGGAGGGACTACCAGGAGGTGTTTGGAGCCTGATCTGAGGATGGATTCAAGCGGGGTGGTAGCGAGTGAACTTGTTTGGAGGAGTTCCAGGCCTTTCCTGTGGTTTGCACGTGGGTAATGCACATAGCCTTGAAAGAGGCCAGTTGACTGATTGGCAGCCAGTGGAGTGTCCTCAGTGAAGGGGAGATGTGTTCTCTGGGGGAGAGTGCGAGGAGGAGCCTTGCTGCAGAGTTTTGAACCCATTTCTTAGGTGGGATGTGGGCACGCCTAGGTAGAGGGAGTTAGAGTAGTCTAGGCGTGAGAGGATGATGGACATGATTGCGGATACTCTATGGGGGCACAAGATATAGGGAAAAATCTGGTTGAGGATGCATAGGTGGAAGGTGCACGATCTGGGGACTGCATTGATGTGACGGGCTAGGGTCAGGTCTGAACTAAAAGTGCATCGTAGGTGTTTGACGGAGGGGAATGCAGTGGGTGGGTCCTAATGAATGTGGCCAAGGTATAGGTTGGGGAAGGAAAGCTGTTTTGCTGCTGATTAGGGTTTTGTTTTTTCTGGGGTTGAGGAGCAGGTGGTTGTTCGGTATCCAGAGGTCAATGTTTCAGAGGCAGGATGCAAGGTCTGAGTGGGGGGAGGAGTGGGAGTTGGGACTCTTGAGGATGATCTGGGTGTCATCCGCATAGTTGTAATAGGTGGTATTGTGGGAGCGGATGACCTTGGGAGGGGTTAAAGGTAGAGGCTGAAAAGGAGGGGGGAGAGGGAGGCTCCGTCGGGGACTCTGTGTGGAACTGGGAAGAGAAAGCACCAGGACAGATGATTTGTTAGAGGTCAGAGAGGATAGAGGAGATCCATCTGAGGGTGGAGTCCCTTATGCCAAGGTCAAAGAGTCTGTTTGTGTGGATGGATGGAGTGGTTAATTGTGTCGAAGGCTGTGGAGAGGTCAAGGATGGATATATTTCGATGGGTATATTTCGATGGGTATATTCTTTAATAAAGTGATCAATGTGCTAATTTCAGCCGGGTCACTGACCAGCCTAATGGGACAGGTGGATGCACTACAACAATTAGGGGGAGGTGGATATGTACAGGACTTGGTGCTGGTGTGGGAACTCTGTTGGCTGTCAAATCTACCTGCAGCCTGCCTGCTGATATACATCACACACAGTCACATGGGTATGAATGTATGGTACTGGATAAAGTAAATTCTGGTAGCAGTTATTGTCAAATTAACTAGGCTCCTCTAACCTATAAACAGGCAGTAAATGGCTCCTAGCAATTTCAATCCCTATATCTGCAGAAGTTGTTTCACAACTCTAGCGAACATCATGAGAAAAATGAGACCTACTACCTGCCCTGGGAAGTTCTCCCTTCCAGAACCATTCTCCCAAATAAGGAATTCTTCCTCCCTTTCCTCATTTGCCTTACTAATGCAAGCTTTAGGGATGGTTGCGTCCCTGAGGCTCTGAAAAAAGTCTCTGTGACTCTCTTATTGAAAAAATAGGTTTAGACCAAAATAGTTACTCTAATTTTAGACCCATTTCCAATGCCCCCTTCTTGTTAAAAATTCTGGACAAGGTAGCTGCCACCCAATTTCAGGCCTACCTAGAAGCATCCGGAGCATTACACGCGCGACAGTCGGGCTTTAGAGCGTGGTATGGCACAGAGTGCCGTATTGAACATGCAAACAGAAATGCTGCAGTTCATGGATGATGGCAAGGCAGGGCTGCTGATGCTGTTAGAACTGTCAGCAGCCTTTGACCTTGTCGACCATGATAAACTGTTATGTGGTCCGACAAAGGCTGGCAGCTACTCTACTGAGACCATGGCTTGGATTGAATCCTTTGTGACTGGTCAAATGTCTAGGATTGGGTGGGGTAACGCACGCTCATCTGACTAATTGTTGAAATGTGGCATCCCGCAGGGCACTTGTTTTTCCCCCTTTCTTTTTAATGTTTACTGCCAACCACTCTGTGATCTCTTGGACAAGCTGGGTGTGCATTATACAAATTACGCAGATGACACCAAGCTTGTCTTTGAGCTGACCGACAAGTATACAGAACATACTGAGTGGATTAACAAAGTCTATGATACAATACAGAATTGGACAACCAATAACGGGATGTGCCTAAATGCCTCCAAGACTGAGTTTATATAATTTGGCTCACCCCAGGCTAGAACTAAACTTGACAGTCAGTATGACGGGTTTACTATTGATAAACATCTAATCTAGGTCGTTGGCAAGGTCAAAACAGTGGGTACTACCTTTCAATCATCCTTGAGCGCAGACGCTCATGCCGAAAATGTTGTTAATAGATCCAAATATCTTCTCAGGCTCCTGAGACTTGTTAAGCCATATGTCTCGCAGGCTAATTGTTCTGCACTTGCCCGGGCATTAATAATGACTAGGATTGACTACTGTAATGCCTTGATGATTGGGACTAGTTAAAACAGCGCCTCCAGGTACTGCAACATACCCAGGCATGATCCCACAGAAGGAGCTTGCATTGGCTCCCGGTGGAAGCACGTATTTGCTTCAAGGCCATGACAATTGTACATAAATGCATATACGACCAAGCCCCGGGTTACCTAAAAGATTGTATCACGGCCCACCACTCGGTAAGAACTACCAGATCAAGACGTGGTACTTGCCAACTTGTGTCCAGGAGTAAGCGAGGCAGAGGTATGGCCAGGTCACTCACCGTCCAAGCCGCTATGTTGTGGAACAATCTTCCAAAAGCCATGCGCACAGAAAACAGTCTTATGAGATTTAGAAAAGAGCTGCAAACTATGATTTTTGAGTAATTAAAGATTGATGGCTGTTGTCTTATTTTTCTCTTGTCATATCTATCTTTCTCCGTTCTTCTGCTCTCTCTCTGCGCCCTGATGCCTATGGGCTCTGGTGCATTATAAGTGAACAAATAAATAAATAAATAATAAACCAGTGCAACTTAGAGGGTTTTACAATGAGTATAGGATCAGGAAAAGAGGAATTACAATCAGCACTCGATCTCCTTATGGTTTGTGGTTTCCTTGAACATGTGCCTACCAGAGAATCCCTGAGTTAATCATTTTCCACTCACATTCAAATGCTCCATAAGTTTTCATTTATTTACCCATGTGCCATAGTCCTTGAAATCCTATTTGAACTTCAAATGCGAAGGTTACATTTTTTCACTCTGCAAATTCACTTGGATTTTGCTTTTGTTAAAGGCCCTCCTTATCTTTGATTAGGATTGTGGGCAGTGACCCAACTCTGCTTAATGGGGGACATCATTGGATCACTGCTCTCCATCAGTCCTTTTGAGAGCAGGGTGGTGATATTTTGTTATGTGTCTGTAGTACATTGCACGCCACTTCAATAGTAATCCTGTGCATGCCCGCAAATTAAACTATTACTTACTTTTCAATTAACTCGATCTGTAACATATTCTAAGTATAATCTCATAATATTTAATTTTGTGCTAAAAATTTCATAACATCAAAAGCGCAGTGGCTGTTAAGTGCATTTTATTTTCTCTTAAAGACAAAAAGACACATTTTTCTTCACTGTCAGGTCTATCATAGTGCATTTTTTTTAAAACTGGAATAATACACCTGCATAGGCGAAGTTTCGATTACATGAAAAAGCAGGTGTATAAACGAAATTGTAACAGGGGAGTAGAACAAAGACAACATAGATCAGGAAAAAAGGAATCGAGAAGAGAACGTCCTCCTGTGTTGAGAAGCATGTCCATACCTTCATTGCATTAATAGAGTGCATTTGTGGTCCTGCATATTGGGCCTCATTACGACCCGGGCGGTAGCCGTGCACTTATTAAGGGCACGGCTGCCGCCGGTAATGATTTTTTACCGGAGCCCAGAAAAGGGCAATAACCGGGTCATGCCAACCTTGGCGGACCCGGTAATTGCCCTTTTCTGGGTTCCGGTAAAAATGTATCCCCATTCCCATTTGAGCCCCATAGGGCTCAATGGGAAGCGGGAGGATGCTAACAACGGCTCGTTTTTAGCATCCTGGTCTGCTAGCGGGTCCCGCTAAGGACGCCTGGTTTTACCAGGCATCCTCAGCGGGAACCGCTGCAGACCTCGTAATAGGGAGGCCTGGAATGTACGGTGCTGGTCCTTTACCGGCACCGTACATTCCGTGGCCGCCTGGTTCGTAATGAGGCCTATTGTCTTTTATTTTTACATGTATCAAACTGAATGGCAAGCACATTATCAGTGTCTTATAAATGAAATTGTTTTTATTCGGTATATTACAAGTGGCACCCATTAGTTTCCTATGATTACAGTTTCTGTATGTCGTGGCATTGCCTGACTTACTCAGTTGATGAACACTTAAGCAATATGACCCTCGCGGCGGGGGCATAACCGACTCCTGAGTCGGTAATGCCCCCGCCGCGAGGGTTATATTGCTATTAGTACCCCGGCCCGCATTATGTGTGTGACCAGGGCACTAAAAGCATTTTTTTCTGTCCCGAAACGCTGCAGCGTTTCGGGACAGAAAAAAATGGCAGCCATCGGGAGCAGACGTGCTGGGAACACAAGTTTTCCCAGCGCGTCCGCTCCTGAAAAAAAAAAAAAAAAGAAGCAGAAGTTAAGTGGGGTTGGGAGAGCGGAAGGGAGGGAGGGGAAGAAAAAAAAAATAAACGTACCTGCTTCCCTGCTGGGGGACGATGGCCCGCTCCGAGTCTCCACACTGCTGGAGCCTGCTATTGTTCCCCAGCGGGGACGCAGGAGCAAAATAGTAAGTGGGGTGGGGTGGGGTGGGGAGGGCAAGGAGGAGTGAGGGAGGGAGGGAAAGAAAAAAAAAAATGAAAAAGCTCACCCGAGTCCCCGGCGGGGGTGAAGTCAGCCTCTCAGCTGTGGGGAGGCTCGGAGCGGGGATGGCCCCACCTCGAGCCTCCTCCTTGGCTGAGGGGCTGCCACGCCCCCCGCCTGGGACAAGGCGGCTGGAATCCCGGCCGAGAATCAAAGGATTCTCGGCCGGGTAAGGACCCGGCGAGAGCCAATCAGAATGCTTGTTGCATTCTGCTTGACTCTCGCCGGGTACTAATAGCAAATGTACTATGTTGAAAATATTTACACTAACATGGTGGGAGAACATGTCAATCCGTAACAATGTTTGTCTCATTCTTATATTACCTTGATAAATGATTGGGACAAAGCGAATTTGCTAATCCTGTTCTCAGAGCTTGGCAGAGAAACAGGTCAGTGCTACGCCCACCTGAGCCATCTCTAGAGATTGAGAGTTTACAGGGGTAAACATTTCAAATTGTCAACTACTAGCCAGCATACAGTTATTCTCCCCAGCCGCCCAGTTCTTCACACGGACAAAGAACCAAGTTCTTACTCGAAAAAGTGTAAACTAGAATTAGCCAATGCTAGTGGTGGGTCTAGATTTGTAGGCCTAGGTTATGGTGTATGGAAGCTGAATGCCTTGCCAAACTTCTTTGAGCTTAGGCAACGACAAACATTAACTGCCTCAGTGAATGATTTTGTTTTAGTAGTGGTAAATGATGGGTACGCAAGGTAACGTAACTGAAAGATATCTTACGATATTTGGTTCACCCCCCAGTAACGATACCATAATGAAGTCTCATTTCTGAATGAACATGTAATAAAGGGGAGGTGGTTACACCTCCTGTTTCAGGATGCAGGACCCCCCAGGATGTGTTATTTTAGGTTGTTCAAGTTTATATAACAGCAGCCTAATGACAAGAAGATTCATCTGTAGTGACTCGCCTTGGATCAAAAGCATCTGAATCGCACTTGGGGCAACAAAGCATGTAGTCCACATTGCTGACACCGGAACCAATGTTTACCTGTAGTGCATGATCACATTGACTCAATGTAGTGCAATGCAACACGCCACCCAAAACCTATCAAGCATCTCCTTTTTCACTCACCAGGCAGTTACCATAAAAGCCCCAGATGGCTTAAACAGACCGCCGGCAAAACAATGTCAAACCGCACATCTTTCTCAAACCAACTCATAAACCGCACTACTAGCCTCAAAGACCAAACAACTCAGACTCTGGATGCCTCCCACCTGGAAAAAATATGCCTCCAGGGTGCAAAGCAAAACACACCTAGAAAGCACATACACACTGAGGCCAGTCACCCCTGGTTCTAAGCACATCAACAGCTGAGCACAACACCTGTGTTATCCCTCTTTCTAACCTAAGCAAAACCACTCCACTTTGCTTTTCAGAGCCACAAGAGCACCCAGAGACAATGGACATGGCGGTAGCGTGGTATAAATCAACATAAAATAACAGAACAGAACATAAGGCCACATTTGAACATGGGTGAGTATATAAATGCTAGGAAAGCCCACAAACCTGAACATGTAAACAAGGTCCATTTTGTGTGGGTTGCTGCGAAACTGAAATATGAAGTTGTACCATTGCTCATCACAGTCCTTGTCTTTGAGGGTATGCCAAATGTTGGGAACAGGCAATTGTGATAGCCACCTTTTAGCTATCAAACCTTGCTTGGAGCTCAAACACTGAACTTGCCCAAGCCTTCAGTTGGGAATTCCCAAGCTTGAATCCAGTGTTCAAAAACACATGCCAAATGGACTACCACATAGGGAAGTGCAAGCAGCTGTTAAGTGCCTGGTAAAGATCACCTGGTAAGAGTGGTCAATTGCCAATACAATAAGTGCTGGCCTGTGAGATAACACAGGCCAGTGGGAGCCCAAAGCCAAGTGCTGGGATCGGGTGGAGGCTGAAGGCTATTGGGGGTTTGGGGGAAGGCCAGGACCCAGAAGGACACATAAGGGCCCTGGTCACCAATCTCAGCGACTGCGGGGTTTAGCGAGGGAGAGGGGGAAGGAGGAGGTGAAAAGGAAAGTCTTGAGGAGCTTCAAAAATTTGAGGAGATCCGGCTCAAGATGGAGCGGAAGGGGAAGACTGTTCCAGAGGAGGGAGCCAGCCAAGGAAAGAGATCATCCACCAGCTCACTGTTTAGAGAAGCGCTTGACACGCAGAGAGTTGGCACCAGAGTAGCGTAAAGATCTGGAGGGAAAGTATTTAGTGAGAGCCAGTTGTAGATAGCATGAACCCCTGCCCCAGACAGTCTTATGGATGATGCAGAGGGATTTGAATGTGACCCTTGCAAAGATTGTAGGGCTAGAGAGTTGGGGTCCCTGGGCTTGAGGCCAAGGATAAGGCTTGCAGCCCTATTCTGGATCAGTTGGGGGGGATTTAGAGAGGAATAGGGTAGATTAAGGAAGAGGCTGTTGTAGATAGAGAGTATCAGAGCTCTAGAGACATTGAGCTTCTGGGGGAAAGTGAGGCAATGAAGGATTCCTTTGAGGAGGTGGAGTTGAAAGTGGGCATTCTTAGCAAGGTCCTGGATGCGAGTGAGGTAGGAAAGAGGAGTCGAAGATGACTCCAAGGTTTCTGGCTTCAGATGAAGGAGAAGGGGGAGAGTCCATAGAGGGTGGCCAGAGTGAGGTGAAGAAAGAGGGAGCAGGCGTCACAATGGGAAGGATCTCTATCTTGCTGGTGTTGAGGCAGAGATTGTTGGAGGAACACCAGGACTGGATGGCAGATAGGAAGTCAGGAATGATGGAGGAAGTAAGGCAAGAATCATAGGGAAGTTTAAAGAAGAGTTGTGTGGGATCTGCATAACACTGGAAGTGTGGGGAGAACATGGAAATTAGGTGTGCAAGCGGAGCAAGATAGATGTTAAAGAGCCAGGGAGAAAGGTTGGAGCCCCGGGGAATGCCACTGGTGGAGATAGAGGTGGGAGAGGAGATAGAGCCCAGGATAACCTGGGAGGGATGGTCATTGAGGAAGAAGGTCAGCCAGTGCCTGCGTAGAGATGCAGAGAGTATCATGGAGCCATTTTATGAGGAGGGAGTGTTTGACCAAATCAAATGGAGAGAAGAGATCAAGTCGAATGAGAACAGCTGGGGAGTTTGAACCGAGAGATGCGGGCAATTCTTCACGGCTGTTCAGGAGAGCAGTTTCTGTGCCTCTGGATGCTTGGAATCCAGATTGATGGTTGTTTAGGCTTAGTTTAGTTTAGTTTAGTTCAGTTTATTATTTGTATGGCGCGCCATACCCTGGAGTATCAGGGCGCAAACAGACAAGGATATGCTTAACTTAGTTACAGGTACATAGAAATCAGATGAAGGTACAGAGATGCACTGAGCTTGGTTACAGATATGCTCGGCTAATTGCAAGTACAGGAAAAGGCAGGAAATGTAGACATAGACATCAGCAATATTACAGCAAGCAGATATGAACAGGGAGAGATCAAGGACAGGGGAGCAAGGAGCATGCTCCTGCATCGTCCTGTTCACATAATATATAGTTATATACAGTAATGTACAATGAGACAAGTGGACTAGTTAGCTGTCATTGGCTCTCAGCCACCTAGTGAGGTTTTGTCTAAATTTTGCGAAAGGCTGAGGTTCTCTGACGTCATGGGGGAGGGAGTTCCATTACTGCACAGCCTTGACTGGGAAGCTATTTCCTCCTATAGTGGCAAGTTTGAAACGTGGGACTTGGTGGCAGTTTGCGTTGGCTATTCTGTTAGGTCTGGAAGAAGTCCTTTTACGTAATCTATCCATGAGGTAAGGTGGAGCTTTGTTGTTGATACATTTGTGGGTGAGGGAAGTGATTTTGAGATGAATTTTGTCTACGGTGGAGAGCCATTTGTATTCTCTTCTTGTAGAGGATATATGCTCGTTTCTATTAATCTTGAGTGCTGCTCTCAAAGCATTGTTCTGGAGCACTTGAATTTTGTGGATGGTCTGTTTATTAGCTCCAATGTAAACTCCATTACAATAGTCTAATTTGGATAGTATCAAGGCTCTGGCAAGTGTAATGCAACAATCTGTCGAGAGGAATTGTTTGCTCGCTCTGATAAGTTTGCATGTATATGCTGTGGCAGAAGCTAGAGAGTTAACTTGTTTGGTAAAGTTCATGGTGGCGTCTAGGTAAAATCCTAAGGTTTTCGCTTCGTGAGCTACTTTTATGTTGTTCCCATCGATAATGAAGTTGTCGTAATCAGGGCTGAGTTTGGATATATAGGTAGTGGTGCCCAGGATGATAAGCTCAGTTTTATCATCGTTCAGGCATAGGCCGTGTGTGGCCATCCATGCCTGAACGATGCTATAGATCCTGTTCACTAGGGCCAGGTCCTTGGCGTAGTCTCCTGAGAGCGGGTGGAGGATCTGGGTATTGTCTGCGTAGTTAGTGTAGGCGATACCCAGATGATCCATTTCATCAAAGAGAGGCTTCATGAAGACATTATAGAGGGTGGGTGACACACAAGACCCTTGTGGAACACTGCATGTTATGGGAATTGGATCTGCTGAGGCTGATGGAGCGAAGACTCTCATGGTCCGATTACTCAGGAATGACTTGATCCAAATTATGGCCTCTTTTGAAAAGTGACAAGTTCAGTGTGCTTCGCTTGGGTCCTTACCTATGGGCCCGGGGCATTACCTGAGTCGGTAATGCCCCCGCCGCTCGGGTTCTATTGCTTAAATAACAGACAATCCACCATGTCCCTCTGCCACATCAAAGACCTTATGTTTGAGGATATACACCAAGTAGATACAGGTTTGACACCAATACAGCCAAGTGTCCAGTGGAATATCAGGTAATCATTCAGACACATGTGGCAACACGGATTCTAACCAAAGGGAAACAGCTACCAGAAATACCATCGACTTAGCGGCTGGACAAGAACTGCTGCAACAAACCATATATTGGAGCCAAGTATGACCCACCCACGGTTTAAGAATGTCACCAACAGTAGATAAGAATTCGAGGCCCCAAAGAATTACTCATGCCAACAACGGTAGGAACATGAGTTCCAGTAAAGCAAAAAAATGCCCAAAACAACAGTCGGCCATCAAGATCTCCCAACCAGTTCTTAAAGGTGTCAGGCAGCCAGCCACTAACATACATGACATAAAGGCAGACAATGTTTCTCATCAAAGTTGAGAACGAAGGGATCCAGGATACTAAAACCAAACAATGGAAGTCCAAAATACTGTATCACTTCACTCCAATATAAAAAGGTTTATTATCGGGTCAGAAACTGTTTATAATTAAAAAAAAATGTTTTTATTTGTGTGGTTAAAGTGCCAATAGTTAAAAAATAACCTTGCACATTTAAAATCTCAGTCTAACTAAATGAGTCACAATACAAGTATGGAACAGGAACGATAAAAAATGCATCTCAATGCCGACAAAAACAAAATTCATTATCGTTGGTACAGTCACAATTCCATACATGTAAATATTTCAAAGTAAATAAGAGCAACAAAACCTGTTCACCATTGATTATATGGTACCAGAAGCTTGACGTATCTAAATATCTCAGGTTACAGACATCTGCAAAAATATTTACAACATAATACATGCAACATTGGACATGCTATTCATAGACGATAGAGAGATTCAATTACAAAATAGTCCCCATAAAGTCAGCAAATACAGTTATGATGTCCTATATCACCCGTAGGCCCAGTAATTCTCCTGTAGGAAATAAATGTAATCTTTATCCAAGGAATTGATTTTGCCAATATTTATTGGGAAATTCCTTTAGATAATGTGGGAGCATTTCGCTACATGTATGGCCTTGCTGTATAGTTCTGTGATGAACCAGGAATAGGACGCAGACACAGAGGAGTAATGTTGATTGTTATAGACTTTTATTCAAATAATGAGAGGGTTGGGAAATGCTTTGCTGTCCCTTCTCTAAGAGGCATTTCCCTACATCAACCAGAACTTAGGGTCTGCCTGATGTCAAGATTTCCAAAGCAAAATGTCCTGTGTCCAAAATCCTTTTCTGGCCCTCACATTCTAACAGGAAGTCTAAGGTGCTAAGGGAAATATCTTTGGCTTGTAAAGTGCACACATGTCCAAGTTCAACAAAATGATCAACTCCAACAAAAAGGCTTCCACTCAAATGGTGTTCACAATTCCTGGGAATGTCTCCCTTCCCCAGGTTTCTTTCCTGTAAAACAAAAAGTTCCAAAATATAACCAAGTTCTTTGTAACTAAAAAGGATAACCTCTTCTTCCTGTTGTTTGCAGTTCACTTCACAGACTTCACTCCACCTGGTATGCTCTGCCGCCAGGACTTTCTTATACAGTTCATTCAAATTTCAATCGCAAGGGTATAGGCCATGCTTAAGATTTGCTTCACACAATTGGCCTTGTCTGGTTAACCCCCTACCTGTCACGGCTCGCTCCCTTCGTTCCCGTCCCCGCCACTTGGGGGCATGTTCTGGGGTTTATTCCTTATTGGACATTTCCTTCGAACCCTATGCTACAGTGCTCTGATGAATTGGGAGCGTTTAAACCTGATTTTCCAAGTTACTTCCCTTCCGGATCCATTCCAGGTTTTTGGCAGCCAGCATGCTACTTAAATCAAATGACTATGTTTCCCAGAATGCCTTGGCTCACTGCTTCACCTCCTACTTTCCAGAATGCCTGGCTCACTGCTTCATCTCCTCCCTGGCAGCCAGCATGTTACTCAAATCAAAGGACTACGCTTCCCAGAATGCCTTGGCTCACTGCTTCACCTCTTGCTTCCCAGAATGCCTGGCTCACTGCTTCACCTCTTGCTTCCCAGAATGCCTGGCTCACTGCATCATCTCCTCCCTTGCAGCACAAGGCTGGGAGGAGGATAGGCAACACCTGTGGCTCCAGGTGCAGCAGGCAACACGCCTGGGGGTGTGCTCGTTAAGCAGCTTTAAAAACCTCAGTTTGCTTCAGTCCGGCGCTGGTCATTGTAGCAGTGTTCCTGTTGTGACTAGTCCCTGTTTCCTGTACTTAGTTTCTGTGCCTTGTACCTAGTTCCAGTACCCTGTTCATAGATTTTGAGTCAAGTATCTATTTCCAGTTCCTTGTTCCTAGTTTCTGTGCCTTGTATCTAGTTCCAGTTCCTTGTTCCTAGTTCCATGCCTTGTACCTATTCCTGTTCCTAGCTTTCTGCCCAGTTACTAGTTCCTGTATCTTGTTCCTCTGTCCTGGATTTCGGATTTATGCGCTTATTTGATTTATGCTTTCTGAATTTCCCTTTCTGTCTTTCTCTGTCTGCAGACAGCCTTTCTCTGTACTTTACTATTTGATGCAGCCCAGTTTGCCGGTGTTTTCTGTCCCTTTATGCTGCCCTGGTTACTGAAAAGCATGATGTATTATTATTTACTTTCGTAGAATTAGTTACTGCCTTTTCTCCTTGGATTGGGTGGGAAAGGTTTCCTTTTGTGATATCATTTTCCCTGCTCCTGATCCAATTTATTGAGATTCCACTCCATGTTTTCCATTGCACTTCTACATTCATTTTCCATTGATTATTAGGTGTGGGTTTGTTGTTACAAGTTCTAGAGTGTTCCCCTTTTAGTTTTCCTCACGATTTTTCCATTGCACTTCTGCATTCATTTTCCATTGATTATTAGGTGTGGGTTTGTTGTTACAAGTTCCAGAGTGTTCCCCTTTTAGTTTTCCTCACGATTTATCCATTGCATTTCTGCATTCATTTTCCATTGATTATTAGGTGTGGGTTTGTTGTTACAAGTTCCAGAGTGTTCCCCTTTTGTTTTCCTCACGATTTATTATCACAATTCAGACTTGCCTTTTACTAGGGTTTATGTATTTTGTTATCTTTAACCCTTTGCTTTTACAGCCTTCTGGGTCCCTGTTTGATCTACAGGGTTCGTGTAATCACTGACATACAAGTGGTCTTTCCGGTCCTCGTGAGTACTGTTTATAATTGCCTTATTCAGTATTCTACAGATTGTCAGTTCACAGAATCTGTCCTTGCTTGCCCGCTACGTGGGTTTAGCGCTGTCAGTATCTGTAAGAGCATAGTGGGTAAAGAGTTTGCCGACTTTTCCTTTCAACCATAAGGAGGTCCTAAGTGTTTACCCTACATCCCTTTTCCTAGATTGGTAATACTGTTTTACCTTATTGACATTCCTGGGTTTTACATATATACACAAGACTTGGGTATTATATACACGTTGTTAGATTCAGAGTTGTTCACAGTGCAACTGTGTGCATTTTCCCTTTTGCCATAGTATGCCTTCTTCCTTTCTTAACACTACCAGGGCTTTCTTGCACAGTTCAATTCATTCACAAACCCAAGGGCATGGGTATTCCTCAGGATTCTTTTCACACAATTGACTTTGCCTGGTATACTCCCCTGCCAGAATGTTCTTACAAAAGGTTCATAAGTCTTTTAATTTTGAGTGTGGGTCTTAGACTCATATTAAACTAAAGGCTTCAGCCTTTGCCATGCAGTTGATATCCAGTTAGTCAGCACCCTTTTCTCAATCACATTTATCAGGCTTGCTGCCCTATCCCACAGTGCGCAGTACTTACCATGAAGTGCCTCAGTGTTCTACCTTCCCCAGATGGGCTCACCGGTGATGTTCGGCTGCTTCGGCAACCTTTGCAAGCTTCTGCAGTTGCTGTAATGCTCCGGTAAATCGGGAGAGCATCCCGTCCCTTCACTGCACTTTTGGCTGGCATCCTTGGTCCGGAGGCAGCGTTCCGCCGTCACTTTCTGTGCAGAGTGAGGACTCTCCTGCTTCTGCTTCTTGGTGGGACTGGCAGACCTTCCATGTCGCGCTATGCTCGGTATGCTCTTCTTTCCACTGAGGCCTTCACATGTATATGGGCTCTTGCCAAGCCGTTTTGTCTTCCAACTGGAACCACCTGATCCTGTCAGCTTCCTTGGCTTCATCAGCTGTTGAGGATTTAAAGCTCCCGCCATGGTGCCACTTCTTCCAAGAACTACAGCATGGATTGGGCATCCGTGCTCTAGTGATCTTCATAACTTCATTCCTCCTCCTCATCCCTGTAGATTCAAAGGATTTGTACACATGAGATTGATAGTCAGTCTTTGTCTTTACAGGATATTGTGGGCTGTCATCAGCAGGTCTTGTGGGATGTTTGGGAGGGTTATCACAATATGCCATTAAGACATGAGGAATAGATGGAACGTCCCTAAAGGGGGCAGGTGGCTACCATGTTGCATCTGATTATGCCAATCTCCCCTCATGAGGGTTGTCCCCCTCATGTTGTCCTCCCTCAAATAGCCACCACCAGTGTCTGGATCAGGTAGCAGCTGCCATCCCCTGGCCATCTGAGGAGAGGCTGCCTCTGGGAAAGGAGTGATGACATCGTCAGATTCATCACAGTCCATACCGAGAGACAGATTTATGTATCTTTACCCATTCCAAATTCAACAAGAGAATGCATGGGGATCCCAGCATCTTCCAAAATTCCGTCACATTGGTCAACAAATTCCTTCAGTATGCTGACTGATTTCGATTTAGTCTGTAATAGGTCATATAGAGAAGTCATCCGAGGATTAAGATTTTTTACCTATACCTGCAGCAGGTGCCATTTCATAATGGCTGCCCAGGGAAAATCCCCAATGTGTATCTTATCTCATGGCATCTATCGGGACACAGTTAGGGAAGTTTAGGACTTTCCTCCATAGGAAACCTTCCAATTTATTCAGAGTGACTGCAGAGCCCCTTTGGTGATGTCCACTCCAAAGATGATCGCAGGCGTTCTCTTGGCTTGATAGTATTTGACGATAGATGTAAATGAGAAAGGAGAATTCACAGAAAGTATTGTCTATTTATTTTAACTCAGCAACATACAAGATGATTTTAGATTTTAATCTCAGAAATTCTGATTGAATGGTAAACGTTGGTTTGATAGAAAATCCGATACATGTCAGACGTTCATCTAATTCTAGTTTATTCTCACCATTACTCCCAAGAGAATTTAAGGGCCTTTTTTATGGGTTGGATATATGATTTTACTGTATTTATGACCAAATCGTGTAGCAAGGCATACCCATGTAGTTCTGTTAGCGATTGCTGCAGGCTGATGGGTGTGGAATCCAGGATGATTATATTATCAATGTAGACCAGCCAATATATGCCTGGCTGGCCTATACACAGAGGTACATATTTGGCACAGGATAGAAACTCATCCAGGTCCAATAACCAGAGGTTAAATAGGCAGGGTGGTACAATGCAATTCTGCCTAAGCACCTGATAGGTAGGTATTTCAGAGGATAGACTTATCAAGTGTAATGCTGTCATGATACTTAGTATTTGCCTAGGAAGTCCCAAATTACACAGTTTAGCCCATAGCTTTGATCTATTGAATCAATAACTGCAGATAAGTCAATAGACGTGGCATACAGTGTGGGGCATACAGTGTGGGGTAATCCATCAAGTCACACTGTTTGTGGAGTAGCTTTACCACAAACCCATTTACGAATGTGTTTTGGTTTTTCCCGAAATCAAGTCTGGAAGGCTTTCAGCCTCCTCTCCTTGGAGGCCCAAGATTCGAACTTAAGAAGGACCAAGTTCACAAAAAATGTGCTCCCCATATCAAGTAAGGCGATAGGTCAATAATTATTGGGATGAGATCTGTCTCTCATTTTGAATATTGAAACTATATGCAACAGGTGCCAGGACTCTCTAGAGAAGGAGATGTGCACGTCACTCATGGAGCCCACCCCCTTACCTCTGTCATATTGGAAGAACAGTGAGAAAGCACTGTGCATGACACCTGGTATCATTCCAATACTGCATCGAAGATATGAAAGATGTTATGCACTCAGACAACAGTACCGATTGTACCCTTGAACTAAAGTGGTAGAAGGAAGTCTGGAGACACCATCAGACATAGAAGAACAATAAGTAAAATCTGAGACCTGTAAGGGGACATCATAAAAAAGAGACGTTGACGCAGTGAAACGATATACAAATACTTAAAGAATGAAGAAGCAACTGAAGTAACAGGGTAAATGAACATATGGATACAAAGAAATGATATGTACTAAGAGAATAAGTAAGAAGAAATACAGTAGATGTACATATGCAGAAACAAAAGGTAGATGAGATATATAGAAACTTGCTACAGTAGTAAATATAACGCGGGTAAAGCAGCCATGATGTGAAGATGGACATCAGTTTTGTGTAATAGTAAGCTGAAAACCCCATGGAGGGAGACCAAGTCTGCAGAGCTGACAGGCACTGAAATACAAAATCATGCAAGACCAAAGAATATTTATTTAGCTAAAGATCAAGGATCAAACAACAACTAAAAGAGGCATGAGGGAACAGAACCCACAAGCGATCCCTCTAACTGGTGGATGAACCTTTACTTTCAAACAACAAAAAAGCTTGTGGACGAGAAACCTGTTTGAGAGGAAGATTCGTCTTACAAAACTGGCAAAGCAGATAAATCAGTCTTGTCACCATAACATGAGAAAATTACATATTTTATTATTAACACAATGCATTAAAAAAACATGTATCTTTTTGTTTTGTCCAATACAGTTATTGAAACTAACAGTACAAATCAGACAGTTTATTAATGGAAGAAGTACACATCTTAATATTCCACTAATTTAATAAAGTATCTAGTGCTGTGCAAACAAAATTGGTTGTATAAAACTCACATCAAAGACACTATTCATGCTCATGTCATTCCAATCATACCAATTCATAAAACATTACAAATCCCAATTCATAAAACATTACAGATCAAGGATACCACAGTGAGAAGCAACTGCAAAATACAAAAGGAGTCAAAGAGGATAAGCCATGTACCTAAGACATATTTCTCTTAGATTAGGTAAAGGAGTAAACATATGTGATTGCCAAGTGTTGGACAATTAAAAGTGAACAAAGAATATGCAAGATGGAGGAACCAAGTCTCCAGAGGCCAAAGAGAGTAATAACACCTAGTATAATTGAATCAAATAGCACTAGATAAAAGGACAGAATGAACAAATCATGGTCTCCTCACACATGATGTAAGACCAGAAAACATGGCCTATTCATAACGCTCCAGACAAAGATAGCCATGTACTTTCACTCCCTTAAAAATACCGGAGAAGAGAACAGTTAGCAAGGTCAACTACAAAGAAGAGGCCTTGGCTTGGGGCCTAACGGATGAGAGATGGTAAGTCTAATTGGCCAAGTGAGCAGTTGTCTGGCATTGTTCCCTGCACCTGGGTTTCGTTTTGCTTACGTGCTGCTATAGAGCCGTATGTCCAAGGTTGGAGGAGGTTGCCAACCAACCAGCATGACCTATGTGATGATGAACTATACATTGTTGCAGAAGCCAATCTGCTGCTGTTATTCTACTATTATCTTTATTATACGTAGTTAGAGGTTGTTCTAGGCGTGCCTACCAGATAGCGGGCAGCCAATGAGTTACTAACCCCTAAATAAGCTATATGTATATATGTTCCCCTAACCAATCCCCCCGCCTGATAAGTTTTTATTATTTGCCACGTAGGATGATGTCATAGCTGACGCAAATTGAGTTATAAAACCTGTGTGTAATAGATATTTATTTGAGAGTGAATAAGCTGTGACTTGTTATGCTTCCCAGATTTCATTGCATTATTGAATTTATAATAAAGTATTACTTTGCCATATTATTCGAGTCTGTCCGGTTATTTGGGCCTGTAATAAGTTGTTATGGTAATGCTGTCCAGCACTTGATATGCTCCAGGTGCTACTGCACAACTCCAGTATCTTTCACGCCTTAATAATTTGGCTAAAGAGTAATATAAACATTTGTATCCATAGTCCTGAATATCCTTTTAATGTTATGTTTGCCAGTCCATCGGGAAAGCAAGCACTAGATGATTTAGATCTTTCGATGAAGAATTCAGTATTTTCTCCTCATATGTTAGTGCCCATGATTTTATGGTTCCCATAGTATTGATATTCTTTTGATTGTTTGGCATTTTATAGAGTTCCTTATAATGTTCTGTCGCTTTCCCTTCATCTAACATATGTATTCAGTATGGTAGTTGATTGACAGAATCATTGTTAATAATCCTCCAAAAATGAACTGAATCATTTTTATTTAGTATCCTTATCATTTCTTCATTGTCTTCTTGGCAAATCCTAAACCTGTCTGCCTTTAGCGAATTTGTGAAGGATTGTTTATGTTGTTTAATTAAACAGAACTTTTTCTGACATTTATTTCCAGCTCCCTATTTTTCTCATGTATTAGTGGGTGAGATTTAGGAACAGGATTGTGTTCCTTTCGTACTGTCTTTGATCTAAGTGGGGCCCTCCTGATTGTATGGTCCAAAATGAAAGTTGAAAAGTTGACAGGAAAGAAGGTGGATAGTTGTGTTTTATCGGACGATGACTACAGTATCTTGGAAAGATATTCATTAAACCTATTGGTGGTAGCTGTGTTCCACCTCAATCGTTTGCCACACCTGTTAACCGCAATGTGCACAAACCAATACGTACATTTACTGCATTACTTGGAATGCTGAAGAAGGCAGATAGTGGGGTATTGTCACTTAAAGAGCTACGAGAAACTGGTAATGTTATCACATATTCCAAACAGAGGGAGAGGTACTAATAGAAATTCAGTAGTTGAGAAGCTACACCCGTGTGACCTGATTGGATTGTGCAGGATGTCACCAAGAACATCACCATCCAATCTAAAGAGCCCACAGGTGTTGAGTAATTCCAGCTACATCTGGCCAGAGGTTCACACTTCCCCAGCCTTAGAGTCAGCCTCCTCATTGTAAGAGACAGTACGAATTGGAATCACCGCCACGGAATGAGGTATTACTACTCCCTTCCCCCATCCACAGTTGCAGGGCTTCACCAATAGTTATAATGAGATCAACTACCTTTTGTTATATAGTATAGGATTGTAGTATAGATTGATTACTAATACATCTTTGAGAAATAACTGCTGAGGGATGGACATTTTTATTGCTAGAATTCCATGAAGGGAATCATCTAGTAATACAGTTGAGCCATCTAGATTATTACAAATCGCATTAAGAATTCTCCTGAAGGGTGACCACAACTGCCTTTGATAGCTAGTTGCAGGAATACAGTATACCCATCAAGGATGAGTTCAATTTCCAACCAGACATCTTGGAGGAATATTATATCATTGTTTAGAAATGTACGTATGCGAGGATCTTCATTTAATATTTTGTTTGAAGCCCCTTGAGTTCCAACAAAGTACTTTGAGTTTGTAATTACTAAAGATGGTGAAATGATGAGTCCCTACTCTCCCCCAAGGATTGTAGAGTAGTAGGAAGTCAGGACCAGTCATCATGGTTAACTAAATCATTTGACCAAGTGGGGCACATATTGTGATATTTTGACTGTTACTAACATTGCTTGCACGTGTTATCTGTAAATCATCTTTATGTGTTTTTATTGGTGCTACTGCTAGAAGACATTTTTGCAATTGTTTGTATTGTGAGGTATGAACAGGCCCACTTGGCTATTGAAGTTGGGGTCAAACAGTTCATAACCCAGGAGTAGTAGTTGCTTTGCTTCAGCAATTAGTAATTCCGTAATCAATTGTGAATGAATGTGGATGTGCACCACGTAGTTTTGGGTCGGTTCCACAAACTCCACAAAGTCTATTTCCTGAGATGCTATAGATCAAAGATCTGGAACTTCATGCAATAGAGAGATGTTGGAGTGGTTCAGAGTTATGTTGCTATTCCCCTTCATGATTGTCTCAAGGCTAACTGGGTGGTGTTTATGAGGTGCACGGTGGATGACCCGCCTTCTAGGGCACTTAAATCCTGAGCCAAAAGGAGATTGGGCTTGGCCTAGTATAATCTTAAATGATAGTCCTCCTCTAGTCCCTGCAGCTCTAGTGCCCAATGCTCCTGCCACCTCTTCTGAGGGATTGCCGGAGATCGTGTCTGTGCACTCCTGTACAACTTCTACATCGTCCGTCTCTAACTGCAGCGACTGGACCCTTTTACCCAGGGCTAGGGCCACTTTTGGTTATGTGAGAAATGGCACTATCGATGAGGTCACTTTAATTGATGGTGGTAGACACTTTAGGGTCCTTTCTCTGTTTTAGGCACACTGTGAGTTAAGGCAAAAGGCATTTGTGTCTCCATTGCCACTGTATCATTGTTACCGGTGACTGAGGGACTGGGGGGGGGGGAGGTTGGTGGGGAAGTGCAATGACAACAGAAATTTCCTTGAGGGCCAGCTTGAATGGTGATCTCTTTTGTTGTTCTTAGGTTTCTGCACGTGCCTAGACTGATTTCTGTCCAGACATTAGGGAATAATCAGTAAGTGGACCACTTTATACTGCACTTAGCCCCAACTGACTCAATTACAGGTTGGAGATGGTTATCTACATCCAAAGACAGCTCTGTATCAGTCTCAGAATGATTTCAGATGACTTCTTCTTTGTGTGTTACAGTTGATGTTTGGCAATCCACAGATTGAGTTACCACAAGTGGTTAGGCACACCCTATGCAGAGGTTACTAATGTTAGACTCCACTCTCGATAATTTTTTATTTCTGTCTGTTAACAGTGACAAGTGATGTTTCATGCCTATGTTGATGTTATCATAGAGTCTGACCAATGAATTCAAAACAAAATTCATGCAGCAACTGTATAAGTTGCCAGAGAATTGGCATCTTGAGATATAAAGTAGCGTGAATTTGGTAATGATGGTCTGATTACTGGAGTACCACTAAGGAGAGAGAGCAGTGAGTTCAACATTGAGTTTAAATTCTTATGGAGAACGTGATTCCCCCCTCAAACTGAAAAATCACCTGGATATAAGGCTGGGGAAAAACTGTTGGACTGACTAGTGCAGCTATGCCAGATAGGTAGGCTGACGCTTCCTGTGTTGCATGGCCCATAGGACTTTGGTGCTGAACGAACCCCAACATTATATCACTGCATATGGAGGCGGGTCTTGTCTGGCTGAAAAAGGTCAGTAATTGTATACACCTTTGGTTTCTGCCCCCAGGGATGTACCTCATTCGCAGGGCCTACATCCTTCAACAAAGGGGGAGACTTCTGAGGAATTGAGGGGTAAGAGATGTATGCCAGATGGAAATGTCTGTACTTTTTCTTAGCTTCTTAAATTGTACATAGAAATTAGCTGATGAACAGAGACTCACCTGTCTGGGCAGTCCCGCACACCAACCTGCTCCAAACTGCTCAATGTGCTGCACTCTGCCGTAGCATGTGTTTAAAGATCTCACGTGTTCCTCAGAAACCAAAGCTCCTCCTTCCAAACAGCTGACACAATGAATGGTGAAGGCACAACTCAGAGTTCAAACTGTTGTACTCTACAGTAGCCTGTTGCGATGTACTTTCTTCCTCCCTTGTCTGCCTTGCATGAATGTGATGTCATGAGAGTTCTAGAGTGGAATGTGGTGTGAGTGCTGCCTGCTGAATGTTCCTTGGATGACAGTTGGAGAGAGGCTGGCTGAGAGAGAGGGTGTGTCGGTAGATATTTTCCTTACCTTACCTGAGTCTGTTCTGCAAGCTTTGGGACTGACCTTTCCTGCATCTGTAACTAATAAAGAAGCAATCATTTTTACCTGCGGCTCTTGGGCAGCTGTGAGTAAGGCCACTTCGCAACATAGCTGGACTTTGTAAATAAAACTTCCAATACCAAATAAGACATAGCAACAGTTCATAAATGTGCTGCAGCAACCACTTCGGACCCATAAATTTCCAGTGCAGACACAACAGCATTTTTCGTAAATTAATATGAAAAGGCCAAAAGCCTCCAGATCACCTTGCTAAAATCTTTTCTCATCATTAAAAAGGAGTGTGGGAGCCCCTCTACTGAGAATGAACATGGGTCAAATACTGTGTGCTATGGAATTTCTTCCACTCAGGAGGGTCTACTGTAAAACTCAGGTTTATTTCAGACTGACGCAACAGCAAGCACTGCTTGTAGTGGCAGGCTCAAACTGTCAGCACACTCCAGAACATTACACAAAGATAATCATTCCATAAGAGAATCAGGTGAGGTCACAATTTTGCTTGTTTCCCACTTACAGAGAAAACATGTACATGGAACTATGAGAGATTAAAACATACTTAATTATCTATCTAGTAACTAAGTTGCTACATAATAAAGCACATTGTTGAAAGTAACCAAAACTCAACATCTACAACCACGTTTTAGGTCACTGCACCCTTCATGGAGGAGACATTTCCATTTGCATATCAGTCTTTATCCCATCATGCTTGCCCCATTACTCATCAAAGCTTAACCTCATACGTAACTAATCAAAACATTTCACTTCTTCTATTATACCCCCATTAATCTTAAACTCAGCCCAGAAGGGATTCCATGGTTTGTGACTAAAGGACATACATTTTGGTGTTGCTATATTTATGTCCAACCCTTTCCATAGACAGTCCTCTGTGAATCTCTCTAGTTGTTTCTTTTAACCACTTGGTGTCCTTCAAAGCAATACTGTATCATCTGTGAACAAAAGAATACACATTTTACCACCCTCCAGAATTGGCACATCAGTTTCTATGGCCATAATTTCCTCTGCAATCCCATTAATGTGGAGAGAAAATTGTGTCGTAGCCAAAATATAAACTTGGCTAACTCTCTTCTCAACAGGAGAAGAGTAGCCTACGGCACCTGGGATCCCCAGGTAATCTCCCATCCAAGTACCAACCAGGTCCTAGACTGCATAGCTCCTGAGATCATACAAATCGGGCATGTTCAGTGTGGTACGGACTAAGGCCCCACTTGCATTTACTATTTTATACATCTTAGACTTAACAGAACATGAGGAGGGGGAGAGAGTCAAGGGGAGATAGGTGTAGCAATTATCAGATTCATGGCATATCTCAGTTTTCTAAGTTGATCATCCATATAGTTCATTAAATACACCCCACATCTCTGCATACTCTTCCCCTCTTCCGCTCTTCCACTCCACCACACCTTTGATAAGAGACTTTTTCCTTAGCTGAAAGGATAACCAAACCATGTAACCAAGCTTCACGGGAAGGTTTATTACAATTTTTCTCTAAGGCATATGTATACCTCTTTCTTTGCCTTTAAAAGAGCCCTGTAAAACCACTTTAGTTTTGTGAAAGTCAAGTCTTGCAGTTTTGATAGCAAACCCAAAATACATGGGATCGGTTGCCTGGGAAATGAAGAGTCTATAACCAGGTAAATTGCACAAAGAACTTTTTCTCAATATGCTTTAACTTTATTTAAATTCCAGAACATGTGAATCATGGATCCAATCTCTTTTGGAAAGCCCCAACATAAATGATCAGGGAGTCATTTATTTTGTCACATCTTTTGTGGGGGCAGTTTGTGAATAATTCTTTGTTGCATGTTACACAAATCAAAATCTACTTTCCACCAGTTAGGACCATTCCAAACCAATTCCCTCCTTGAGGAATCTTTATATTTAAATCCACTTCCCATACCTTCTTACTTTTTCTGGATCCATATCTGGCATATTGGAGTTAGGGAGGTTGTATAATGTGGCTGTTGAGGAAGTTGATATAGTTAAGAGATGAATGATTACTGCCAAGTCATCTATTCTAGCATTCAAAGGGGAGAAAAGTACTGTGCTCAGTTCTTGAAGTTGGCAATAACGTCTTTCCCTTGACTTTAACATATTTAAATTTAAGTAATTCAAAATCTAACAGTGTATTACAAGCAAGCATTTGCCCTAGTCTCCATACCCCAGATATTTGCCAAGTTTTCCATGAGATCATATTGTTATTAATGTTGAATGCTTCATACTTCCAGATGCATTAAGCTCCAGACAGAAGATTGTGGGTTGCAATCAAAGGCCCCAAACCAACGGAACTGAAGGGCCCACTGCAGAAAATGACCTTCCAGCCTTTATAACAAAACCTTCACACTGAAAATGGGCCCATTAAGGCAGACTGTGGGGTTTCTACAAGTAACACAAGGAAGTGCCATGCGAGAAAGGCCTACCTGTCGTTACAAAAGTAAAAGCAGCATTTTAATTCACCATGGCAGAAGAAATGCAAAGGCCCCTTTCACGTGGAAAGCAGGATTTTCAAGCACTGACTTTGAATGGGTATCTGCAGTTTAAAGCAGGACATGAGAAAAAGGTATTCCTGCTAACATAAAGATGTCAGGGAAAAGAGATGGTGTGTAGTGACAAAAAAAGTAATGTATATTATGCTTCACATGCAAAATACCGGCAAAGATTTGAAAAGAAAAGCCCACTTTGATTGCATAAAAAAATCCATTAAAAAATCCTGTAGGCCTGAGGCAGACCCTTTTGCTTGTTGTGGGGCAAATGTCACAAGTGACTCCCCCACTGAAGGCCTGGCTTGCATCCCAGCTGTTTACAACTGCAATAAAGTGTGGCTGCTTAAAGTGTTGAAAACAAACTTCCCCCAGACTGGGAGTCTCTGGAAGGTAATTTCTGTGCAGGACAGCGGTTGGCCCAGAGTGGTAAATAACCTGGAGACCAGAGAGCTACAATTTACATAACATGAAGATTTGCTATTCATTTAAAATGACTATTATCATTTAAGCATTTTTCTCAGCAACCATAAGTCGTACTGCCTTCATTTTTTTGTAATTGTTTACATAATTACCAGGCGATTTTGTTGAAATAAAATTAATCCATCTGCGAATTAGGGAATTATAATGGGCAGCTAAAAGGTGTTCCTGGCTGCGCTGAATATGTCCCGAATTTGAGAATTTGGCTATTCATTTAAATGAATTGTTGCATGTATGAATTTTGTGCAATATGTGTTTTTTATGTGTAGTGGGTTTTATGTGATGTTACATTTTTTGTAACTCTGTTTCTTAACATATGAATTTTTACAACAAAAGTATATGTTTAATGAAAAATAGTTTTGTGTACAAAAGCATTTGAGGGGTTTGGATGAGAGTCGCTTCCATTTTTTGTTTCATTTTTGTGTTATTGTTCTCTCTTCTTTATACATACAGTGCTGGTGGAGGGTAAAATTAGAAATGTGGGGAGGAAAATACATAGTCCTAACTATTATGCTATTTGTAAAAACGGTAGAAAATGGCCAAACGGCTGTGAAACATGTTGCGGACCCAGCTGTTGTTTTATTAAATTCCCCATGATTAGGTGAAGTGAAATATGTATATATTATGGCAGTTACTAGTAAATCACAATGTTTTTGACGCATAACATTTGACATGAGAACAAAAGAGGACTTCAAATGGAAGTTGCCATATGTCTGTTCCAGACTCCTAAACCAATCCATAGAGAGAGGCTGGACTTGGGAAGAGAAAGAAGGGCAAATGTCTAATCCTGGTTGTGAGAACTCTTGCAGGGAACTGACCAATATTGAGATCTTGATGGTGTGAACAGTGGCATATAAGGAGGATGCACTGTGAGAGAGCTGCTGAAAATTACCACCTGACAGCCACAAGGAAACACCAAATGAAAATTGAAATTACATCTGGCTGATATAATATGTCATTTATAACGTGAATGTACACAAGTGTTTCTAGGCACGACAAGACAAGTGTGGGAAGACAGAGGGAGGACAAGACAAACGATCTGAATAGGACATGTGTCATTCAGATTGTGCAAGTGCACGGGGAAGGGCGAGGGGGAAGTGCTAAGGAGAGGGAAGTGAAAGTGCAATCAGGGCAGCAATGCTCGGAGTGAGTGCAGCCAGGGCAGTGCATCTCTGGGTAAGCGCAAGGAGGCAGGGGACTGTAGAGGTTACAGTTACAGCCCATACGTGCGTAGTAGGCCCTGAGGCAGTGCAGGGGAGACTGATCATGGATGAGCCTGGTACCCAGTGAGACTCTGGGGGTAGCCAAGCAACCAGTTGGCGCAGCAAACAGATAGGTCAGCAGGGGAGAGAGAGAGAGAGAAAAAGCACAGGAGAAAATGAAGGTCTCAAGAAGCTTCTGGAATTTCAGGTGGTCCAGCTCAAGTTTGCGAGGAGCAGGGAGGCCATTCCAGAGGGAGGCACCTGCAGAAGAGAGAGATCTACCCCCACACACTGCCTGGGGAAGCTTCTGACCCTCAGAGAGTTGGACTTGGCCGGGCTTCAGAAGGATGGTATTTTGGAAGAGAGAGTTTAATGTAGTGCAGGCCCTGGCCCCAGAAAGCCTTGTGGAGGATGCAGAGGGTCTGGAACTTGACCCTTGCAGCCACCGGGAGCCCGTGGAGAGATTTCAGGGCTGGAGAGATACAGTCCCTGGGGTTGAGGCCAAGGATAAGTCTCACAGCCCTGTTCTGGATTAGTTGCAGAGGGTGGAGAGTAGAGGAAATAAGATTGCAAATGAGGCTGCTGCAGATATCTAGCCTGGAGAGAAACAGGGCTCTGGAGACAGTGAGCTTCTGGGGATGGTAAGAAAATGAAGAATACCTCTGAGGAGGTGTAGCTGGTAGCAGGCCTTCTTGGCAAGGTCTGCGATGTGAGGAGAGAAGGAAAGAGTGGAATCGAAGATGACACCAATGTTTTCCCTCACAGGAAGGTGAATGAAGAGGGCCCTATGAAGGCAGCCAGAGTGAGAGAGGGAAAGTGTGAACAGGGTTCCCAATGAGAAGGATATCTGTCTTACTGGCATTAAGGCAGAGATCATTAGAGGTGCACCAATCCTGAATCCCAGACAGACAGACAGGAATGAGCGAGAGAGTATAGGTTGCTGAGGGGAGCCTGAAAGAGAGCTGAGTGTCATCTGCATAACATTAAAAAAGTTAAAGGCGAAGGTAGAGATCAGGTGGGCCAAAGGGGCCAGGTAGACATTGAAGAGCCAGGATGAGAGGATAGAGCCCTGGGGAAGATCGCATGTGGAGAGAGAGGTGGTAGAGAGAAAGGACCCGAGTTGGACCTGTGAGGGACGGTCCAGGAGGAAGGAGGTCAACCACTCAAGGCCTGATCTGTGATGCACAGATTCTCGTGGAGTCGATTGATCAGGATGGCGTGATTGACAATGTAAAAGTAGAGGAAAGGGCAAGGAGGATGAGGACAGAATGAAGGCTGGAATCAAGATTAGAGAGCAGATCTTCATGGGTGTTCAGGAGAGCAGTTATTTCCGTGCATCTTGCTGCTCTGAAGCCAGATTGATGGCCATGGAGACAACCAACAGATTCAGTGTGGAGAGTAAGCTGGGAGGTGGCCAGCTTTTCCAGAAATTTGCTCAGCAAAGGAGTGATAGCGATCGAGCGATAGTTTGCCAAACAGGTAGGGTCGGCAGAAGGCTTTTTAAAAAGGGATGCACAAATGAGTGCTTGAAAAGAGAAGGGGAAGGTTCCAGTGACGAAAGAATGATTGCAGAAATCAGCCCAGGCTGGAGCGAGGGTGTCAATGTGGTCCTTGATGGTTCTGGAGGAGCAGGGGAGAACCTGTTTGGATGACACTTTCATAGATCGGACTTGTCTAGAAACATTGTCGGGTGTTGTCAGAGAGAAAGATGAGAAAGGAGGAGGAGAGGGGGAAGCGGCCAGAGGGGGGCCGGAAGACGTAGAGGAGAGGAAGAGACGAGCAAGCACAGGATTGCCTGGGTTTTAGAGGTGAAGTGAGAAGCCAGAGCCATACAGAGGGTCTGAAGAAGGATTGACAAGCTCCTTGCAGATTTTAAAGAGTTTGGCTGTGTTGTTAGAGGCAGCAGAGACATGGGCTTGGATGTGGGCTCTCTTCTAGGACATGACAGAGAGTCTTTATTGGGTGGAGCTGTCTATTGCTGGGGGAGGCCTAAAAAGCTGACTGGGCTCAATGGTGAAGAGCTGGGCACTATCATTGAGAATGGTGTGACCAGACCCCTGCCCTGTCCTCCAAGAGGGTCCTGAAATGCAGCTGGCTTCCCTGAACTTTAAACAGAGGTTTTCAATGTAAGTAGAAATGATCCCTTTTAAGCCAAAAGGTTGGGGAATCTGCTGGCCTTAAATCCTTCACCTTTATAGTGGACAGAAGGGGGGGACTGTGTAGTTCTTAGCCTATTTAATTGAAAATATAAAGTTTATTATTTCCCCTTGGCAGAACACCACAGAGTGATTTCTGTTAACATTCGAAATTAACAAAGCTAATTCCCAGTGTGCGCTGAAAACTATAGAATGTAATTTAATTGGGTAATCCTATGGGCCAAGTTTCCCCACCACAGGCCTTTAAGTGGAGGGTGCTGAAAATGACAATTCTTAAATCATTCCAATTTTTACTGCTCAGCTTCTCCTAACACTTGCCTTTAAGCGAGGGGGGGTCCGAAAACAAACCGCTAAATCACCCTGTTTATTTTAAAGCAAAAGTGTGGGTGAAATCATAATTGCCATATGTATTTGTACCAATCTATAAACCAAACTGCTAGCTTTTTAAGCGCGCAGGAAAATGGAAATTGCACAGCACTACATATGTAAATTGCTTTTGTTCATTGACCAGTGTTGATTATTTCTGGAAGTGAAATTGGGATAAAGTAAAGTTTTATGATTTGTGTTTTTCCCAACCAACTTGTGTGAATTATTTGTGTAACCAGAAGTTTAATTGTTGTCCATGAAGAAGGTGGCGTGTGTCATTTTAGTGTGATCTCCATTGTTTATCATTCAAATAAATCCAAACATATTTCCTATACCCTGCATAGTTCTTGGATCGCTGTGGGCACAGGGGTAGGGGGTTGTTTGACTCTATATGAGTCTTCAGTAAGGCCAGCGCTAAAAAACGAAAGCGAGTATTGCAATGCTCCTTGGTTGGGGGTGGGAAGGAACTTGCCAGGTTAAGGGTGGTTTCAATATAACAAAACAAGATATTTAGTCTTCCAAGCACTATTACTTCTAACCCATTCCTGGATTGTATGCTTAATTGGTAGTGGAGTAGTGTGTGCTGGCACATTTTCCATATAAGTAGTCTAAAGGAATTGGATGAAAAAAGCCCTTGCAATGTTTATCCAATTTGGGACTTCTGTTGGTGTTATATTAATTCAATTATTAAGCGCACACTCTGCCTGGAAAGCCACAGCCTCCTCTATTGACTGGGAATTCCTGTTCTTGTGCCGTCTCCCCATAAGAAATTATTTTAACTGTATGTATTTCAGATATAATCTGAATACAGAGCTGTAATGGGAGCATATTAAAACGGTACATCTATGTGGGTAAACAGGTCATCTTAATAGCTCTTATTTCCTCTCACTATGTTAGGTTTAACCATTTCCATTCCTGACACCGAGTTCCTAATTCAGATAACTTTATCTGTGCATTTCTGATTAGTAACTGATGGATTTCATGTGAACCTTGACTAACCAGATATTTGAAACTCTGATGTGCCTAATTCAATGTCACATCACCGAATAGACCTCTGTGACATTTGAATGCTGCCAGAAATACCTCAGTCTTGTCAGCATTAACCCTAAAGTCAGAAGCTTTCCTGAAATCTTCTATAACCTCTGATAACCGCTGGAACGTTCTGGAAGGGATCGATACAAGTACCAGTACGGCATCAGCGTAAAGCAGAGCCTTTGATTCGTATTGCCCTGTCCTAATTCCAGTAATGTCTTTGTGATTTCTTATTAGCAGTGCTAGTGGTTCGATGAACAGATTGAATACATGGGGAGCGCGTGGACAATCCGGCCTAATGTTCCTTTTAATGTCAAACGTACCAGACGTCACTCCGTTCTTTTTTGCTTCATATTTCATTGAATAGCTCTTCAAACCCAACACTGTGGCTTTGTGGCCTGATGTAGTTTTCAAATTCTGTTTGGTTCTCTATCTGGACGCTCACTCCTGTGTTGCTCCTCCTGCCTATCCAGTCTCCCAACATGGCTTCTTCCTGCCCCTAATTAGGCCTACAAAAGGAAACAGAATGCCCATCCAACGCTTGTGTTCTGTCTCCCTAGCAACTACCACAAGGATGTGTCTTTTGCACTTTCTTTCAAAGTTGACACTCAGAACTGAAATGCTCCTTCTTTCGTTCCACCTGTGGACATTTGAATGTATATGCTTGTGATCTGTACTATCAATTCCTGGGGGTGAGTCTACAGAAGTGCAGTGGTGCTGCTGCGGGGGCCGGCGCGCTACAGGGAATGCTGCAGCACTGCTGCACATGTGCAGGGCTGTGACAGACATTATAGGACCCCAGGGCTTGAGGCTCTAACTCTGCACACCAGCGAATGGGGGCTGCCATTGCTTCCTCCACTATGTGCTGAGTGGGGTTGGTTGTTATTTGCTGCTCTCCTCTGCACACCATGCATGAAGGCTCCACGCGTGTCAGCACATGCCCCTCCCCGCCCAGGGACCCTGAGCCTCTCCAAGCTCCTGAGAGGCACACTGCAGAAATTAGCAGTGAGGTGGCTGAGGGGAGTGTGGGCATTGATAGATAGTTACTATCAAGAGTGGGGTTCAGGCTGCATCACTGAAGCAAAGGACAAATGACTGACTCGATAAGAGGGAGACTTCCCACAGTTTAACCCAAATGTTGAAGTATCTTCACTTTTTTCTTTCTGCATCCTAAATAATCCCTCAATCCAGTGCAGGTCAATGGGCAAATACATCCCTAAGCATTCTGCAGCCAAATCTGCATCTTGGGTAATCTCAAATGCACAAATTAGGGAAAACAACTGTAATCCTAAAATACTGGTCTCCACTTATTCCTTTAACCTCCTAAAATAGTCCTCCCTCCAGTGCAAGTCAGTGGGCAAAAAAAATCTTTCTACTGGAAAACCTTCCTCCTAAGAATTCCTTAATGTAGGCATCTCATATACTATATCTGCTCTGTGCTCTGGGCAGGGACGTAATTTCACCAAAATGCCAGGGGTAGTGGAGGTGACATCACACGACCCTTCACCTCTGATGACATCACAGGAAGTGATGTCATTTAACCCCACCCCGAAGTGACATCACAGGGAGCAATAGAAAACGACCTTTCACCCTTGACAAAAGAGGAAGTGGCAAAACATATCATTGTTCCTCAGATGTTGCTGTGCAAGTAGGGTCTTCTGTCTCTGAGGCGCTGCTGCAGCGACTTGTGCAGGCTTTTTGTGTGTGTGCTGTGGTTAGGCACACACACGTGTCCTGGTATCTTCCATATTATTGGTGGATAGCGAATGAGTCTGCCTCTACACTGGGTCATGTGTTATAGGTGTTGGTAGTTTGCAGAGGAGGCGCAATTAAACGAGGACTGTTGCAGCATGAAGAACCTCTGCATCTTGCATGAAAGCATGAGTCGCATACTTGCAAACCCTACTGATTTAGGCAGTAGGCTACTGCTTTTTAAGCATTCCTACCGCCTACAGATTTGGGTGTCAGATCCTACTGCTTTTTACAGTGGCAGGTAATTTATGTGACTCGCAAGTCAATTAATCTTTCAGTGCCATGGGCGGGAAAGTGATCAATTTGAGTGATGGGCTCAGATCAATCCACTGACCTGACAACTACATGACTCTGGAAAAACTATAACAAATAAGGGTGCTGCTACCAAAGGGTAACTCTGCCCTGCACTCTGGCCGGGACAGGCCTTCTTGGGTGAACCACCAGTGAAGGCAAGTGTCAGAGCGTAACGCCATCACACAGCATCTGCCTATCAGACTGGGGAGGGTATCAGTCTCCATGTTGTTCAGTGTTCAACCTGCACTGCAGGAATAGATATGTTCTGCCCAGGCTGCACAGGTTGTCTACCAGCTCTGTGTGATTATTTTCTGTGAAATTAGGTAATTGAATTTGGTGTTAACTTACCATTCACAAAATTATACATTTTAAACATTTGAGCGTCTTTGCATGTTGTCCTGTTTGAGAGGCTGTGCATTTTAGAATACTCCAGCGGTGCCAACAATTAGTGTTTGTAATTTCCTGTTATGTCATTGATACACTAAGTATCATTTTTGAAATTTGAAAAATCCTACATCTTTTTGGTCACAGAAAGTTGGCAAGTATGGAGTCGGGGTGTCCTCTGTTTGAGTTTGGGGGCTCTCTTTGCTCCCTCTTATCAGTATACACAGCTAGCACTAGCCATCATTTCTCTCATTCTTCTTATCAGTTACAATCCTGAAAAACACAACGACTGGATCAGTCATAAATTCTACTATCTAACGTGCATGACTAATGCAGATGAGTTTACTGGTTGGGGACTTCAACAAGTTTTAATTTCTGTACAAATGTGCAGACATATTAGTTGAACACAACAAACATGGAGCACTATTAACTGATAGTGACATTACTCCAATTTTGACCCCCATCCATCATGCCCCCCTCCCTCCTCAACAATAGAAGGACAATATATTTCAGAAATGGTAAAATGTCATGCAGGGGAAATACATGATGTTAAGAGGTGGGAAGTGCTGTGGTCAGTGTAGTAATGGCCATGATGGGAGGAAAGCACAGTGGGCGTACCGTCACTTTTCATGTTTGTGCTAAGAGCTGCAATCAAAGGCTTATTATTTGAGCAGAGTTAATAATGGGGCACTGTGGCTTACCATTTAATGATCAGCTACTACTGCAGTAATTGTGTTCCTAGAGCACACTTTTGTGGTGCCTAAAGGGGAAAAATCTGCGGGGTGTTGCATGCCTTGATGGGAAGTACGTGCTGAGCGAGTGTGGTGTGGGAGGCAGTAGGCTGCGGGCCAGCAGGCAGTTGTGGCACAACAGCCTGCTCACATCAATTGCCTAGAGTTATTCTGAGGAAGACATGCAAAATGGGAACAGTCCAAAGGCGCAGGGGTGTTGCTATGTTTGCAAAAGATCCGGGGCTATGCTGCTGTCAGGACTCGGGGCCTGCTAGCCTTTTGGATGTACACCTGAGCTTCTATTCAGGGCTACAACCAAAAGACGCGGGGCTATAGCCCCTCCAGCTCCAGTGATAGCTCACAGAAGCTATACAAAAATCAGGCATCCACCGGCAGAACCTGTTCACACATGGGTCCCCGCCCCCAACCTTAAATGAAGGTCACATGCACCGGCCGGCCTTTACCTATCAGAGGAGGTTGAGGGCTCTTTAGATTGATTACCTAATGTTCCATTCATTTTTTGGATGGTATCCTCTCTACTGGTGTACTCACATACACTGCAGGCGTATCCTCCCACACAATGCACATATGCCCACACACCCAGTTAATGGATGAACCTAGCAGTGGTCTGTGTAAATGGACATGTCATGGAAAACCAGGGCCACAATGAAAGCACTTAAACATATGATGCCAGTATCTGCCATACGATGTGAATTCTTGGGCATTTGATGACAGTGCGAGACAAATGCCATCACAGTGCCTTAACCTTGGAAGGGGCAGGATTCAATCTGCCACCTCCAGTGGCAACTCTTACCCAGTGCAATACTCAAGGCCACTCTGGAATTCTTGCCTAGTACTACTTTAACTCTCACCATACTAAACCAAAACCAACAATTGGTGAGTGTTGGTGAACATTGGGAGAGAAACATATAAGTCACTGTCATGAAGTCCATATAATACCTGCACAATAAATGTATCAATGGGAGCAACATTATGTTACAAACACATATACCATATGTAAATTAAAATAACTTTGCAATGAATCTTCATCGGAGAGCAGAATCACATACCTACAGTGTGGGCGATGGATCATACAGTGTCTGCAAGGTTAGTGGTATTTCAGAAAATGCTCCATATTTGCATTTCAGTGAATTGGGCAAAGTAATTCGCACTTTAAAAAAGAAATTCATGAATCAAAGCATTTAATGAAAAAAATATTTTTTTGGGGGGGGGGGGGGACTCGAGAGCTGCAACATGATGCCTGCTCGTATGTGAGCTCCTGCAAAACCTGCCAAAAATCCAGACAAGATCCTTAACATCGATGCATGGTTGGCCCCCAAAACCGGTGAAAATAGCGCTGGTGCAATAAGTGGGCCGCCTCAGTGACATTTGGGAGGCTACTGCGGCAGATGGTTCAGCGACAGGGACTGGCGAGGAGGAGGCCACGTGGCTAGGGCGGGCCGCTCCACTGATGAGGAAAAGCTGCAGGGCAGCTGGTGCCGTTGGCTGCAACCCCCAGACCCTCGATGAGTAGAGGTCGGATCATTGGTGTGCTGGTGAAGGGTTAACCCCCCCCGCCCCCCCCCCCCCCGGTGCACACATAGCACGGCTTTGGTCCCATCAGCGGGTGACGGCTGATTGTGCCAGATGAGCAGTGGATGTGCGGAGGAGCCGGGGACGGCCTGTGGCAAGGCTCGGCTGGTCTGACACCTTGCAGAGGGGGTCCCTTGCGCCCAGTCAGGGTGGCGTGTCAGCTGGCATCCCTGCTGTCAGGAGGTGTGCTCCGCATTCAAGGAGGTGGTGTGCCGGTGTGATGAACCGGAGAAGTCGATGAAGTGGGCCACAGGTGGGTTTGCCTGCCCTGGCGCAGACACAGGGCCGGAGCAGCCCGGTGCTTGGATGAGCCATCTCACAGTGCAGAACACAGCTAGGCTCAGGGCTGGCCCGTCCGGCCGAGTGAATCAAATGAGCTCCGGTTGGGGCGGTGCCGCCTGCCTGTACTGTCTGCATGCAATCAGCTTCTTCTAGTCTGTGGCTGGATGCAGAGTTGGCCTCGTGCTCAAGTGCGATGCCGGAGCTGTCCATGCCTGTAAGTACGTAACGAGAGCGTGAGGCTAAGCAGTAACTGGAGTGCTGTCTTGGATATCTGCTAGCCCAGCAGCCGTAAGATCAATGTTAAGTGCACCCTGTGGGACATGGCTCAGCCCGCAGACACAGGGCACTCAGGGTTGGTCATGAGGCCCTACATGGTGAAGCTGTAGACGCAACGTGAGGGAGGTGATCAGTACCTGTGGGGCTTGTAAAGGATTTATCTGGTCGGGACTATCGGGCGGGTGGCTGGCGGTCGCTGTCTTGAGTGTGGTATTGCCATTAGAGGACCACTTGGTGCAACTACATCTGATCTGTTGAAGGGGGATTGTGTCTAGTCCAGTACCACAGAAACCTGCAGCCGTTGCCTCTCCGCTGGGCAGTATTAACCCCCTGAGAACTGGCAACAGGGCCCGGAGGCACGGATTCAACTCACAGCAGGCGACCATGGCTGGGGAGCTGGTGAGGGAGCCCTGATAGGCTGCTGTTGGATCATATAAGAGGGATTGAAGTTAGGTGCCTCTTGGAACACCGATTGACCCCCCTGTTCTTGGGCAGGATGGGTAAACGCAAGAAGATGCAATCAAAACTTCCATTTGGCACGCCTTCATAATTGAAACAGGTGGCAAGGGGGTTGCAAGATGTAGAGGAGGCAATGGATCCTTGAGCTGAACCTTCATCGGACACACTGCGAGACATAAAGGGTATCCTAACGCAGTTACAATCTGGCATCAATTCCCTTGATAGCAAATTGGACACCCTCGCATGCAAAGTTGATCATATCCAGGTCAGACTTAATAGGCATGGCGACCGGTTGGATGAGGAAGAGCAGCGCCTATCCACGGTAGAGGATGTATCTTCTGTGGCAACACGAGATGTGGTCCAATTGAAGAGGGTGGTTAAAGAACTACTGGAGAAGCAGGACGATCTAGAATCCAGCTCCCAGAGAAATAACCTTAGAATAGTCGACGTGCCGGTGGCAGCGGACAAAGGACCCATGGAACAACTGGTGGAAAAGTTGCTGCATGAGGTGCTCGTGAGACAGGCTTCTAGTCTGCTGTATGGTAGAGCAGGCACACCGTATCCCAGAGGGGTGCCCGCTGATTCTGGGGTTGCCGCCCAGAGCCATCATTGCCAGGCTCCTCAATTACCAGGACAGGGACTTCCCACGGCACTGATCACAGGAATTGGGTTGTCTTAGCTACAGTGGAGATCAAATTTGGGTCTTCCAGGATTTCTCTAATAAGGGGCAGCCATCGAGGAAGGAATTTTACCAAGGTGAAGAAGAGGCTCAGACCGAAGGGATACAATTATGCCATGCTTTTCCGGCGCGCCTACGTGTGGAGCATAACTGCAGGGCAGTGTTCTTTCAGTCACCTGAGGAGGCGAGTGACTTCTTGGATGCCACTGATAATGGTGCAAAGCCAGTAAAGAACAGAAGGGGCCAGAGAAGATCCTCACCCATAGATTCAGGGTAAAGCTCCGGTGGTGGGCCAGCGCCTTGGACGTTGGTGCTTTTATAGTACAATGGGGCTGCCTGCAGTCTAAGTCTGAAGCTGGTGTGGTGGGTGGGGGGTGGCTGCACCTTGAGTGGCTTCCATGCATTGCTTGTTAAACCCAAGTTGGGAGGGGGGGAATGTAACTGGCAGATTGGGGTTGTTGTGGGGGAGGGCGTAGGGGGGAGGCGGGCTTTGGTTGAATGGCCCCAAGTTTCTCTCATTGGTTGGTATCTGAATGTTTTGAGGGCAGGGGGAAGGGACAACACTGGCATATTGTGGTTGTCAGAACGGATGGGGATGGGGGGAATGGGGCAGTTTAATTTTGTGCCCTGGTATGTGTTGGTTTGGTTCTGATGGCATGCAGTTCACCTGCTTCAATTAATTGCTTGGGGATAGACATTGGGGTGGATCAGAGGGGTGGCAGAAATGGGGGATGGTTGACGCTTTAACCTATCCCAACGGTGGTGCCGGCAGCATACGGAGGGGGAGGGGACAGACAAACACAGGAATGGAGGGTGGTAGGTGGGGTGTAAACTCCCCAGCTGCACCATATCGCTAGTGGGGGAGGCATGACTAATAGTGGAGTTACATGTATGATGTGGAATGGCAGAGAATTAAATTGCCCTTCCAAGGCACGAAAAGTCCTGTTATACATGAAACAGCACCACGTCGATGTAGCATTTCTGCAGGAGACTCACCTCTCCCCTACATGTGAGGTGGGTTTTGCTAAGTCATGGGGTTGCCACAGGTATTTTTCCTCATATTGAAGATAATCCCGGGGGGAGGGGAGGGTATACATTGTCATCAAAGGAGCGGTAGGGTTCTACTGTATTGAGGTGGTCAGGGACACAGATAGGAGGTTTTCAGTCCTTACTGAGCTGATAGAGGGGAGGAGATTCACCTTTGTGAACTATTATGGCCCTAACACTGACTCCCTTGTGCCTATTGAATGTATAGAGGCACACCTACGTAGGCACCCATAGAGCGTGATATACTGGGCCTGTGAGTTTTATGCGGTTATGAATGGCACGCTTGACAGGATGGATGGTCCCCACAGAGGCGTAACTAAGGCCTCTGGTAAATTGCTGCAGGTCTTTGCAAATCAGGGTTTGGTGGACGTTTGGCGAGATCACCACGGGGTAGAAAAGGGGTACATGTTTCGGACTCCGGTACATGGTTCGGCTTCTAGACTGCACCATATTCTGGCTTCGGCTGGAGTGTCAGGGTGGTTCTCTGAATGTGAGATTCTTGCACACATGCTCTCTGATCATGCCCCTATGATTGTGACTCCTATCATCCCTGGGAAATGGCAGCAGGTTAGAAGCTGGCATTTCAAGAATGAGAGTTTGCGTGACTGTGTGTTTCGAGAAGAAATTAGGGAGGGGGTTATCTGCTTTTTCCAAGAAAACAAGGTTTGGGTATGTTTGACTTTGTGCAAATTGCCCTCTGCAATTTGACCTAAAAATATTTGACCTTTTGACCAAATTGACCTCCATTGTTAAGGATGCAGGGGACACCCCTGCAAACTCCTTTTGACCTATGTACATGAACATGACTAGCGGGGGACACCCCCGCAACCCCTGCTCCTAATGTTCAGGTAAGTAGGTTTTAACCTATTTGACCTAAAACAAAAAGGTCAATTTGGACCGGATGCAAAAGAGGTCAATTTGGACAAAAGGTCAAATGTTTGTGTCAAATAGGCTAATACCGAAAACGAGGGGTCAGTGTCTTTGCATTCCATTCTCTGGGAAGCCTTCAAGTGCATGATGAGGGGGCTGTGCATCGCAAAGGAATCAGGGGTCCACAAAACCATCAGAGCGGTGCTGGCTGATTGATAATCGCGACTGAGGAAGTTGGAAATGGGAGCAGGGTTCCTCACAAATGATGGAATACAAGCTATTTTCTGGGAGGAATTAAAGCTCTTTAGGGACGCAGCGGACCGGGAGGTCCAGTTCCTTTATAGGAATGCAGCTGTAAGATGGTATGGCGAGGGTCAAAGGATGGGGGCCCTGTTGGCTCGACTGGTTAGTACCAAAACATCTAAGTCTCATGTAACTACTATTGTAGATCAGGCAGGGGGTCTATTGCAGACAGATGAAGAGATAATGGGGGCTCTCATGGATTTTTACAGGGTGCTGTACTCCTCACGGACTATTGTGGAGCATAGTGTGCTTGAGGTCTATCTGGACCAGGTTTGATTATACTGTCTAGCGCAGAAAGAAGGGATTGGCTAGGTAAACCGTTATGTGAGCAAGAGATACAAGAGGCTATAAAAACGCTCTCCGCTGGGAGAGTGGCGGACCCAGACAGGCTCGCAGGCGATTTCTTTAAAGCATACGCTGAGGTGTTCGTTCCCCCTATGCTTTGTATGTACCAGCAGGTGCTGCGGGATGGTGAACTGCCGGAGTCCATGCGTGAAGGTGTGGACGTCCTTCTCCTCAAACCAGGAAAAAACCCAGAGGTCTGTGCGTCATATTGCCCAATCTCCCTGATAAATATGGACAGTAAAATTCTTGCTAGGGTTCTAGCTAGCAGGCTTGCCCGATCATGCCCAGATGTGTGCTGGCAAACCAAGCATGGTTTATTCCTGGGAGGTCTAGATCCTATCGCCTCGGTAGAGTATTAGGCCCCCTATCGGTCCTGGATCAACGGGTGCCAGCCCTTCTCGCTGCAGAGAAGGCGTTTGATTCGATTGAGTGGCCTTTTCTTTTTGCGGTTCTGCGGTGCATGGGGATGCAGGAGCAGTTTGTATGCATGGTTTCCCTGTTATGTAAGGGCCCAGTAGTGCGGCTTCGAGTAAATGGTAGGCTGGTGCCACCTATTGAAATGGGGAGGGGTACTCGGCAGGGATGCCAGCAGTCCCCGCTGCTGTTCGCTCCTGCTGTGGAGTCGCTCGCAAAAATGGTCCGTTCACCGCCTATAGATAGAGAGGTGCGGCTCGACTCGCACAGGCTGGTGATTTCATTGTATGCAGATGATTTCATTCTGTTCATTGGGGAGCCCAAAATAAAGTTGGCTCCTGTAATAAGTGATATCCTGGCATTTGGCAGTTTTTCAGGGCTCAATATTAATCCTTCAAAGTTGGTATTATTCCCTCTGACCAGTGGCACAGGGAGGTTTCAGGATGATTTAGACTTTTAGTGGCACCCTAACCACACTCAGTACCTGAGGGTGATGGTAGCCAGGTCCCATTAGGAACTTTATCAGGAGAATTATGGGGTTACGTTAGCATCTACTGAGGCACTCTTAGGCGCGTGGTTACATTTGCTTTTATCCCTCTTCTGTCGAGTATACATTTCTCAATGTGTCCATTTGTGCCCCTGCTAACTTTTTCAAATCATTGAAGTCTACCATAAATAACTTTGGTTGGCAGGGTAAGCAGGCCCGCTTGCGCTGGGATAAGCTGGTGGCACCATTGGAGAGGGGGGGAGTTGCCCTTTCTGATCCTGAGGCATGCTGGTCGGCTGCTCAGGCATCCTTTCTGCTGCACTGGTACGATTTAAAGCCTGATAGGGCGCATGTGCAAATTGAAAGGGCGATGGTCGCCCCTTCCCTCCTGAGAGCGTTTATCCTCACTTCGGTGCATATCCAGGGCAAGCAATATGGTCGAGCTTACCTGCAGTGCATGGAAGAGGGTAGAGGGCACAACTAGGGATGATCTTCTGTACTCTCCGCTCCTCCCAATCAAGCATGTCCTGGGGATACCACTCACAAGCGTGAAGGCTGCTGTTCAATACATGCATAGGCTGGGACTTGAATGCTGGTGAGATTTTTTTCCGAATGGGCAATTTCCAACATTGGAAGAATTTAAAGCTGGGGGGGTGGGCGGGGATTCAGCACTAGATGCTTTCCTGTATTTTAGGCTTTGGGTTGGCTTAAGGGATAGGTTTTTGAGCTTCCCTTATGAGCTCCTGGTGGCACCTGTTCTGGATGGCGTCATTAGCTCAGTGATGAAAACTAGATTGGTATCTCATTTGTATGCCACTATAATTGATGGGGTTGGGGGGGTGGGCGGATAACTCTCGGGTTAAATGAGCAGAGACCTCGGGCGCCACTATATCGGTCAAAGTATGGAGATATTGCTGTATGCAGACGCTCGGGTGGCGATTAACAGCAACTATAATTAATTCTGTTCAAATACCTGCACCAGTTTTACTTGACCCGGCCGACATACACAGGTTTTTCCCTGAAGCACCAGATTCCTGTAGTTGATGCAGGGTTTCCCCAGCTACTTTCCTGCCTGTGGCTTAGACCGGCCCATGAATCTGGTCTTTTTAGGTGCCAGTCTTCGATATTATTGGGGGCATTGCGGGAGAGGAGGTTGCCTCAACTCCAGTGGTGGCACTGCTAGGTTACACGCTGGAGCTACCTAAGCATGTCAGAATGCTGTTGGTGTTTTCTGTTGCTTTTGGCCTAGAGGAGAGTGGCCATAGTGTGGGGAAGGGGGTTCCTTCCTGCGTATGACCAGTGGAGGTCTGATATCTTGTACTGCCACGAACTGGAGAAAGGCTACAGGGCTATGGTGCACCCGGCCTCTAAACCAAAAGACCTTTGGGGTCCATATGTACCATATCTGCTGCTATCCTCTAGAGGAGACTCTGAGGGGTCTGACTGTCAATCAGTTAACAAACCTTAATTGTGTTGTGTATTGTATTTTATGCTTCTGCCTCTTACAATAGACTTGATTGTAATCTTGCCTGCAGTTAATGCTTTCGGGGGGATGGTTGCTGTCGTCGGTTGTGTAATTTGTCTTGTTGAGTTTTGCTTATACCTTAAAATCGCAATAAAAACAGTTAAAAAATATATACATATATTTTGTAATGATAAAATCACAGTGATCTGCAGGTGATAGTTTGATTTGACCTTCTAGACATTTTTCATCGCCCTATAGTAGGTGGAACTTGATTGACAAGGAGTGCATTCAGAATATCAGTGACATACAAGTTAATTAGTGTTGGCACCAACACGCAAACCCAGTTCACACTTCGAAATGCCGCTATGTCATTTGTAAACATTCCTTCCACTGACAGCCTAATAGAGAGACTAATGGTAATATACGGGAAACTTAACAGTTTTCGAAGGCCCTCATCAATTGCCTATTGTTTCAGTATCCACCAGAGACGCACTCTAGACACCTTCACAAAGGCTGCTCGAAGCGACATTCATAACCTGATTTGGAGAAGATAGCATGGGCGTAATTTTGAGGGGGGCAAGGGTTCCCCCCAACTTTTGTGGCACACCATTTTGGCCCACTGATTTGGCAGGGGCCCCTTTCATTTAGATGTATTGTCCCCTCGCCCCAACATTTTTAGCAAAGTTACTCCACTGGAAGTCAGGGTTTTCTTTCTCAAGATAAATTAGTCTGTTAATGGCTATACCTGGTACTCTAAGGAAAGGTAATTGAAAAAATGAAAAATGGATAAGATACACATATTCAATTAATTTATAAGTATTACCAAGAACACTTTCATAATTGTTCTTTTATAGCGTGCTTAATACCAGCGAGTGGTTTCTAAGCGTGGGATCGAACCTGTGTTGCATTGCGTTATCTTGCTACTAAGACAGAAACGCTGCTATCCTTCCTCCCCTGAGCTATCCTTTCTGTCAAAATCATTCCTCCTCTGAGCTATCCTTTCTGGCAAAATCCTTCCTCCCCTGAGCTAACCTTTCTGTCAAAATCCAACAAAGCTATAGACCTGTAGTTTCTAGGATTTTCAGCATTCCCCTTTTTATTGCCTGACATAATGCAGCACCGGGGTTACCATGCCCCACTTTGAAGGACCACAATGCTGGTACTCTCCCCTCCCCCAATTTTGGGTAAGAACTGTGCTTTGGAGGGGTGTTGGTTCCTGGCCACCTGAAATGACTGAACTTTGTTATCCCTACATGTACCAGAATCCTTTGAGACTGAAATCAAAAACCAATTAGCAGCACCTGAAAAGGTTACAGCCTCCCTGAAGAATGTTTGAGACAGGAAAGTACCAGGAGGAGAAAATCAACAGAAGAATTGGAACTGCAACACATGGGATTCAACCCTGTTATTACTGCCTCATGGGATTCAACCCTGTTAATACTGTATGTTGTTGGGATTTAACCCAGTTACTATGTGCAGTAAGAATTTTTGACTGGGAACTAGAGTGCGCACCTGACCTACTTTTTTCAACTGATATAATGAGGTCTTGCCTATATGATTGGGACATGAAGGAGGTCTTTAAATGGGCCTCATTACAAGTTTGGTGGTTCGGAAATATGGGTGCTGGTAGCAACACACCGGCACCCTTTCCGGACCACTGGACTATGAGAATACCTGCAGGGGCCGGTGCTCCTGGCAGGTCTGACCTGCCGGGAGCACCGGCCCCTGCAGGCATGGTTTTCACAGAAGCACCGGCACCGTTAGCAACCATGCCGGTGCTTCCATGTCCCCATTCCTGGGGACTTACACATTCCGCCACCTGACATCCTGGGCTGCCGGGACTTGTAATGTCCCAGTGGCACCAGGATCTCAGGCGAAGGAACGGTGTTACGAGGTTGCCGGCAACCCACCTTTAGCACCGGTGGGTTACCACCGACCTTGTAATGAGGCCCAATGTCCCTAAAGAGACACTCCTTAAGTGCATGCTTTAATGCAACATTTGCAGGCCCATCTTGACCCGGCACACGTGAGCATTTTAACTGAGTTATATCACTTCTTTTTATCTTTTGAAAACGAACCATGCCAGGAGCCACCCTTTTCCAGCAGCTCTATTTGAGATGTCGACATTTGTGTAAGTGTCTCAAAAATATTTTGTCCAAGCAAGTTCAGAAATATCATGTTCGTTTCCGGTATTGGGCAGCCTCATTTTGTTTCATGGAGGTGCAGAATTGTGTAGCAACCTTAGAAGTCATTATTTTAAGCATACTCTTTCAATCGGAATCATTTCCTGATGTGTATGTGCAATATTCCAGTTTTTATACCTTTTCATAATTTTTCTTTTCATCCTCTCTCTTTTCACATCTGATAGATTTTTCCTACGGCTTAGCCTTCTCAATCCTTTGCAAACTCTTCTCTTCTTGTCTCTAATTTGAACGTTGAAACATTTAACACCATGTGCTCCTGCAAAAGGTTCAGGCAATAGATTTGCATAGATGCATAGTGCATCTGACTGAATAGTGTGTGTATATTGGGGGTTGAATGTGTTTTATGTGTTTCGTGGTATTCTTTTCATTAGGTTTATGAATCTGTGCATGTTGCACATGTCCAGAAACATTGATTTTTTTTTGGCTTTAAAAAGTAACAACATGTTGTAAATAGCGTCACGAGAACGCTGCGTACCTGTTCGTCCGGTTGGGTTCCTTGGTGATGAGGCCAGACTGTCAGATGATCCGGATAGACGTGACTGATGGCGCGGGGAACCAGCCCAACACCAGCCCAAATGGAACCGGATTGGAGGTGAGCCGGCTCCCAACGCCACGGGTTGGCTCACCCCTGATTGAGTGGCGTCAGGACAGTGCAAGCACTGGCAGGGGGAGCCTCTGAGTAGATGGTCCGGGGTCCTTAGTGGGTTTCCGACGGAAGGCAGGTCAGGGGACTGGAAGCAGAACGGTCCCTCCAGGGACGAAGACAAGGAAGCAAGAAGAGCAGGCTGGTAAGGAGAGGAGCACGAAACTTGTGGGGGTAGACTCAGAGCGAATAGCAAACAGGAAGGACTGAGCTGGGACCAGAACCAAGGAGGGCGAGCGGAACCTCTGGAGCAGGAAGGAATGAGGGAGAAGGAGTGAGACAGGAGAAGGTGGAAGGCAGGGGTCCCCCAGGCAGAACAAGGGAAGGTGGAAGGCAGGGGTTCCCCAGGCAGAACAAGGGAAGGTGAAAGGCAGGGGTTCCCCAGGCCGAACAAGGGAAGGTGGAAGGCAACAGGCAACGGGGATACAACGCAAGGCAGCAAAGACACGATCCTGAACAAACCGCGTTGAGACGCGGTTTGGAAAAGGATCAGGGCTCCTTAAATAGGCCCGCCAGCACCTGGGAGGCTTGCAACGCAAGCCGTGCCGTCTCCCAGGCATCGGACACCCCACAACGAGGCTTGAGCCGCATACCCTCCAGAATCGAGCATCCTGCGCACTGCGCATGCGCGAAGAGCGGAGAGCGGGCGCCCGCGCATGCGCAAAGTAGTGCGCGTAGGAGACCCGGAAGCGCCCGGGACCCAGGACACCCCCGGACCCCGAAGTCGAAAACGAGGATACAGCCTCCAGGACGGGGAGCGCCGTAGCGGGTAAGGAGACCCCAGGACGGGCGGCGTGACACAACATCGACTTGGCTGATCCACATTGTTGACGTATTACAGTCTGCACTACCTTGCCTGTGGCCTCGGTGTGTTCCAAAAGTCCTGACAACAAAGTGAACTCTTTTGAGATATCATGGGCCTAATAGTGCATTGTTCTACCTTAATGGAATGCCCTGTGCAAAAAAATAGTTTTTTTTCAGCAATCTTTTTTGGCACGGAAAAGTTGATGAAACTTTACTAAATGGGGCATGATTTTTCGGATTTGGCCAGATCATTTGCATGCCACATTTGGTGATCTTTATGGGACGGGAAAAATATATAAATATTAAGCAACTTTATACATGATTATAGGGCGGCGATAGCTGCACTTTAGTTAAGGTGAGTTGGAAAACCCTCAAAAATTCTATTGTTAATAACTTTTGATTTGTGTGACAGATTAGGACGACATTTTGAATTTGGTTAGGGATGCGTAGGCCCCTCCAGACTGAAAAGTATTGTAAAGATTTGTTAAAAAAATCAAAAAGTTGTTAAGAAGACAAAACATGTTTTTTCCAAAGTTGTGGCCTACTTCCCATTCATTTTCCCATAGACAAGCAAGGTCGATTTTTGCCGGACTGCACAGCCCAAACTGCTTGACGTATTTGGACCAGGTTATAAACAATTTGGGCATAAAGCGTTTAAAAGCGGTCTTTTTTCTGGTTTGGGGCTATTCCGTGCAGTAGTTTTTTAAATATTTGAAGGGGTTTTTTAGAAATTAAGCGGCTGCCATCATTTATCTCAATGCAAGAGATAGCCGCGGCTATAGCCGAGGATATCCGAAAATGAAAAGCAGGGAAAAACCATTTGCAGGTCAAAATAATTGCAAATTTAATTATTCTAGAAGTGGGGGGTGGCTAGAGGTCACCAAGTTAAATTTGGGAGTTGGAGGGAATCCAGGAACTGAGCTTGCAACACAAAGCTTTTATGTAACTTCAGCTATAACCTCGAATAGCCGACATCACAAAGCAAACTGAGTCACAGAAACAGCCTGTGTTGTGGGGGGAAAGGTAGAGGGCAGGGAAAGTGAAGGGGCCATCTGGGGAGTGGGAAGAGCTGGCACAGATGATGGGGGCTCTTGATGAGAGACTGGGGGGGCAAGAAAGCATTTTTTCCCAGATGTTTTTCTGATATCCGCAGCTATAATAAACTACAGATATCCACGTCTATCTGTAGTTAATACATACATAAAATAATTACAGACAGCTAAGGCTATCTGTAGGTCTGTACCCGCGGCTATAGAAAAAAAGTTACAAAAATAGAGAAAAATATTTTGACAGGTACGGTGACATTGGGCATTGGGGGCGCAATTTAGAAGACCACTTATAGCAACGTGGCCTGAGGGGACAGCCACCTTTCTCACTTTGAAACTAAGCAGGGTCAGTTGTGGTTACTCTATGGATGGGAGACAGTTCCAGATGCAATGTGTTTTCTTAGTTTTAAATATCTCATAACACACTAAGAAAACACATGGCATCTGTGAAGATAAGGTGGCTTTACCTGAATTTCAGCAATTGTTGCGTTAATTTCGCACCTTTACGTCCCTGCAACTAAAGTTTGTTCCTTGACTATATATCATGGGTGTACCCCGACGTAGTGCCACAGAGATCAACATATATATCACAGGGCCTGCAGTAGTGGCCCTGTAGTTATGGTTAAGTTGCTCAACCCATAGGAAGAGCAAGTTGCTCAACCCATAGGAAGAGCACTTTTTGGGTGGCTTATAACTTTGCCCCCCCCCGGACAAATCCTCATGAACCTTTGCAAAAAAAGCATATGGCCTGGTCAGATTGATTCTGCAAAGTTTGGTGAGGTTCCGTGCAGGGGGGCAAAGTTATAGGGGGAGTCCCAAAATGTGTGGTTTTTCCCATGTACGCAATGGAAAAAAATGTTGTTCAGGCCTGCAGCCCAAACCGCTGGACGGATTTTCACCAAATTTACGGCAGGAGCAGCAGCTTGGTCCCAAAAGTGTGCTTTTGTAAATTTGGTGTAAATATGACCAGTAGTTTTTTTAAATGACCAAAAAGTAGGTAATTACAAATTAGTGATATCTGGATTTGTCCGTGAACTCACTTTTGTGTTCGGTCCGCAGACAAGCCTCTGATTGGTCCAGAGGGCAACGTGATGTTCGTGGGTATCAGATGCGCCCGGTGAATGGATGGTGAATAGTGTAATGCCTTGTTGAATAAAGGTTTGGGGTTTGTCCCCATAGTTAAGTTCGACAAGTTTAAGACTAGAGTAGAGATCCAACAGCTGTTATGCAAAATTCAACTGCAGCAATTCTTTTATCACAAAGACTATGACCGTCAAATTAATGAAAGTGGAGTACGTAAAGGCTCCCCTTTTTGTCCTCCAACCCCCAGCAACTCCCCAGAGGCAGTTGTTTTTGCTAAAAGAGTATGGCACGATTTAAACCAAATGGAAGCATCCATTGAGAAGGATGCCATTTCAGAACTTAAGTAATTCAGAAGGTAGTGCGGCCAAAAGCCTCGCTAATAATCGTGACGTTATCTTACGAAAAGCTGACAAAGGAGGAGCGATTGTCATGCTGGACAGAGATGCTTATATTAATGAGTATAATTGGCAGCTAGAGGATAATACATTTTACGAGGACATTTTTGAGGACCCTATTCTGTGGTTGACAATGCTAATTCAGACTAAAGTTAGTAAAGCACTAACGAGGGGGTGGATCTGTCAACAAGAGCATGATTTTCTCATTTCTACCAACCCTAGTGTGCCTAAATTTTATATATTACCTAAAATTCACAAGTCATTGGTTAATCCACTGGGCTGTCCAATTGTCTCAGGGACAGGTTCTTTATTGGAGCCGTTGTCCAAATTTGCAGATCATTACCTTAAACCATTTGTTAAAAGTATGCATTTGTTTGTGCAAGACACTACAGAAGTTATTAATATGATTGAAGAAATGTCTTTTAACAACAACATACAACTTCTTATTAGTATAGACATTATCTCTCTATACACATGTATACCACAAGATGCAACACTTACTGTGTTGGAGGAGGTATAATTGACTAAAAGGACGGAAGGGACGACACCTAATAGCTTTGTACTTGGGTGTGCTGAATTAGCATTGACTGAGAACTACTTTAGTTTCAACCGTAAAATGTTTCATCAGACCCATGGCACAGCAATGGGTTTCGTCAGTTGCACCTTCAGCTTCTAATCTTTACGTAGAAGTTTTCGAATTACAGACAATATATAATATTACCAATCCTTCTTTTGCCAATATCGGTCTATGGAGGCGCTACATAGACAATATTTTGGTGATTTGGGACGGACATGATGCTTCTTTTCTTTCATTTATGGAGTGGTTAAATGCACAGGGTAGATTCTTAAAATGTACATCAGTGCACAGCCGCGCGGAGGTGAATTTTTTAGATGTGACCATCTGGGTAGATGAGAATAAAAACTTTTTGTCAGTGAAGCCTTGTCATAAGCCGACAGACCAGAACTACTTCTTACAGTTTGATAGCTGTCATCCACGGCACACCACAGAAAATCTCCTGTTTGGGCAGTTTTTTCATTTAAAACGTAATAGTTCATTAAATTTTACATTTCGTGCAGAGGCCGAGATGTTGGGACAGAAATTGAGGGCTAGAAAATACCCAAAGAAGATTATAAAGAGAGCTCTAAAGAGAACATTTAATAACAACTGAGACGCTCTGCTTGACTATCGCAGAACAAAAACAGAAAGAAAAGGAATAGTATTTGTGAGTACATTCAACCCTCAGTCAAACAGAGTGAATAAAATTGTGAAGAAGAACTGGTACATCCTGATTGGAGGAGAGTGCCCATTGCAACCCCTGTTGTGCGCGTTTAAAAGAGGCGCCAATTTAAAAGACCTGCTCACTAGGAACGACATCTCAGAAGTGGCTCCACAGACAGAGGAGTGTGACTGAATTATGGGGCTTACCCAAGGTCACGGGTCATGCACCCTGTGGTATGTGTATTGATTGCAATTTTACGAGAAGATTAAAAAAATAGATCTTGGACTACAAAAACCATGGGTCCAGAAACAATTCACCAATTGCAATTCGAGCATGGTTATCTATGTGATATGGTGCAGTAAAATGTATATCAGCATGACTGAGAAAAAAATTAAAACACGCATATCGGAACACAGGAGTATTAAGAACAGAGTTACAACAGTTCTGCTGGTCATTCATTTCACCTCTATGGGCCACACTAGCGAGATGTTGAAATGGACAGTTGTATTACAAATTGCATCACATGGCGACGTGGAAAGGGGACTGTGGATACTGCGGATAGTTGTAAAGGTCCATTGATTATGGTCCTATTGTATGCTAGAGAAAAGTATTATGGACAGAAAATAGTTTTCTCTAGTATACAATTGTCCATTAGTACTTGTTTTCTATTGTTAAATCGTTGGCTTCTTCGGAATCTCTTACCTCTAGGGTTAAGCCTACTCAAAAACTGTGTGATGACCTTTCTCTTTTTTTCATTAATAAAATAGATGTCATCCGGAGCAACATTGCCAAATCTTTAGTTATACCTGCCTCTAACATGACTAAGATGCCACCTGTTTCTCTTCCTGAAAACTCTGCCAATTGGTCGACTTTCCCTCTTTTCACAGAGGGCGAAGTATTAACGGCTATTCAAAAAGTTAAATCTTCCTCTCCGGCCTATGCTATCCCTATGGAGATCATGAAAAACATTGCACCAGATCTATTGGTAGCCCTAACTGCGGCTGTCAATGACTCCTGTCAATCAGGAATTGTGCCTCCCGAGTTGAAATCAGCCAGGGTCGTTCCTCTTCTTAAGAAACCCACACTCGATCCAACAGTTCTCGCCAATTTCTGCCCTATCTCTCTGCTTCCCTTTCTCTCTAAACTTCTGGAATCACTAGGTGCACCCTTACTTTCCTCTTTTCTCGAATCTACTAATGTCTTTAACCCAGCACAGGCAGGCTTTAGACCTGGCAGGGGCACAAAGAGTATGTTGGTGCCGTACAGGATGATATGTCCAGTCTGGTCGATTCAGGTGGGGTTGGGGCCCTCATTTTATTAGATCTATCAGCAGCATTTGACACTGTCGACCACCCCATTCTGTTATCACGCCTGGCTCAGATAGGGATATCTGGCCAGGTACTAGCCTGGTTTACCTCATTCCTGGCGGACCATACACAAACCCTTGCCATGCCTCCTTTTCTTTCTTCCCCCTTCTACCTCACTTGGGGTGTGCCCCAGGGCTCGTCCTTGTCTCCAATTTTCTTTAATATCTATATTTGGGCACTGGTGTGGCTCATCCGCTCCCATGGCCTCAATTGCTACTTCTATGCCGACGACACCCAGATTCTGATCCGGTTAGATCAGGATCACACTGAGGTGTCATTGTGCCTTCGGAGTTGCTTGATGGCCATTTGTGAATGGATGGACCACAATTGGCTCAAACTTAACGGAGACAAGAAGGAGGTCCTGGTGGTTGGGTGTCCCCCTGACCCCTCATTCTGGGTCACTGCCTTTTAGCCCTCCACTCTTGGTTCTCTCCCTTGCCCAGTTGGCGAGGTGAAAAAACTTGGGGTTATTCTCTCCGCTTCTCTATCTATGGCGAATCAAGTTGCGGCTGTGTGTCAAGCGGGTCACTACCAATTTAAGGTCTTGAAGAAAGTTCTTCCTATGGTTCCTGAACCGCTTTGCCGTGGTTGCAGCATTGGTGTTATCCCGCCTAGACTACTGTAACTTGTATTTGGCACAGCCGACTGTCCTCATACAGCGGTTGCAACGTATACAAAACATGGCTGCTAGGTTAGCAACGGGCACCCCATATGGAGCTCATATTACTCCGGTGCTGCGCTCCCTCCACTGGTTGCCGGTCAGCCAATGTATTAGATTTAAGGCTATGTGTATAGTTCACCGGGCCATCCATTGTCAAGGGGCAGAGTTCCTTCAAGCTAAATTTCTCCGCTATCAGCCTGAACGGTGTCTACATTCTTCTACCACCGATCTTCTTGTTGTCCTGATGTTTCACTGTACTAGGATAGGCGGTTAGGCCTTTTCCATGGTTGCAGCCAACCTATGGAATGGCTTATCTCCTGTGATGAGGAAAATTTCTAATCATTTGGCCTTCAAAAGAGCGCTTAAAACCATGCTCTTCTAGGCTTATTTCTGTGCCTCAATACTTGGTTGACGAGATTTCCCTCTCCAGCGCCATGATACCTTCGGCTAACCGTGTGCTTTAGAAGTGAATGTAACATAACATAACATAAAATACCTGGTGCACCGTAAAGATGTTGTGTTCTATTCGCTGATTGGTTCTTTTCTAAGCCTTATTGTATGGTATTCCCGCTGACATCGCAGTGGCGAACTCCCGCTGGCCCCCTTCATTCTTTTGCCTCCCCCACATCCGCGGTTGGTACACCATTGAAAAGGTGAAGGGACCCTTCTCCCTGTTTCATCGCGGGCAAGTTTTTTATTTACCATTCACCTTTTTCCCCATTACTTATAATGACTGACATGAAAAGGGAGAAGGGACTATGTGTAGTCCCTTGTCCCCTTCCATGGTGGCCATTTTCTTTGTTTATTATGGTAGCCACGGAAAGAGAAAATGGACTATGTTTTTCTGTCTGAGGCAGCCATTTTCTAAACTTTTTTTTTCTAGCTGCGAAATGCAACACGTCTCGCAGCCAAAAAAAAAGAACATTAGTACCCCGGTCTAACGGGCGGGGATAGTAAAGGCAATAAGCCCCTTGACTCTGGCCTATTACCACATAAGGTAAGGCCCCTGGGGCGTTCGTTAAGGCCCTCGATACACTTGGGCCTGTAACTATGGGCCCCGCGGGCATTACCTTGTGCCGTAATGGCTTGCAGTCTCAGGGCTTATTGCTTTATTATCCCCCTTAGCAATCAAATTGCTAATGGAAATGTTGGAGAATCTTATTGAGTCTAACTACTTTACTGAGAAATGTAAAGTAGATGGAGTCTATAAGATATTTTTTTCGTTCTATTTTTTAACTGTGAAAGGTGATTCCTAAAGGATCCCTTTTTTTGGTGTTTTGTTGATTTCTTTTTTGGTTTTTTTTGCAGGAGAGGTCAGAAAGTAAGGTGGGGAGGGAAATGAGGGAAGGGGCACCAACCACAAATATGGAGGGGCAGGTGGACAGGGGAAGAGATTTCGCGTGTGTGTTACATCTAAGGTAGGGGGCAGTGTTCTCATGCTCCTTGATTACAGTTTCAAAAGCACTTAGAAATTGCTCCCCCTGCAGAGTGGTGTGTTCCAGGATGTACAGAGTACTGTTGTTTTTGAACGATATGGATCAACAGCCTCTTTTATTGCTTGCAAGGCTGCTAGTGGGATTTTGTGTCCCACAGAAGTAGGCTGTGTGGTTACAGTATTGGTTGAGGAAGATGAGGTGGAGGAAGACAGCAGTGTACTACTTCCTAAGAAAGGAACAACCATTCTGAGAGCATTGCGGTGGTTGGATTTGGTGTGATGGCGCATGGAGGTGGTCCTGTAGCAGTACTGACCAGGTAGTCCGCGACTGAGTACAACGTTGCACTCAGTGCATTTCGCTTTGGTAGCTTTAGCCTTTGGCACATTGCCAACAGTGGTAAAGAACTGCCACACCCATGATACTCTCTGGGTGCTAGAGGTAGGCACTGCCTCTACCTCACGTTCTTGGCCCTATTAATTATCTTTTGAAGTATTGCACTTTTTTTGTGTAGGTCCACAAGCTGGATGTGGTGGTGGTGTTGGCTCTTGGGGAAGAAGGATGGCAATAGCTGATGTTATTTTTAAGATAAATAGCAGTTTTGCTAATATTCTTCCAAGTATGTGCTCTTTAATAATTTAAAAATAATAATAATTTCGCATTTATATAGCGCTACGAAGCCTCAGGTATCTGAGCGCTGCTTATTGGTGTGTGGTGCTCATTTATCAACCTCAGAAGGATGAAAGGCTGAGTTTGGCCCTGCCGGGATTTGAACCTGAGTCAGCAGGCTCTGCACAGATGTCATAGCAAGCGCTCTACTCGCTGTGCCACGTGACAGGCTACATTGTTAATGGATAATGAGTAAGAATAGGTGTAGGCGCTGTGCAAGGGTACATTTTGAGCGTGAAAGTTACTAGATCATCAGAAATTGCAGTTACAAACTGTTCGCGAAGCACGGACCCATTCGCAAAGTGCAGACACGTTCTCAGACACATCATCATGCCGCACGCGAATGCGTGGTCACGTGGCACTGTCCGGTAAGTCAGCGATTACATCAGAGGTTTGTGAACGTCGATGAACACAAAAACAGTGGAAAAAGCTGCAGAAAGTGTATAGAAGTGTTGAACAATGATGCTAGATGGTGGGGGTGATAGAATTTACATTATAAATTGGAGAAAAATGTTGCTATATTAGTAAGTTGTAGCAAATTAGGGTGCATTGATAAAAACCCATGAAATTCACTGAAAAAACTTTGTTAAAGCGACATTATGGTTGCAAGTAAAACCAAAAAACCCCAGAAATGTGCCAGTTGTGGTAAGCTAAGCAACCATAACTCGCACCACCAATTGCACTGCTAAGACAAACACCCAGTACATGAAAGATGACATCACAAATGTCATTGATGACATCACTGATAACATCACATTATAAAATAATGTTCATAAACAGTCCCTACAAGGGGGAGTGTTTATAAGGTTGGCAACAAGATGTCAGGGGTGATTGCAAGATATTTCATAAACTACTTAATGTATTAAGGAATGTTCTCATCTAAAGAAAACATTATATTCGAGTGTTGTTGTTAATATAGGCACCTAATCATACATACACCCAAGCAATGGCTGCAGCATGTACCAAAAAAGTACAATATTTTTAATCTGGTCATTTTCGATAGTAAAATAATAATTGCTACCTTATCAAAGTTTTGCGTAATGTTAAACATGGAATAAATAGCTAACCGTTTCTAACTTACAACATACTTGTGTTAGTACAAAAAAATACATATAAAAACCCAGAATGCATACAAAGTAGAGCCACATACAGGGAATCTAAAATAAGGAAGAAAGAAACAACACCAAAAAATGACAATAACTTTAGAGTTGATTATCATGTGGACAAATTAATTGTGTGTTTGAGGCCTGCTTATTGCCTCGTGTATGTGCACTATGAGGTCAAATAAAATTCTATGGAATGTACTTTAAGAAGAAATGAGAAAGTTAATATATATGTTTATGTTATGTTAAAGGTACTTATATAGTGCACCCTCATCAACGGAACTGATCCCCAGGTGCTCTTGCGGATCTGTAAACTGGAAAGTGGGATGGGTTAGTAAGGTGAAGCGGGAGTAGGATACTGAGAGGAGTGGTGTACTGTTGGCAGCTTCAACTCAGTAGACACTGGGTGCTGAGCTTTGGTGTGAGTATTGGATCGGTGTCAGTCCACATGTGCTGTAGGTGTGGTTTATGTGTTGTTGCAGTGTGGAGAAGTGTGTGCAGCTTGTTGTGCAAGAGATGGTTGTGTGAGTTTTTTGAGTGAGATAAGTATGCAGAGAGTTGGAGCTTATATTGGTTAGTGGGTTATGTGACTTTTAACATGTTAACATTCACAGTTTTGTCTGAGTGTGGTACTTGCTGATCTACATAATTTTGTCTGGGTAAGTCACTCGCTAACCTTCACGTTAATTATCTAGACATGGGGCAGGCTAATGTTCTCAATTCTGAGTGTGGCACATGCTAAACATCCATGGTCCATCTAAGTATGGCGCATGCTAACATTCACAATACTGTCTAGATGCGACGCAGGCCAGAGTTAGGAATTCCGTCTTAGTGTGGTACATGCTAACATTTACGTATTCATCTAAGTATGGCGTAACCTAACATTCCCAATCCTATCAAGATGCGGTGCAGGCTAATGTTTTGAGCGTGGCACATGCTTAACATCCATGTTCCATCAAAGTATGGCGCATGCTAACATTCCCAATCCTATCTAGATGCGGCGCATGCTAATGTTCTCAATTATGAGTGTGGCACATGCTGAACATCCATGTTCCATCAAAGTATGGCGCATGCTAACATTCCCAATTCTATCTAGATGCAGCGCAGGCTAATGTTCTCAATTCTGAGTGTGGCGTATGCTAAACATCCATGTTCCATCTAAGTATGGCGCATGCTAACATTCCCAATCCTATCTAGATGCGGTGCAGGCTAATGTTCTGCGTGTGGCACATGCTAAACATCCATGTTCCATCTAAGTATGGCGCATGCTAACATTCCCAATCCTATCTAGATGCGGCGCATGCTAATGTTCTCAATTCTGAGTGTGGCGTATGCTAAACATCCATGTTCCATCTAAGTATGGCGCATGCTAACATTCCCAATTCTATCTAGATGCAGCGCAGGCTAATGTTCTCAATTCTGAGTGTGGCGTATGCTAAACATCCATGTTCCATCTAAGTATGGCGCATGCTAACATTCCCAATCCTATCTAGATGCGGTGCAGGCTAATGTTCTGAGTGTGGCACATGCTAAACATCCATGTTCCATCTAAGTATGGCGCATGCTAACATTCCCAATCCTATCTAGATGCGGCGCATGCTAATGTTCTCAATTCTGAGTGTGGCGTATGCTAAACATCCATGTTCCATCTAAGTATGGCGCATGCTAACATTCCCAGTCCTATCTAGATGCAGCGCAGGCTAATGTTCTCAATTCTGAGTGTGGCGTATGCTAAACATCCATGTTCCATCTAAGTATGGCGCATGCTAACATTCCCAATTCTATCTAGATGCAGCGCAGGCTAATGTTCTCAATTCTGAGTGTGGCGTATGCTAAACATCCATGTTCCATCTAAGTATGGCGCATGCTAACATTCCCAATCCTATCTAGATGCGGTGCAGGCTAATGTTCTGAGTGTGGCACATGCTAAACATCCATGTTCCATCTAAGTATGGCGCATGCTAACATTCCCAATCCTATCTAGATGCGGCGCATGCTAATGTTCTCAATTCTGAGTGTGGCGTATGCTAAACATCCATGTTCCATCTAAGTATGGCGCATGCTAACATTCCCAGTCCTATCTAGATGCAGCGCAGGCTAATGTTCTCAATTCTGAGTGTGGCACATGCTAAACATCCATGTTCCATCTAAGTATGGCGCATGTTAACATTCCCAAATCTATCTAGAGGCGGCGCAGGCTAATGTTCTGAGTGTGGTACATGCTAACATTTACAGTTTCATCTAAGTATGGCGCATGCTAACATTCACAAACCAGTCTGGATGCGACGTGGGCTAGCATCCACAATTCCCTCCAGGTGTGACACTTGTTAACATTGACTAGTATGTTAGGATACAATGCAAGGCTATGGTCTTAGTCTATGGCAGTCTATGTTATGGAAAGGTAAGGTAGAGTGGCGGGGGCTTTCTGGAGTAGAGTAATTGCTCTACACCCCACCAATGCCACACAGAACAGTTTCCATTTTTAAAATTCTCATTGTCAATAAAAAATAAAAACTAGCCTAGACATGTCAGTGAACAAAAACAAGCGGCCCAGATATGTGATGTGGTATGTGATAAAACACTTGTGTATAGGTGCGTTATAAATGCCATATCATATCTTCAGTGATGTCATCAATGACATTTGTGATGTCATCTTCCATGTACTGGGTGTTTGTTTTAGCAGTGTAAGGTGGTGGCGCGAGTTATGGTTGCTTAGCTTACCAGCACTGGAGAACTTCTGGAGGTTTTCGGTTTTACTTGTAACAATAACGTCCCTTTAACATATTTTTTTCATGAATTTCATTGGTTTTTATTAGTGCAACTTAACCATAACGTTCCTTTAACAAAGTTTTTTGAGTGAATATATATATGATGCACACAGTTGCCTAATGTATTTAATTATTTAAAGTTTGGTATTGCACGTGTTTTGTATACACACACACACGCCCCCGCATCCATAAAAAAAGAGATACACACACGTCACTAAGTTATTGAAACTGTTCTGCAGTGGAGAATGTGCTGCGGTGTTGGAGATATTGCAATCGGCCCTTATCTGGAGGGAATGCTCGCTGATCACACAACCGCAGCCAATGCCGCCTGTTTAACATGATGGACGGCGGCCTGTAAGGTAATGCTGATTACGCCGCTTTGTACTCAACAATGTGCCCGTGGGTGGCTCCCTCTGCTTCTTGTCAACTTCAAACAAGCGGAGCGGCAATGGCCTGTTTCAACCATTAACTCCAAACATCATCTTTATCACAAACCTGCTCTTATCTTAGCAAACAAAGGCTGCCGGTTTTGTCTTGTATTCTTTACTTTACTTTGCGTTTTACAAATAATTGGATCTGTGCAAACTCTAAAAGGGCCATGGGTAAAGAGCAACCGAACTTACTACGGTTGCCAGAGGTAAAATTTCAAGTTGTGAACAGGTTATTTGCGTCACACAGGTGGGAAAAGTGTTCAGCGTCCTTGCTGAACGCAAAACAGAGCCACGTGCAACAGATACCCAGAAAGTGGCGTAAAATCAGAAGGGCCAAGTCACTGAAAATCAAGAAAAATGCGCACCTGTGCTGTTCGCAAATTACACAGGTATGTTAAATCACACAATGATCCCTGTGCGCAATTTGCAATTAGCACATTGCACAAAAAAACACACTGGAATGTTTTAATTCGTGAAAAAAAGCCCATTTCAATCACAGCCCATGCCTACCCTGTTCTACAGCCTTTGTCACTCCTGATTTGCATTTGCAATTGCATGTGGTCGGTGTGCAAACCCCTTTGTCTTCTATCCATATTAATAACGTGGGCAATATTTTGAGGTCAGCATGGGAGGGTCCAAGGTACCGTACACTCGCGACTGCGTTCGCGGACTCCGCTTGCACCCAATGTCGTGAATAGTGCGAGTGCAAGCAATGGGGACGCACTGTCATAAAAGTATGGCCCACATTGGGAGCCCTGCTCTGAAGTAGGGCGGGCTTTGTGTGCAAGCGAGCGGAACATTCAGTAAAAGGGCAGTTTGTTTAGCCCCAGATTACACTGAATACTGCTAATTGTAGGCGCCATTTTGGATGAGAGATGAAAAGCAGCAATGATGCTCTTTTTGCTCTACCATTGCTATGATTTTGAAGTGTTCGTTTGGTTTATTATGCCATGTGTGCACGCTTCCAAGCAACTCTTTTTCACACAGTTTCCAAGATTACCACTTGCGGCTGACTCCACACCTAGCCCCACCCTTATGCCTCCATTCCTGTCCCCCAGAAGGCAGGCTCATTTTTGCCATCTTAACAATGCAAGGTCAAGCAGAGGGTAGGGGAGAGATGAAAGGGGGAAGAGGTGGGCAGGAGGCATGCATATGAAAGTGTGCTCCGAGGTACGCCGCTCACCGCCATGACAGTGGTATGTTGGCATACTGCTGCATAAGAAAATGCTCCAGAAAAAAGGCACAATCAAAGTCGAGTGTAAAAGCTCATTTTGTGAAGTTCTGTATTCAAAGACGCCTCAGCTTGGGTTACACGCGATTGCAGGCTGGGGGCAGCCAGACGTGGACTCCCTGCTCACTGTGCTCAGAGAGGCACAGCTTCACCTCACTGATGAGGCCCAACAAGGCTCAAACACGTGTATGGGGTCGCTGTTGGCACTCTTGTTCAGAGAGGAATTGCCATAGCATTTCGGTGCTGGACTGCCCATGTGGGTGGGACAAAGACTGATATGCAAATGGATATTTCCCATCTGTGAAAGGTACAGTGAGCAAAAAGCGTGTGCTGCAAACTCTCATCTCAGAACAGGTTATCGTGCCATGTTTTTTCTGGAGAGGAGCGCCTGCTACCTTTTTTGAAATATGCAGTAAAACTGATGTTTTGTGATTACTAGGGCCCCACTGAGCGCCCATCAAGCACCCGGTCACCCTTTAACTACATCCAGTACCCTGCTTCGTCTGTTCTAGATATTGCCATCACAATAAAACTCTGCTCCAATCCGAGCTGTACTCTCCTGAGCCTTGCACTCATGACCTATTTTAAAACACTTTTAGAGAGCCCAGGGTACTTTTAATTCATGCAGCATCCAGGTTTCCCCTGGATTCTAAACTCTATGCAAACCTTTCAAACCTGAATGGACTGCTACACACTTAACACCTTGTAGCCTTTCTGTAAGGAACACATGTAATTTATTTTAATGTATTCTTTGTGCATACACCATATATTTATGCATACAAAAATCATGACATGTCCAGGTATATCTAAAAGCAGTGTTCAAACAATAAACAAAAACGTTAAAAACAGTATCCTAAATTGCTTTACCAATACAGTGATTCATTCAACTTATATCCACATGTAACTAAAAACTATATTAAACATTACTTTGAGGTTAATTGTAAGAGATACATATTTTTGTAGCAGTCCATTCAGGTTTGAAAGGTTTGGATAGGTACCAATAACTTATCAATTTGAGAAAAAAAAACATCCCAACTCCGACAACCAGATCCCCTCCCCCTCATCCCAATTGTTTTTCCTCTGTTTTTTGGTCATTCCATTGGGGGTCATTACGACCTGGGCGGCAAGGGATACCGGGCACCGGTAAGGAGACCAGTGCCAGTAATCCCTTACCGCCCTATTCCAAGGTCCCTTGGCGGGGACCGTAAGGAACATGTGGTCTGACCACACGTCCCTTACGGGCGCCGCTAAGGGACCAGGGCGCTAATAACGGGCTTGCAAGTCGTGAGCCCGTTATTAGCGCCCTCCCCATTCCCATTGAGCCCTATGGGGGCTCAAATGGGAATGGGGAATGGTTTGTTCAATGGGGACTTACCGGTATGTCAGGGTCGGACAGCACCGGTAAGTCCCTTTTGAACAACACTTGTGCCGGACCCGTTATTGGAGGCAGTCATGGCGCAAATAGCGCCATCACTACCATCAATCTCGGAATAAGGCCCATTGTCTAGAATCTCTTTGCTGTCGCCTCCCCCCCAAAACTCGCCTTCCTTTCCACAGATTGGGTGCAGTATAAAAATTAGATGCCATACCAGGAGCCACCACATGACTGGAGGCTGCCATCGTCCCCCGCCGGGGATTGAAGTAAGTGTTTTGTCCCTCCCTCCATCCCCCCTACCTTCCCCATCCAAACAATACCATCCCTGCCATCTCAACCCCACTTACCTGTTTTTTGGTCCTTTTTCAGGAGCAAACACGCTTGGAACACTTCTGTCCCCAGCGTGTCCGCTCCTGAAGGCCACAATGGAAAGGGAAAATGGACTCCGTTTTCTCTTCCCCAGTGGGCATTTTATTGGAACAGCAGCGTTTCGGAACAGAAAACTATGCTATTAGTACCCCGGTCTTGCGGGCCGGGGTACTAATAGCAATAAGCCCTTCACCGCTGAGGCATTACCGAGTCAGGTAATGCCCAGGGCCTTCGTTATGGCGGTCGCGAAACTATGGGCCTCAGGGCATTACCTGACTCAGTAATGCCCCAGTGGCTCGGAGCTTATTGCTTAAATATGGCAGATTTGCAGTTTTTGCTCTTCTGTCAGATTCGGTTCCACTTGAAGCACTTCTGCCTAACTCTCAACCCGCCACCTAATTGCATATGTATTAGTACACACACTATGCACATGCCGCCCCATGTAAACAGCTGGAGTGCAAACATTTACTTGTACATTTTTTCCTTTGTAATTAGATGCATTTAGTGCTTGCGCTAGCTGGGATTTTTTGGGGGGCAAGTGCCTTGCCCTGTACTTTTTCCTTTTGTAATTACATGCATTTAGTGCTTGCGCTAGCTGGGACTTTGAGGGCACAAGTGCCTTTCTTTGTACATTTTTTCCTTTTGTAATTAGATGCAGTGTATGTGCCAGGTGGCATTTTTGGTGGCACACGTGACTTTCCCTGTACTTTTTTCCTTTTGTAATTAGATGCATTTGGTGCTTGCGCTAGCTGGTATTTTGGGGGCACAAGTGCCTTTCTTTGTACATTTTTACCTTTCGTAATCAGATGCCGAGTATGTACTAGGTGGAGTTTGGGGGGGGGGGCACAAGTTCCTTTCCATGTGCATTTTACCTTTGCAAAGCATTCCTGTGCCGTTTGTAGTTAGTTGGTTGTTCCCCTTTTTCTAGCTCTGTTTATCCAGTTGTGCAATTAAAAAGGTGACGCTCTTCGTAGCGGTAACCTGCTTCTTTTTGATTGCTTCCAAGAGGGTTGACGTGATGAACAAGCAAAATGAAAAGCAGACTTCAAGTGGCTAGCGTGAGCGAGTGTGAATTAGTGCACCAAAGGGTCTATGTGGGGGCAGTAACACCCATTTTACTTGTAATGCGCTGACACCGTCTTAAAATCCTGCTGCGCTCAGAGGTTTTGCAACTGTGTGGAGTCCTGCCACTGCTTAATCTTGCTGCGCTCAGAAGCTTGCTTCTCGCTCAAACTACCCACAATGATCGCCTCGGCTCAATCCTTGTGCACTCTGAACCTGGGCATTGCGATTGCCATCACTTCAAATCTTGCTGCATCTCAAAGACAGGCACTAAGTGGAGCCCAGGTACAGAGACGTCATTTCACCAAAATGGCAGGGGTTGCGGAAGTGACATCACACGACCCTTGACCCCCTGATGACATCACAGGAAGTGATGTAATTTGATCCCACCCTCAAGTGACATCACAGGAAGTGACAGCAAACGACCTTCAGATTTTGTAGATGCATCTAGACTCGTGTTTCCAGGTGCTCTCATTTCAGCCAGACATAACAACTGATGCACAGAGGGAGGCATGATTTGTCCATGATCACACATTTGGGGAATGTCATTTTCCAGATTCGATGTGGGTCTATATGTAAAACATACATAATGCAGTATTTGTAACAGGGTAACTGAAATCTGTAACACAGGCTACAGCTAGTGTATGAAACATCTATAGATCAATCGACATAGAAGTACGTGTTATCTGTGGCGTCGCTGTGTTAAACAAGCAAAATAAGCACTGACCTGAGAGGCATGCAATGCTGCTTAACCAGGAGAAAAATGCTGCATGAGCAAGGCCTGAAAATTAAACCATTGACCAGGATTTAGGGCCTCATTACACGGATGGCGTTAGGGATTTACCGGTACCGGTAAATCCCTACCGCCTTACTACGAGGTCCCTTAGCGGGTTGGGGGATTTAACGCCTGCTTTTTGCAGGTGTTAAAATCCAACCCGCTAAGGGACCTCGGAGCTAATTACGGCACCGCAAAATTGCGGTGCCGTAATTAGCGCCTTCCCCATTCCCATAGAGCCCTATGGGGCAGAAATGGGAATGGTGAAGGGCAATGGCGGAAGGGGGATTTACCGCCCCTCCAACCTTGGAATGGGGCGGTAAATCCCCTTTCCGCCAAGGCGGTGCCGGTAGTTTACCGGCATGAGCCATGGCGCTAATAGCGCCATGGCTCACCGCCTTCCGTGTAATGAGGCCCTTAGTATCAATAAAATTCCCTGGTTACAAATGTATCTATGAGTCAGCTACCACTACAATAGAAGAAACCTATTAGACTGGTCTGTGTGCACAGCAGGGAGTGCACCTGATAATGTTATCTTTGCTGGAGTATAATACCTGGGAAAGGTTCTTTTAATATACCCAAGACCCCCCCCTCTAGTTTTATTATCTAAGCGTAATACTGGGTGCCAGAGGACTTTAAAAAAAAAAACACTGTTTAATGTAAAATCATTACTGCACACAGAAATCCATAGCACCACACAGTTATTTAAAATTGAAAAAACCCATAAATTCTTTCTCACCCGGGGACTCACTGGCAGACTTCAATGTGCGCACTGCACACTACCCCTTTGTCAGACCCAGTGGTGCCCAATGGCGTAGCACAAAATGTTGCAGCTCCCCTGCGAGCCATGCTGTGGGGGCCACCAAGGCTACTTAACAAAGCACAGGACACGCCCCAGCCCGGGGCGGTCTGGACCACCACGTGTGCGCAATGTCCATGATGATTATGCCGCTGCAGGGGCATGCACTACTGCAAGTGATAGAAGTAAATCTGTTTTTCAATCAAAGCTTAAATCTTTAACGTAACATAGAGAGAAGGGGCGGTGCCTGGTCCACAAATATACCAGCCACCAGTCGTGGCTGGTGAGTTGTTTTTTTGGATGGTGCAAATATTTGCCACAAGTATGTGATTGCGACTGAGCAAAGCGAGGTCGCCCGAAATAACGAAAATGGGTTTGGGGAGGATGGGGGTAGGGGGGCGGTGGGATTCTTCTCCCTCCCCATAGTAAATGCTTTGAATAATGGGTTAAAATGGTGCATTACACAGGCCATTTCCTGGGAGAATGTGGGTAAAAGGCCAACAATGTGGGTAAAAGGCCAACCATCGGTTTTGTGGGGAGTAGGGTAAATCATGAAAAAAGTACAATAGATGCAAGTCACCCAAAGTGCACAGGGCAAATCCCAATGCATTATCATGCCGGTCCCTGCAATATATGCCAGTATAAAAACATTTTTATGCTGGCTGTGCCCATAAATTTCCATGCTGGCCCCACCAACATGTGCTAGTATTCCCATATAAAACCATACTTATGTTCGCTTTAAGTTGTTTTTCTATAGTAACATTAATGGCACTGGGCACAAAACTGGCTCTGCCAAAATATGCCAGTACTCCTATGTAAGTACATACTCCCGTTGGTTTGGCCACTAAAAGTGACACATCACAATATGAAAACATGGCCAAACTGGTTCCAATGTATGCCAATCTAAACCCATAAGAACACTTATCTTGCTTGATTCATCATAGAGGCTCAGTTAATAAAAAGTCATGCCACAGTGAAGAATATACAGGCTGCTACACCCAAACATCAGTCTAGCGAGGTAACACTACTTATCATGCATGCTTTTTTAACGATGCTGAGTAATACATGTCATGCCACAATAAGCAATGGCTAGACTGACTGCACAAAAATGACAGTCTAGCCAGGAAATGGCACACATGAACTTGCCTTTGGCCAAAAATACCAGTAAAACATGCAAAGTCAATAAAGGAAGAGGCACAAATGCTCCAGTGATACCCAGTCTCCCAGGGCCTTACACACACATGCATCCCCTTTCACCCACTGGTCACTCACCCATACATCTCTCGCATTCACTCACACTGTTTTCACCACACAGTCACACACCAAACCCCACGTCAGAACATTCAAACACACACTACCACATGTATGCTTATCCAGCTAGCAGTCACTCACTCACACCTTCTCTTACATGCACTCATTGTATTCTCTACACAGGCACACACACACCCACCCAGAACTTTCAAAAACACACCATCACATTCATACTCATTCACCTACCAGTCACTCACTCACACACCTTTTCTTACCTCCATCCATTACGTTTTCTACACAGGCACCCCCCCCCCCCACCACCTAGAACACTCAAAAACACACCATGACATTCATACTCATTCACCCACCAGTCACTCACACACACATCCGCTTACATCCACTCATTGCATTCTCTACACAGGCACACACCCATCCACTCATTGCATTCTCTACACAGGCACACACCCACAACATTCAAAAACACACATCACATCACTTCTCATTCACCCATCAGTCACTCACACCTTCTATTACATCCACTCATTGCATTCTCTACACAGGTACACAAACACCCACCTATCCAGAGCATTTAAAAACACACATCACATCACTTTTCATTCACCCACCAGTCACTCACAACTTATCTTGCATCCACTTATTGCATTCTCTACACAGGCACACACCCACCCATCCACCCACCCACCCAGAAAACTCAAATCCACACATCACATCACTTCTCATTCACGCACCCACCAGTCACTCACATCTTCTCTTACATTCACTGATTACATTCTCTACACAGGCTTACCACCCACCCACCCACCCAGAACATTCAAAAACTCACATCACATCACTTCTCATTCACCCACCATTCACATACATACATTTGACAAACAATTCACACATTAAAAACACACATCATATTTTTAAGAAAGCCTTCTTACCTGTTTCTTGCAACTTTGGTCTGTCCTTCTAGGCCCCCTCAGCTCCTCTGTGCTGCTCACAAAAAGGAACCAGGAAGCTTTGAGAGTTTCCTGGTTACTGTATGTGAGCTGCAAGGAAGCTGAGGGAGATGGGGTTGGAGCTGAACGTGGCATGTGACATGTGCCACATGTCACGGTCAGCTCCAACTCCTACTGAGTGCCTCCCCTGTCCCAGCCGTCACCCTGATGCAACGCCTGGTTACGCCCAAATGACATCCCTGTCCAGGTACCCATTATCATTATCCCTGCTTTATATCCCTCTGCACTCTGAAGTCAGACACAGCGATTGCTGTTTCCTTAAACCTTGCCGTGCTCGGAAGCTAGACAGTGCAACACTCACCCAAACCTTTGCTGCGCAAGAAAGTTAAACCTGCCCTGAACCCAGATAACACCTAAGACTATCCAACGCGCCCAAAACCACAAAGCACAGAGGTAACCGCCTGCAGCGACACACAGGTAAGGCTCTTTCACCATAGAGGCAAGGTTGTGAGTCTGGATAATACTGCATTCCTCCCACAGCTCACTCTACGTCCACAACAAGCATGTTAACAGACCTGGTTTTTACCTGTCTTTGTTGCACCTAGTTACACCGCATTGTACGTTCTCCCACAGTGTAGCTCTGATCTAATGCTGCCTACACCTTACAACCATAGTACTGGTACACCACAGAGAGGTCTTCACCACTTTGAATCTGATACTAGCACACAACCCAACCACCACAGAGAGGCCTTTGCCACTGTGAAGCAGTACTGGGCAACCACAGGGAGGCTTTTGCCATTGTGAACCTGATACAACCACAACATCCAACCACCACAGAGAGGCCTTCACCACTGTGAAGCAGTACTGCGCCACCACAGGGAGGCTTTCACCACTGTGAAGCAGAGAAATACACAAGACCCCACGAGGATAGAGCAAAACCACAGGGAGAAAACAAAACTCAAGGCTCTCATCAACGCAAGAAGGATAAAAGCCTTTAACAAAGAGACTCTGAGATGGAAATTCAACCACCACAGAAAAGGTTTTGACACTAAAACCCCAGAGGCGCTAGAAGCCCAAGCCCCATGAGGATACAAGACTGAGGCACAACCACCTCAGAGAGAACCACGCCACCGCAGAAGTTATTCCATACAAGACCCAATAATGAAAGACCAAACCAACGGGAGAAAAACCCCTATCTAAGCCATGGTTCAACACAAGGAAAAACCTAGCCAGCAGGAGAACAAACCTTATCCAGGTCACTCATCGACACAGAAGACTCAAGAACCATAACTAAAGAAACCCCCCTGAAGGAAACACAACCTCCAGAGAGAGGCATTCTCGACTGTGAACCCTGTACTGCAACTAAACTCCAGCGTCAGGAAACCCCAGGCCCTAAAAGACTCTGATACTGAGCCTCGTTCACTGTATACAAATACATACATTACCGTCTAACCCAAACCTTAAGCAGAGCCACAACACAATGATAAGAGCAAGGCAGACAGCACTGAACGTCAGACCACACCAATTTAAAAGGAAAGGATTGAAATACACTGATCTAACTGGACCAGGAAATAACTAACCCAAGAGGGAACCCGCCCGTGGAAATACACTAGGACATATCTCAACCCAAAACAGAGGCTGTCACTAACAGCCATAGTGAGGCAGACACCACTGCACACCACAGTAGAGGTTCTCATTGATTATTCCAAGTTAAAAAAAAGAAATAAAACAAAGACACGCAGGAGGGCAAACACCCCTGGAATACATTGCAAACCCAACTCAAAAATAGTAAACATGCCTCGATACAAGGAAGACAAAGAAACAAGAAAGGAAAACAGAAACAGGAAGGAAACCAAATCCCTAACAGAATGAATACTACTCGCCAGAATTCACAGCACAACCAAAATCCCAGTGGGGACACCAATAAACGGACTAAGGATACAGACCAAGAAACGAGTGAACACGGAATACATCTCACAGTAGCTGACCACCTATGACTCTTAACTCAACGGAAAACAAGCAACAGATAAACAACCCACAAGCAAGAACGCAAACAAGCATGGACCCCAACAGGAAGCTGAACTAAACATCTCAAAACACAAAACCCAGCAACTGGAAAACACCTTCGGTAGGACCCCAATAAGAATCAGGTGAAACCTTGAATCCATAACCATCCACATCCCCTACATAACCAAAGAGTGGAAAAAAGCCCACACATACAAGCAAACAACCTATCAACATGAATCAGAACTAAGAAACCCTTCTGTGTACCTAATTGAACTCCTCAATGAAGAAATGAAAACCCAACAAGACCCCTGGCTGGGACCCATGAAAGGAAATTTGTAGGAACTACATTCTCACATCTAACTGCCAAGTTATGGAACTTAATCCGATGGAGATGAGAACGTCAGAATTCCGCCTCACCTTCAGAAAATGACTGACAATCTGGACATTCAACTCACAATGATTAGCATAAAGCGGACGCTGGCAGGAATATCACCGGGGACCCAAAATAATCCAATGATAGTACGGATTCTGGAGCCAACAATAAAACAAAGACCCGTACCAACGACTAACCTTCCCTGCACTTTGCTCCTCTCCAGCATACCCTATATATACCTCACACAATCTAACTGATCAGTCTCACCTCACATAAACACACAACCCACACATCCACCATAAAAACTAATTGCCACAAAAAACAACTGGACGTTGCTCTTCCGGTCACAATAACCCCAGTGCGCACAATCCAAACGCAACTAGAAAGCGGGCTCGCACTCGCTCAAACACCAGTTCCTCCTGGTTCTACAAACACCAATAGAAAAGCACAACCTCTATCCTACTCACTCTTTCCTCACTAATCTACCCAACCCACTTTCTTACAGAACCACGTGAGCACCTGGAGACCATGCTAATGGTAGTAGTTTGCAGTATAAGTCAACTTAATGTAACATACCATGTGTACCACCTCTTCTGTTGAGGCACAGGTTCACTTCTAATTTCTTATTCTATACTTACGTTAAGGATGCTTTTGCAGTCATCAGAGTGTGAGTACATGTTCTCTCTTTCCATTGCACCAGTCATGAAGTGCTTTGTAATGTCCCATGAGGTATGTTATGATAATTGGTCTTGCAATAGCAGGACATTTGTTCATTGCATGACCTCTTGGCGCTTTGTGTCTTCCAATTAAAAAAGGTTGGTTTATGGATGCGTTAGTGGAAGCAGCAGGTGCAGCAGTACAGGGATTGCTATCAGATCAGCTGTGTGAGACAAACCATGCTTTGCTGATGTTCGCCTGAGGATAATAAAAACAACTTTGAATGAAGATATGTGTACATTCTATTAAGGATACATGGATATGGATAATTTTTGCCAAAATTGTAATACAATTAAGTCAAATAAAAAAAAAGTTGGTGCTTTACATAGCACTGCTAGAGAATAGCTTCTTGATGTAATGAGTGGTACATACAGCCTTCGTATTACCTGGTAGAAAAAGGTCAAATCGGACCTCTGTGCTCTTAAGTGTGAGGTATGGCTCCTTGGTCTGGATAATATCCCAATGGGGGCTAAAGAGATTGGGAAGGGCTTGTTGCTGAATTGGGCCCAACCAGTCTGGAATGACACCCAAATGACTAAACCAAAGAATATAGCCTACACTACCATTAGTGTGTCGCTAGGCGTACAACCGTATTGACAGTGGTGCATTAAACATAATGGGCCTCATTACGACTCAGGCGGTAAGGGGTTTACGGCGGCGTAAACAGCGCCGACCCTTACCGCCTGATTCCGAGGTCCCTTAGCGCCATGGAGGTTTTAACACCTGCAGGTGTTAAAATCCATGGCGCTAAGGGACCTTGATGTTAATTACGCCACCGTAATTTACGGTGGCGTAATTAACGCCTTCCCCACTCCCATTATGCCCTATGGGGCAAAAATGGGGATGGGGAAGGGTAAATGGGGATTGGGGACTTACCGCCCCGCCAACCTTGGAATGGGGCGCTAAGTCCGCCAACCACCATGGCGTAAATGTAGTTTACGCCATGGTGGTAAAGGTACGACCCAGGCGGTAACTTACCGCCTGGGTCGTAATGAGGCCCAATGTGAGTCAGAAATGAGAGTCAGAAACAAGTCTGCCATGTTTTTGGTTAAAGATTATTATTAAAGAAAAGGGGGGTTGGGGAACTGCCTCTCTGTCCCTACTCTAGAGGAATTCCGCTATCTAAACCAAAACTAATGGTCTGTCTATATAAGAAGGTCCAAATCAAACTGTCATGTGTTGAAACCTCTATTCTGACCCTCACACTATAACACTAAGGTGAAGGGGAAATGTCTTTAACCATGGATGGTTGGTAAAAAGTGTTCATAATGAAAGAATAAATTGCTCAAACACAAGGGTTTTCCAAGAACAATGTTCCTTGTTCCAGAGGGTGGTACCCATGCCCCTGGATTCTTCCTTGTTCTTGAGTGTTTCACATATAACAGTTCTCTTGACCTTTCTTGGCCAACAGTCACTTTTACAAAAAGAACTTGGTTGACCTTCAAACTCCTTGTTAGCACAATCCCTTATCTAAACCTAATATTACCCCTCAGGACTTCTTTGGATCTTGTACACATCTCGTTATGGCCTGGTATACACTCCTTCTAGGACCTTTTATTCTTACACACTGGTGATTGCCTGGTATACTCTCCTGCCATGACTTCTTATTCTTGCACACTTGTAATTGTCTGGTATTCTCCCTGCCAGGACTTTTTATACTTGTACACTTGTAATCATAGGCTTTTGCCCTTTTCCAGAATTGCGTATCAGCTGCGTTGGATATTTTATCTTCTTGATATATTATCTTATTCAGGTTTTCTATGTGCTTGCATTGCACCCATTCACATATTCGTTGTTTGTGGTTCCTTTCCGTTTGAATAATATGCAATTGTCAGTTATGTTGCATACAACTCTCTGCATTTGGTGTTCTCGCCGATACACCCCGGGGTCCCCACTGTCTTTCGGTGGACTCACCGGGCAGCTCTGAATGGCTTTCCTGGATTTGCCTGCAGTCAGCCGGTAAAGGATTTCTGATTTGTTTCCTTGTTGCAACTGCTTCTGGTTCTTTCTTCCGTCTCTCGCTGATTCCACGAGTCTGGTCTGCTTCTTTCTTGGCTCTGGTAAGTGAAGCACTGCCGTTGGTCACCTGCGAACACCCAGGAGTCCCTCACCAGCTCTCAGCGTTCCCTCAGCATGTCCCGGTGAAGCAGCTTCTTCTTGTTTCGTTGGTGAGCCTCCTGGCCCCATCACATCATCTTCAGCCTTTCTCCTTCTCAGTTCTCGCTGAGAGCGTCAGCTCCCTCCTGCCAGCACCAGCTGTCACCATAATCTTCAAAGTGCCCCAGCGCAGTGGGGCAAGGAAACCCACTCTCCCCGGTTTCCCCCTCAGTGAGGTAGTCTGCAGTTTCTTTTGGGCTATGACACTCTGCTGAGTCCCAGGGGTTCCCCTTCTTTCTGAAGGGGGTGGACTGTCTCCTTGGCTCTTCCAGTGCTTCCCAGCTCCCCACAGGCAGTTAGGGTGCAAGGGCTCCCCCTTCTTTCTTCGTGTGCAGCTGTTAAAAGCCCTTCCCTCTGCAACACAGGATTCCTGCAGCCAGGTTCTCTAGGGAGGGCATCTCTTACACTTCCTGAGTCTTTCCTTGCTTTTATATTGGCTCTGCTTTGGGGAAAGACTAGAACGCTGATAGTGATTCTCATTAGGATTGATCATTGTTGCTCCTCACCTCCTTCTCGTCTCAGTAGTTGGAAAAAGACTAGACTGCTGACAGTAAGTTTCATTAGGAGTGATCATCATTGCTCCACCCCTTCTCCTCGTCACAGTATTGTGAAAGTGATCTTCATTGAGGTGACTCTTATTCTTCCTCTTCCCAGTACATTTTAGGGGATTGGTAAGAAGAATGCAACTTATGAAACTATTAGGGAAGGGATTGGTCCAAGGGTCATAGGAAGGTGCTTTTTGGTACCTTGATTGGTGGGAATACTGCATTTCATCAGGCGAGTCCTCCTTACCCCCAATAGGATTGTCTCCCTCCACATGGTCCTCCCTTGGGCCGGAATCGGGAAGTGGCTGCCATTCCCTGTCCTCATGGGAAGAGACCCTCCCCGGGAAGATAGTGGTGACATCGTCCTATTCATCACAATTACCAGATATTTTATTTTATCACACGAGCCAGGTTTATTGTGCTACAACTGGAAATGGAAGTGGGAGGCTGGGCAGGTAAAGAGCTTGCTATATGTTATTGCTCATTCTGCTTCTCGTAGGAGAGAAACTGCTTTATTGTATGTTCTTCGAGGCGGTGAGGCACTAGTGACTTGTGCATATACTGAGAATGATGATTTGATGATTTTTAGACAGTGCAGAGTTTCCTTATTGTATTTGCTGAAAGCTAATTATAGGCCATCATCCTGGGCATTTGCAATTTTTTTTTTTAATCCAAAGCTGTTCTGATTAGAACCTAGGAGATGAAAATATACCGGAGAAGATGCTGTGATGCTTTCATGAGTTTGAATAATTTTTATTTTTTTGTTAATCCTTGTGTATTTATAAGTAAACCTAAAACAAAGGCGGACCATTAATGCACCAGGCCTAAGATTCTGTTATGCTTTTTATAAGTTTTCATTATGTGTTATTGTCGTAGTCAATTTTATCATATGTAATTATGTGTATATTGTGTGCATGTCTTATGTGTGAAATTCTTATCTGAATAAACTTGACTTGACTTAATGTAGTACCGCAAGCACCAGGAATCCAGCTTTAGGTTGCTAGGGTACCAATGTTACTTGTTACCATCATTATTTACCACAATATGAGACTCACCTTGCGATGTCCGTGGATGTGCCGCAGCTTCCTGATTGGTCCAGAGATGTCTGAGAACACTGAATCAGGAAGTGAGTCCGCTGACCGAACCGAGATATCACTATTTTTTTACCTACATTTTGGGTATTTAAAAAAAATCACAACAGAGATGGTCAATCCGTGCATTGGCGCAGTGCAATGCTAGGAGTAAAGTTAAAGGTTCTGATCTAAAAAGAAACATCCAAGGAGCCTGCAGGAATCAATAAAGGCGACAGACTATATAAATGAGCAAATGAAAGCACTCGTATAGCACCCTACACCCTCAGAATTTCTATGGCACGCTTAGGGTCTGGATTCTAGAAATGTTTTGGTGGCTGACCTTTCGTTCAGGGTCTTTTCCTGAACAGCTGGTCTAGAAGAGAGTGCATATTTTTCCGTGTGGGTGCCCAAAGGTGTCACTACATTTACGTGAAAACTCTCTGACTGTGAAAAATGGCTGCTCTAACATAACGCCATTATCCAATAATAAAAATTATAAATAATTGGAGAGATACACAGTGCAGTAGGACATGTATGTATAAGTTGTTTGAATTTAGATTAGTACAACATTTATATTGGTCTCACTTTTTGAAATATCCATTTGCTTTAAACAGAAGAATAATGTTCCTTCAAAACCTCTTGTATAACATTGTAGTACGTCACTGAGTGCCATACCTTTCTTCATCTGTCCGCCACCTGTAACTTGGACCGTTTGAGAAAAGAAGGTTATTTAACAACCTCATTAGTGCTGAAGATCTTTAATGTGGTAATAACCCCCCCACTTCAGTTGGCGTACAGGGCCATTAATGGGCCATCAGCCTCCAGCCCTGTATGCCTGCTGACAAGGAGGTAGTTGATATTCGCACTCTGGGGTTCCATCCAGGGTGCTAATAGTTTTATTCTTTTTTGTTTATGGTAGATGAGCACTGCACATATTGCGTGAGCCCAGTCGTCTGTGGGATGCAAAACAAGATAGCTGCCACCATCGAAATAGAAAAGGGAACAAGTCCCATTTCTATTTCTATGGCATTGGCAGAGCAGAGAAGGAGCATGGAACGGCAAGCCCCAGCAGGTAGTGGGGGGAGGCGAGGGGGCGGTGGGTCTGAAGAGCGGGAGGGCCAAGGTGCTGATGCACCTATAAAATAAGTGGCAGCACCCGGGGAAGGGCTTTGGGTGGCTGGAAAAAAGTGTGAGGCAGTGTCAGTTCTCACCTGCATTTTCAGTCATCTGATTAGCTGAGCACCCTTCCCTGGGTGCGGATGTTAGAAGTGCATCCCACGCATTAAGGACAGAACATTCTAGATCAGAAACCATGGACGGAGCACTACCAATGATATTTTGAGATGGGGGCACATACCTGCTATTGTATACCCCATTGTCACTCATTTATCTAAATGTAATGCCACATGCTTTTCCCAAGCAGGAAAAAGACAGCAACAATGACAGGAATAGTGTCGTATGTGCAGCATTAATGGTCAGGAATTTGGCCTGCAATAGCTGGCAAAGTGCATACAATGAGGATTAGGGAGAGGTTTGCTTCAAGGAATTCCCTGAAAGATTGAGGATTGGGAGCGCTAGTATGAATCCATCAAAAAAGTCAGTGCAGCAATGTCTGCATTGGTGAAAGACATGTAGTTGTGGAGTATACATGCAGTGCGGGTATTGGATATGGGTATCTATAGGGATCAGAACCCTTGCCTTGTCTTCTACTCTGGTCAGCCATTCATGGCTGGTGTGGTGCTCCTATTTCTTTTTTTTTCTGTCCAACTGTCTTCCATTGTCGTACCAGTCCTTACACGTTCATGTTCTAGGTTTGCCAAAATAAGCCTTAACAGGGCATGGGAAATGACCAGTCAGGGATCGCTGAGATAACACCATAGAAAGGAGGTAGGGAACCAGGGAGACCAAGGAAGTATTTTGCTTTGCGCAGTAGAGGACATAGCCTATAGATATGACCTGAAAACAGGAAACAATGGCGGAGCATTAGAGGTCAGAATGGAGAACATTTTGGAACCACTATGTTGTGCAATAAGCACGCAAAGGGGTGGGAGTCTGTTTTCCGAATAATGAGTCCCAGCTAAGTGACTGGAAACTCAGTTGGGCATTGAAGAATCTATTACAGTTGTGGCCACGAGGAATAGGCATCGGGAACAGGGATGTCAGTGCATCGCTTAATTTTGTATTGTTGTTAATAAGATGCTAACCACAAATGTAGTTACTTCATAGCACCCAAAGAGCAAAGAGGGATAATGGTAGGGAAGGAGGAAGGGTAGAAGGGGGTTGAATTATTCTCAACCTGGGAATGTTTCAAATCCGGTGTAGGGGGGAGAGTATTACGTATCAAGTAGTAAGTGCAGGTAACTGCATGAGATGTCAGTCAAAAAGATAACAGTTATTGCAGGCAATTGCGTGAGAGGCAAATCAAGATGTAGGCTGTCTTATGCCTTCCAACATATGAGCATCAGGGACTAAAACATCTTCATATAAAAAGACATTATGTTCACGTGACCATATCTACTATTTGATAGGATCACTATTAGACCCCATGCCCTCCCTCTTACTGGGCAGGCCCTGGCAGTGCCAGAGGACGCGGCGGTATGTGACGGCTACAGCACACTGATACACGACACAATAATCTTGATAATGGGCACTGCGCATTTCAAGATGGCCACCAGGATAGGATGCGGCCAGCCCACTCAAGGTGGCTGACACGGAAAACGTCCGGCCGCAATGCGCTGACGTCACTACTTCACTCACATGATGATCGGGTTAAAAAGAAGCTGCAAGCAACTCACAGCATCTCGCAATCTCAGACCAGAGGGAGACTGCATAGTTACTTAGCCTTTTCTTGTTTTTCTTGTCTATGTCAAGTTCTGTTACAGTCCATGTGGTTCTTTAGTAGCTTTTTCATTACTGGTCTAAGAAACTATCCAAGTTAGGACTTTGTTGATTATAGTACCCTACGTTAGCAGTTACAAGTCCATGTGAATCAACAAGGATGGATGGTGATGGGTGGTTCTCACAAGGCTTTTGAAGATTATAGTAAGTTCCTTGGGGAACGTTGGGGACTGGAGGAAGGGGTGTAGAGTTCCCCTTCCCATGTTAACTTCTTACCATTTTCACACTCTGCAGCTCCTGAGCTGTGGTACCTATTCACAAAGAAAGGGGGGAACAGGCTATAAGTCGCTCCGACCTAGTAGGGAGAGATTCCCCATTTGTGGGGGTTCACAGCATGGGGAGACTTTCCTCCCTGGGTGTGGGTATTCCTCTTCCTGGATTCCCAAGAGACGGGTGAGGAGAAAGGTCAGCTCTGACACTATTACAGCATCTCAGGGATACATTGTGAGTCACTTGATTGCTTGAACTAAAAATGTCTTCAGCTTTTTTATGTCCATTTAGTGATTGCCGAGAGGTCCCTTGGTGATGAGGACGTTTTTCTACCCGGTGGTTCCTGAAGTTCTCAGCAGGCCAGCAGAGGAGCCATAAAGCATTTTTTTCCAATGTCATTTAGCAGTCACATAAGTAATAAAGTGCTATCCACTGTTGGCTCCAGGGTGCCTAAAGCTTCTTTCTCCTCTATAGAGTTATGATGCAGGAGTGAGTAGGTTATGGCCTTTTGAGAAAATTACCTGATTGCTTTGGTAAATGCTTCACTCTGGGCCATTAAAAGGATGACGTGCTTTCTCCCACTTTCCACCCTCTTTTACCTGCTTCAGATCGCCCAGACAGTAAGAGTCAAAGTTCAGGGTGGACCGACGTTCTGAAGTCTTGCATTTTTTCAGGAGCTTCCTATTGAGTGCAAGATCAAAATGAACAAAACACTTAGGGCCTCATCACGAGTTGGGCGGTAGCCCATAAATCTGGTGGCAACGGTATTAGCGCTGCCAATACCCCTCTGCCAGACTACGAGTCAGCGCAAATACTGCCGGATCCAAAAGGAACAAGCGCTATTACAACTGGCGCAATTACAGCCGGCACAAATAGCGCTGACAACACAAGCGCAATTGCAGCTGTATCACAAATGGAGGTATTGGCGGTATGAGCACCGAAAACCGGCGCCAATACAGCTGAGAATGACCCCCTGCATCCAGCTGGAGGTCAAAGAACCCAGGTGCCAAGAATCAAGCCACAGTTGCACACAATGCTCACCAGAGGCTATATTAGACACACCCAGGCCCCAAACACTGATTCCAATAAGATGCGTCCATGCATTGCTGTAGGCTGGGCCAGGTAGCTGCTCATGCTGCGCCTGGACCTCGAGATGCAGGCCAACTAGGCCAGAGCTCAGGGAGCACAGGAGGTGGGGGGTGACGAGGAGGTGGAGGGCAGCCCCAGCAAGGTGAACACTCATCCCCAGGGTCAGGCCATCACCCTGGGCCCTCAGTGACACCCAACTGGTAATTGAATACCGCCTGAGCAGGGAGACCATCACTGAGCTGCTGGCCATAATTCGTGAAGACATTGGGAGCAGGATCAAAATCCATACATCCGTGCCCCCAATGTTGAAGCTGGTGACAGTCCTGCAGTTCCTGGGGACAGGCACCTTTCAGCACTCTGTGGCCATGATGTACAGCATGACACAGCCCCATTCAGTGCAGTCCTGGGCCAGGTGCAAGCTGCCCTCCTGCGCCATGTAAACCGACATATTGCACTGCCCACCACCCAGGATCAGGTCAACATTAAGACAAGGTTCCATGCCAATGCACAACTGCCTAACATCATAGTAGCCATTGCCTGTATCCATGTTGCATTTGTGGCACGCCAGGCCCATGAGGCCATATACAGGAACCAGAAGCACTACCACTCACTCAACATCCAGTTGATCTGTGGCCCAACCTCTTCATCAGCCACTGCTGTGCCTGCTACCCAGGTTCCACCCACGACGCCATGGTCCTCCACAACAGCACACAGTCAGGATACATGCAGAAGCACAGAGGACAATGGACCTGGATAGTGGGTGAGTACAATCCCTGCCACACATGCACAGTGAAACACCAGACAGAAAGGGAGCGATGGGTTGGCAACACAGAAATAAAGCATGGCATAAAAAGTGGCAGCACTGGCAGCACCCAGGCAGTGCATGCACCAACGTCAGGGGGCGTACAAGGTAGCATGCACACGTCAGACACACCTGAACACATACACTGACTGACACAGACAGCTGCCATCACAACGACACACTACACCACATGTACCACAATGCATCAGGAATGTGGCACAGCGCTGATCCACACAGCAGCACACAACAGCAAATCCACCCGTGCCACAGCCATTTGCCCATGTGCAATCACCATGGACACCCCACAAAGCACCCACCACATTGCCACAGGGTGCATGGACCGGCAAAGGAATGCATGCCACCATTTACAAATGCTGCACAGCCATCACACATTCTCATTGCATGGGCGAGATGCACATGGCTAACAATGTCCTGATACCTTTAGATATCAAAACCAAGTATGAGACAATTGACTGATGCCTGAATGTCACCCCATGGAGCTGACTCTGGTTAGCCACAGCTGGTGTGGCTGAAGACCCCTGTGCATGACCCACGCACACCATACAAGACCGCCTACAACAAGGCATGATTCCATTGCCTAGATCCCACTGGTGGAGCGCTAATGTATGCCCCTGACAAAGTTGGGAACATTTTACTGGTGTGTGCAATACTCCATAACATTTGTTTGAGGAGGAATGTGCCACTATCCCCTGATGCGGACAGGCTACACCCAGAGGAAGAAGCTGAAGAACATCATGAGGCAGGAGCCAGAGCAGACACTCACAGGGATGACGTGCCGGAAGGGAGACCGGGTAGGTACTAATAGATGATTTCTTTTAGAACTACACCACACCAATACATTTCACTTGTACACAATCAGGAATGTCCACGCATTCTTGATTTCCAACTAACCTTCGTCTAACATTTAGCACCAACTAACCTCCCTTTCCTGCCCACCTCCAACTCCCCAGTATACAATCCCCCTCCCCGCTCACCACCAACTCCCCAGCACACAATCTCCTCTCACCCTGCCCCCTAAGGTGTTCATGGCATGGCCGCACAGCCCAGCAAGAGTCATGCCATTTACGATGGCCTTGTCCTTTTCCCTGCACTCCCAGCAGCTGGTGAGCACAGCTGGCGCAGGGACAGGTGCCTCGGGGTGCTCTGCCGCGATTCCTCTGTTGGTGTGGTCGAACTGGAAGGTATTGAGGCCACCCGCTACAGATGTTGCAGTTGGAAGTCATTGGTTTCCCAGATCTGCTCGCTCTCTTTGTTCGAACCGCGTCAGTGATGCGGTGCATGCTGTTACAACCCTCCATGTCTGGGCATTGTCACGTGCCATGCTCCGTATTGCACCATGGATGGTGTCCCTAATTGCCTCCATGTGGTCAGAGTGGATGTTGGCAGTAGCCTCCACCTGCCTTTTCCTTGCTTCCATGTCACCCAGCCTCTGTATAATCATTCCCAATGTGTGCAATGGTGAGGGGGTACGTTGTCTGGATGGGCTGGCAACGGGGGAGCCGAAGGAGTGGGTGTCCGTGTCCAGTTTAGAAGTGTGGCACGGCCGGTGGCAGGGTGGGCTCTCAGGGCTTTGGCTGCACTGTTGGCAGCATGGTGGGCTTTTGGGTGTGGAGGTCGGTTGCCTGCACAGACTGCATCCAGGGGTTTCGGGCACTGCTGCATGGTCACTGTGACTGGTGCTGTCCCCTTGTTCATCCAGTGTCATGGTCAGAGGTGGCGTGTCCTCTCTGGTGGTGTCAACATTGGCAGAGGTGTTGTCTGTGGCAACAGATGTGCTTGCTCCTGGTGGGCTGGGCTGGTGGTGTGGGCATGGCTCCTGCTGCAGTGGGGTGTGGTGGGATGGGCCTTGCACCTATGGGTCACATATCTGACCCCTTGCGGGTGGTGGTGTCATGGAATGGCATACTCCCAGACGGGCCAGCTGCTTCCTCATCCTCCAACGCCTCTGGTGAAGCTTGTGTTCCTGTAGGAGATGTAGGGGATGGCGTTAGAACACATTCTCCCCTGTGCTTTGGCATGCACAATGATGAATACATGGTGATGTGTGTGGAACAGGGCTGTTGGACTGATGAACAGACCTTTGGGGCTTTTGCAAGTGGATTGCCTATGATGGGAACAGGCGCAAGAAGGGGGGCACATAGGGGGTTTGCATTTGGCCATAGGCGGATGGCAAGGGTACCTTAGTGGCGTAGCTGTTGCTTGTCTTGCATGCATCTGATCCACATGCCCCAACGTTGCTGACACGCGTGATATTTGGGGTGGTGTGGTATTTGTCACTTTGAGGCCCTTATGGGGCACTGCTGTGCTCCCACCATGGGTGTGTGCTGCACGGCGCTTGGATGTGTACCTTGGCTGCCCTAACCACTGCTCTGACTCACAGGGGTGGCCTTGGTGCACTGGCACATGGATGCTGCGGTAGGTGCCTGTAGTGGCTCCCATACACTGTGCCCACAGTCACAATGCCCAGCTCATGGGTCGTTAGACTGGGGGATACTGTGCTAGGCTGTTGTTGTTGCATGCACATGTTGGGGGGGGGGTTGACTCAACTTCTGCCTCCTGGCTGCCGGAACCCACTGCTGCACCTCCGACACCCTCGATTCCCTCCATGTCGAGCACCGAGCTGCACTTCTCCCACAATGTGAGTGCTAGTGGCGGCGGTGGGCCTCCCCTGTGACCATGGTGTCCTGCCTGTGCTGGGACAGCAGTCCCCGGACCCAGACACGCAGGTAATTCCATCAATTCCTGCAGTCTTCCCCGTCCCGGGGGACGCGCCCGACTGTGGTTGCCTTCTGGCGCACCCTCTGCCAGATTTGGATGCAGTGCTGGGAGGAGGTTTTGCGCTGCCTTGCACCGTAGAGCTCATTCATCATGGTGGGCCACAACCTCATCGACCAGCACAACTAGCTCAGCCTCTGTACATTTTGGTTTTCTTAGCCGATCTTGGGCTGCCCTACCCCTGACGCTCTACTGGACATTTTTGGTGCTTGGGCAGTGTTGATGGCTGCCAAGCACTCTGATTTTTAATGCATTGGGATTTCCAAAATGGCTGCCGCAGTGCTTCCCATTACGGCGGTGATGAATTTCCCGCCGGTGCTAATTGTGCCGACCACGGAAGTGCTAAATTCACTGGTTCTCTGGGCAGTAGCACGCCTTTCGCGCTGTTTCCGCTGGACGCAATTAGCGTGTCTGCTGGGGCCGAGTGTGCATGCTCGCGCACCTTGTGATATGGTGGTATTTTTGCCACCGGTCCGGGCGCTAACTCTATTTCCCCTCGGCAGAAATAGCGCCCGCTTAATGCCCAACTCATGATGAGGCCCTTAGTGCCCTGTTATTTGGTCTACTACACATTATACACTATCGGCCACTAGGATTCCGAGGTTTTGATTTTCCAGTTATTCTACTTTCGCCTTCCCTCCTCAGTAGTTTGCGATGATAATGATGCCCTCTCCAGGGTAGCAGAGGAGTACTTTCTCAGAATGGCAGAGCGGAGCCACATTGGAATGAGGGTATAGTGACTTGGGGACCCAATGGGGAATTTCCCAGCGCAATTACTGTGCGGTAATACCTCTGGAGGTAATTGCACTGAAAATGGGAATTTTTCTGGTGTGTTTACCCCCAGCTCTATGCTGGGGGTAAACATGCCAGACTCGAGATTGGGCGGACTATTAAATGAAGCAGTAACAGTGTTCCTGCTGCATTCAAGGGCCACCACCCAACTCGTGATGAGGCCCATAATCATGAGATTCTTGATATGAATACACTATATAACTTAATGTTGAGGAAGGCACCTTATATCTTAGTAGTGGGGAAGAAACTCTATCCAAGTGCTAGAGTGGGTGATGCTTTAAATTATTTCCTGTGTGATTGAGTATGAAAATGTACACCCTTAGCACTTAAGGGGTTAATAGTGAACTCGGGCAATATACACCCTGATCAGGAAGTGGCTAGGTGCTATGTCTCTGTGACTGTAGCATAAGCAAAGAAGTGTCTGGCATGTTACTGCGAGTTTGAGCCAAGAAGCATCTCTGTGCTATATCCTGCGGATTGTGTTGTGTTCAGAGAAGCTGGGAGAGAGCAGTTGCCCCATGAGAGGGAGACCCCAACCCCTTATCATGTGGTCCATCCTGATACTGTTATGGAGCTCGGTCCTGAAGAGGGAATTTTGGTTTAGTTGTATGTAACCCCTTATTCATGAAAGGCTTTTATCCCAATCCCATCCCGACAAAGCTAAACAAAGTCTTTAAAATATACTTTTGTGTAACATGTTTAGTTGGATCTGCCATGTGTTGAGTCTATCACACAACCATGCTCTGACTAACTCTTCCCCTTAATCCTTCATACCGGGGGAGACGCAACAAATGACCAAACTACAAGGTGTATGAAGGATACATTCTAGATAAAATGCATATCAACATAACAAGAGATTCTACATGTGGTAGCTATCTGCTAAGTTCAACATCACATGTTATCAGCACCATCTGCATGATATAATTTATTGACTTGTGTTATTCAAAAATGTTGATAAAATACAAAACTACAGTAAATACAAATGTCCCACATATTCACAAAAATAAGCGATCATACATAATTACAGTAAAGTGCAAAGTGCTAGATACATATAAAGTGCAAAATGTGAATTACATATATATCAACAATATGTCCACAGAACAATGTTTAGCACAATAAGTGCTAGAATAAGTGTGAATAAATGCAGAAAGTAAGAGGTTGTTAAACTTGTTTAGAGGTTTTCCCTCTGTGCTCTTAATTTTATTCCTTGTTATTAAATTGTGCTCCCTCTTCCCCAAATTTCCTAATTTTACTTGCTTTGTATTTTTATGTGATTCAGTCTCGTGGTTTTAATACTCACTTGTCGTCCGCCTGTGGCAGTATCTCTTCACACTCTATTCCTCTCCTACACCTCACAGGTCACCTGACCTTTCTGCTCTGCATTTATGTGCCGGCAGATCCACCCGTGCAGCGGTCGGGTGCAGCAAGCGCGCCTGATGCATGACAAAGGCACACAAAAGTCAAGCCCATCGGTGCCCGTCCGGACCTCAGATGGATCATGGGCTAATCCTAACCTTCACGTTCTGCCTATATCCACTTTGCCATCTATAAACTCTCTATTTCATAAGAGCATACTGGCTTTGGCCCCTCCTAAAACCGGTTTGCCTCCAGGTCTCCCGTTGGCACCCTTGGTAATCCCAGTGGCTGACTTGAGCTCAGCCTTCTTGTTACATTGTTTGCTCCTGAATACTCATTCCTTGGTGGCTCATGCAGCTTGTTGGTTTGATCGTTTACAAGATCTTGCTCCTGATTGCCTGTTTATAACAGAAACCTGGCTCTCTAAGACATCGGGCCCCTCAGTGGTTCAATTCCTCCCTGCTGAATACAGTAAACTTCATGCTGATCATATTGCTGATCACCCAGGAGGGGTTGTTGCCCTTATTTTGAAGTCTGTTTTTAAATCTTCTATTGTACCCCTTAATTTTGTAGCCAAAGTGGAACTGTAATTAGTGTGGATTTTGCTAAGGGCCTCTCTGCCGCCCCTCCACCCCCGTTACGACTCTACCTTTGTTGACTCTTTTGTAGATTTGGTGGCCAGCCTTCAGCTACTTTAAGACCATTTTGTAATAGCTGTTGACTTCAATCTCCAACCCAATGATCGTTATTATTGTTTAGCCACTCAATTTATTCCTGCTATGATGGATTTGAGTTTTCTGCAGTTAGTAACTCAACCTACGCATCAGCTTGGTAACACGTTAGACGTTATCTTTTCACAAAATACTATTACCTCTATTTTTCCTGTACTCAAGATAACCTGGTAAGATAATTTTTCTGTTCCTTTTAGTATGGTTTTTGACTGTTGCCGACCCAAATATTCGGCCCATAATGTTAGTAGGTGGAGCTGGTACTCTATTGATCCCTTTGTTATTTCATCCCATATTCTGGAGGCCTGTGGCCCATTAGGCTCTCTTGATTTGGCCATGTTAATACGTATATTTACTTCTTTGGCGGACCTTTTGGTCGCTTTGAAAATCCATAAAGTTTGTGGCTGACCCTCTGAGCCCTGGTTTAATGAGGATCTGAAGCAGCTAAGGCTTAAACGTGGACAAGCAGAGTGTAAGTGGCACATCTCCTACTGCCCTTTAGATGAGGTGCTATTGCGCCAAGCTATCACAAAGCCATCCTCAAGGTGAAATGCATTTTCTATACTCAGCGTATTGAGACTGCGCTGAACCAGCCAAAATAAACATTTAATCTTGTTCAGTTACTGTCCACTAAGTCCACTCCACAGGCATCTGTTCCCCCCTCAGAGATGCTCTGCGATTCTTTGGCCAGATTATTTATTCAGGAAATTGCAGACATCTGGGATAAGATCTTGCAGTCATGTTTGAGAACTGGCACATATGCCATGGATACATCAAGCCCCTCTTCTAATCAGCTATGGGCTGATTTTCCTTCCTTTTCAGTGGCTGAAATAGTGACTACTATTAAGAAAATTAAGTCTGCCTCTCTTATTGATGCTATTCCATTGTCCATTTTGAAAAATTGCCTTCTTTCGCTCCTAGAGTGGCTCATGCAGTTAATATTTCATGTTCCTCTGGGGCGATTCCTCCGGCATTAAAACATGTGCTTGTTATCTCTCTCCTCGAGAAGCCATCTTTAGATCCTACTACTCTGGCAAACTTTCATCCTATATCTCTTTTGCCTTTTTTGACGAAACCTCTTGAGTCATTGATTGGCCCTCTGCTTGGCAAGTTTCTTGAAGAGACTCACTCCTTGATGCCCTTTAGTCAGGTTTCCGCCCTGGGCGTGGCAATGGAAGTGTGCTTGTCTCTGTGGTAGATCATTTGGCCTGTCTCCTTGACCAGTGTGGAGTGGATGCACTGATTTTATTAGATCTATCAACTGCATTTGATACTATCGACCACTCCACCCTGCTCAATCGTTTATCTGGAGCAGGCCTTATGCGCACAGTGCTATCATAGTTTCAGTCTTTTTTATGGCTCACTCTGTGAGGGGTCAAAAATGCAAGACGGACAAGTAGATCGAGTTCTCTCAAAATTAGCAATTGTTTTAACAGTAATGGTGGCCTAAACCTCTAACTCTCCCAGACCGAACAGACCCAAAAGCTAAAGAAAACATACCTAGTGTCTAAACATCTCTGTCTCTCACACTCCTACATACAGCAAAATCATAAACAGAGTATCTGGCTGTTCAACTTCACAGCATAACATGTAAGTGCAAATAAAGAAAGTACAAACATAAATCTTTGTATCGAGGGCTGAATCCCATTCCCCTGGATCAGATCAGAATTTTTCCATCTAAAAGTCAAAATTAAGCAAGTTATTTCAATAGCCAAGTTCCACTCAAAGTAGGATATAAAGTTCTGTTCCCTCCACAAGTTCTTCTCCTGGCAGCGCAATCGTCTTATTGCCCAATATGTTCTATAACTCAAGACAATGTTCAAAGTATCCACAAACTGCTTGTTTGATAAAACAAAAATACTTATTTTTATACTAAACAGTTTTTTCAAGATGGTTTCACAATAGTTCAACAAGTACACCAACAGATGTATTGTTTTTGTTTTGCCACAACCTTACCACATTACAATACTCCAACTTCTTCCTGGGACACTCACCTGCCAGGATTAACCACTAAGTTTCCCTTTCCTGATCTACTCACCTGCCAGGACAAAACTCCTACAACTACCATCAGTATCTTGTGGCAAGGCTTGCTTCAAAACTTCCCACACTTCATTCTTTAATGGGGAAAGTCACATCCACAATTGTTTTATTCATTGATGAAGTATTTCACACTGGTTCACTTGCCCCCGGGAATGCAGATTATATTTCTCTACCCCTGTATAATCCTCACAAGGAGGGATTCTGTTCTGCCAACTTTGTTTTCCTTTGCTTACCCTTTTTTGGCTTGGGCAATCTCTTTCACTTTGTTTAAACCAATGTTTCTTTTCCCCTTTGTTAAATATTGTCCCCTATAGGATTGGACAATGGTGGTTACAATGTTTGTTAAATATTGTCCCCTCTTGGCTTGGACAATGGTGGTTACAAAATGTTGCCCACTCTTGGGTTGGACAACCGTGATTACAATGGTTCTCTTCACTCTCCCTCTTACAGCGAGAATTGTGCTCAAATCGCTTTAATTTATTAACTCAGTATTCAAAATCTTTCTTGTAATCAGTTCTGTATTTAAAATCATTATGTGGTAACAACGGTTGGGTTAGGAGAACCCCTGCGTCACCTAGACAAGGCCAACTCACCGGTCTGCTGACGCGTCTCCTACGGACTCAGTGACTGTATTCCTGCTTTTGGCAGTGAAACCCATGTACTCAACAGCTCCGGTCAGGTTTCCTTCTCTCTCGCCTTCTGCATATGGAGCTGCTTTCACTCCAAGTGTGCTCCAGAGAACTCCACACGCCGGAGCATCATGCAGGATGGGGAGAGAGTCTCTCTCCCTCCGGGCAGCCAGTTTCTTTACCATTTCCCACTGTGCACTGTCTGCCCTTTATAGGATTCTGGACTTCTGCCACAGCTTGACTACAGCGTCCCACTTTCATCTCAGCTGCGTTCTTGTCTTCTGCACAGCATTCAAACTGCTGCTTCCACTGCTTCTCATGTCTCCTGCTTCTCCATCTCTTTCTCTTTCTCTTTCTTTTTCTTTTTATGGCCTGCACCTGAAGGGGCTTTAAACATTTGAAAGTCCCGATCAGGTGTGGGTCATCAGAACCACAAGACTGCATAATGCAGTTCTGCACCTCTGAACCCCTCTTCCTTGTGCCAATACTTATGGCATTATGGGACTTGAAGTCCCTGATATTCCTATTTATTTTAATTCCCAGATTTTAAACTTTATAATAGGCCATCAGTAGGCTAGGATCACTGGGGAAGTTATTTATGGTTTTCTCCCATTCTACTTGAACTGAACCTCCCCCCATGTGATCTTCCAACATAATACCGGCCCCAGGTCAGGACCAGGTAGTGGCTGCCTTTACCTGGCCACATGAGAAGGGATCCAGGACAGGGTTTCTGGGATGATAACCTTTGATTCATCACAGCACCCAGTCCCTTTTGCTGCCTCCTTTTCAATATGGTCCAGCCACTCTGACCTGTGGGGTTCCCCAGGGGTTGGCCCTTTCCCCTGTTTTGTTTAATGTTGATATCCGGCTGTTGATCGCCCCCTGTCTACTCCAACAGCTTCCGGTGCTACTCCTACCCTGATGATACGCAAATCATTATTCAGTGAATTCCTTTGAAGATGATACTGCTTCTCAGCTGAGGGGTTGCCTGGAGGCGGTGGGCACGTTGGATGGGCGACAACTGGCTTAAGTTGAATGGTGACAAGATGGATGTGATGGTGGTTGGTCCCTTGTCTGCGTCAGCCCTGTGATTCCTGGCCTTTTGGCCCTACTCTGTTGGCCCTTTGCCTACTCGTGTCTGTGCAGTTAAGGACTTAGGTGTGAAACTCTCTGCATTATTGTCCTCTGCATCTCAGGTTAGTGCAGTTTGTTAGTCTGGGCACTTCCAGTTGAAGGTTATTCGGGAAACAATCTGCTTCCTTCCACTGCATCTGCGTGCCCCAGCGGTGGTATCTTTGGTACTCAGTATCATTGACTACTGCAACTTGTTGTATTTGGCTCAGCCGGGCTTTGTGATTAATCACCCTCAGGTCTTACAAAACTCAGCTGCTCGAGTGGTGACAGGCACTCCCTTCAGAGCCCATATCTCCACTGTCCTCCATTCTTTGCACTGGCTTCCAGTTGCCACACAAATTCATTTGAAATCCCTCTTTATTGTACACCAGGATTTCTATGGGCTGAGTGCAGAATACCTACAACATAAATTCTGACCTTCTGTGGGCTCTCTACACTCGCAGCATGATGGCCTTTTCCAGGTTCCCAGATATAACCTATCCCGGGCGGGTGTGCAAGCTTTCTCCATTGCTGCCGCCATACTTTGGAATTCTCTTCCATGCACTCTTAGGGTTACTGCAAATCATCTGCTTTTTCATAAATCACTCAAAATTCTTTTGTTTTAGTCGGGTCCTATTTGTCCTTCCCTCGGTTTGCATGTCTCTGTTTTGTCTCTGTAGCGCCAAGATGCATTCTGGCGAATATTCACGCTATATAAAATTCTGTAACATAACAAAATATAAGAACATTAAAAAATGACTCCATTCACACAGTATCAAGGAATGAGCCATCATGACTTGTGAAAATGAAATGATATCTTGTATCTAGACTGTATCCTTCATACACCTTGTAGTTTGGTCTAACTCTTGCACCACACAATAATGTAATCTGCCTTCACAGAAAAGTCTTGGCTTTACCAGGTGGGGTGGGAGGTTTATTCTCTCTATGCCTGATCAGCACATGCACACAGATCATATTCATATAGAATCCTACTCAATCCCTCAACCCTTCTGTGCCTTCCATTTGTCTGTATTCTGCTCCCACTTCTTTCTCTCACCAATGCACCTTCTTCCCTTCTGCAGACCATGATCTGGGCACAACGTGACATTAATTGGGCAAGCTTCGGTGCAGTAGGACCACTACTGTATTGGTGGCTGCAGCAGATAAACATAACACAATATAGTATGGCATAACCTGCACACAGCTTTTAAAAGACCCTCTCCCCAAATTACAAACAGCACAAATCTTCACCTCTAACATCAACTGATACACCCAGCCCCATGCAACCATGCCCCCACTCTGAAAGCATGAGGTTCCCTCTCTGCACACAAAGCCTGCATTGCGCATAACACATCACATCTAGACTGCTATCATGCATGCAGAGCTTAGGGTACTTCTGACCTGCACCATCAACGCAAAGCACCACTATCTCGCATTTCCTCTCCTCCCACCGAACCAAAACCACCCGCTTTGTTCCAGATGCTCCACAGCACCACGAGACTATGCAAATGGTATGGATGTGTGGTATTAGGGGCGGCCTTAGCGGCGGCAGAGCCCTGGGCAGTGAAACAAAAATTGGGAGGGTACCAATTTTTTTTTAACTCCCCTCTCCCGCTCCGGAGTAGGGAGTAAATCACTGGAATAGGGCACTGATGCTAATGCATCAACGCTCTATTCTAATGAAAACCGGCCGCTGCCACGCACGGAGGGAGGAGGTAGTAACCTTAATAGGGTGCTGATGCAAAAGCATCAGCGCCCTATTGTTATTAAATGCGCCTTGCTACCGCACTGAAAAGTCCGGCACCAGCAGAAGAACGCAGGCATTTTATTTTAATAGAGCTCCTGCCACGCCTTTTCCCACCACGGCAGCTCGGGGGAGCCGCTGAAAGACTCCCCCGCGCTGGCATGGGGGGGCTAATGGCATTCCGAGCAATCCCCAGGTCGGCCCTGTCGTAAAAGCCGGCTCTGAGTGGTATAAATACCATTAACACAACGTAACATTCATGACAAACATGCGTGTGAAAGGATGAATGCTTCAGTCAGGGGTGTTGCTAGCCGGGGATATGCTAATTTTGGGACTGTGGGGGCAGGGGGCTAGATAGCCTTTTTGGTTGTAACCCCTCAGCTTCTATCCGGGGCTACAACCAAAAGACCCAAGTCTATAGCCCCCTCAGCCCCGCCCTAGCAACGCCTCTGGCTTCGGTTAGGCCTTTCGGAATGCAAGTTTTTTCTAGAAGGTTGCACACAGATCTGAACTGAGCACTTAAGTATCACATAAGGGTGAACAGTATTTAGGTTTGCGCAACGAAATCAAACGATGGAAATAATTTCCACTGAAGGTCATTATGTGTAAGACTTCCGATGCTTGTTCATTGCTGAAGATCCTGCATACTTTGCTGGATTTTATTTGGCCAGCCTCAGATACCCAGCCCGACTTGTTACGGGTGGTGCAAACAAGCTACAGCTGATGGGGAGGAATGGTGCCCAGCAGAGATCTAGTCCTAAAAATGAAAGTGGGGAGACTTATCTATACATGCCAACATTCAGATGCACCGGGGAGGCAGATTTCGGAGGGAAATTGGGAGATGCATATTTCCCATAGGAATGCATTGGGGATACAGTTATTTTAGGCAGGAGACCGTAAAAAAAGCAATATTTTTCACCTAAAAATCGGGAGTCTCCCGTTTAAATCGGGAGGGCTGGCATGTATGCTTATGAACAAACGCAATGGGATGTGACGTCACCAGAAATATGCATATCAAGGTAAGATATGCACATTTAATTAAATTGGATTTGCATAACCACCCAAATTGCACAGGACGAATGGCATTTGCCTTTCATAAAATCAACACACACACAACTGAGAGAGGATATTGTCTTCTAATATTGTTTTTGAAAATGTTAGAAGGTGTGCATGTTTTAAACTCCAAGAACCAATACAAATGTTTTCCCTGGAACTTGCAGTCCCGAAATGGGCCGTTTCACCTTTAGTAGTGTGTTATTTTTCATCAGGTTACATAGTGCAGTGGTGAAGGGTCTGGCCTGCAAACCTGACGACTGCGGCTCGATCTGGAGGTCGGATTAAAATCATAAATTCAAAGAGGGCATTCAATGTTTCTCATTGAGGCCACCCTCTGGAAAAAGTGGGTGGATTCCGTGTACCCTCGACTTGAGTCCTGCTGCCCACTGGAACTCCCAGAAGCTGAGAGGAGTTCGCTCGCGCATGCGCGCCCATCGCATGTTGGTGTTCCTGTTGCTGTTCGGCCTGTGTCCATGTGTGCCAGCTTCAGCAGCCTCGCCGTTTGTGGCTGGCTTGCCAATTACCCAAACAGCCTGACACAAATTAGGCGACCCTCCTAATGCTGTCCTTGTTGTGGGAGAACCAGCAGGTCTTCATGCTTACAGCATTTTCCCTTGGATTGGTGGTCCTGTGGGGCCTCCGGATAGTTGAGTAAATTGCTGTAATATGTCTGCGATGCCAGGATCAGCATCTGTGCTAACAACATGCGCGTAATGAAGATTAATTAAACCTGCAGTCTGGCATTTGGTGATTTTAGAAGAAAGCACCCGCAAACTGAGCTCTGTGCTTGCTAATTATAGGTCTGATTGGGGTTATCTTGTTACCCACGTGGGGGTTTTACGATACATCTGGTTTGTGAAACACCAATCAGACTATGAATTGCTTTTCTATTTTAAGGCCTGCATTAAAAGAATTGGACCAAAGAAGTCAGAGAACAACATAAGTTACTTTCAAAGTTCTCTGCTAATGGCCACGCTAAAGTCAGGTTTTCCTGTGAAACGGGTTTATCTGATTATTTCCCAATGCTGCTTTCCCAAAAATACAAACAATAAAAAATAGAACTACAAAACCGATTTTCTTTTGGCTTGAACTGCATACCCGCACAGGATGTAGGCGTCCACTTGCTCCACACTCGATATGTCTTGCAAAGAAGGTGGACATCCCGTTTTTGCAGTAACCCAATTCTATGTTGGGTTTTGCCTGTTAGGAAGTGCTAATGTGCCACCTTTAAGCCACAACTATTGCTTTGTAGAACAGCCGGGAGGGCGATAGCATGTGAGAAGGGACACACAGCTTGAAGATTTGTTTATTTATTTACCTGCCTATTGACTGCCCATGGCCAGGCTAATATGTATGGCCCTTCCCACCCACTTCCTGCCTAAAATACATTCTCCTGGGATCTCCTTGTGGGATCTCCTTGAGCTAGCTTTTTCAAGCTGTAACAACAAACTTTGTGCTAGACATGCCTGCCAGTGTTATTTCAAAGTAGTCTTCTGAGAGTTCATGGATTAATTGGAGCTGTAAACGAGCTACTGGTGTAATAAAGTATCTTGACCAAGTGTGCATTCTGCTGCTTCATGATATATAAGCACCCTGCACGTCCTTCTCTCTAGTCCTGTTAAAAACAAGAATTAGCAAAGCCACATGTTTTTGTCTTGTGATAGATATTAGGTAGGCATTTGCCATGCACTCCTTTTATATGCCCAGGTACTCACACCCCTATTTTGTAGCTGCTACCATTAATGGCCAGTCAGTACCCTCACAACATAGTCTGGCAAATGCATGCCTTCCCATGCCTACACAAAACCCTAAACTGTTGCCATTGCCAATGCTTGCGGTTATTTAGGGGGGCACTGTCACTTCCTATAATTTCCCATGGAGACCTCTCTCTATAACTCATCTGCGAGTTTTGGCTATTTTAGCTTTTTGAAACTGAAATACATTTTTGGTTCCAAGGAAGTTTTGCTCCATTTCATGTTTTTTTTGGACACGTGCACCCCATCAAATGTGATTGATCAACACTGAAATAGAAAGTTTAATACACAGGACCTCGTTGCGAGTTTGGGGATTAGTGGTGTTAATAGCGCAAAACAGAATGACCACCAGTGGTCAAAGCGGCATCTCCACCTAATTGTGTGTTTCTTTTATTCCATGTTATGAAGTCCCATTGTGCTTCATTGAGGAATCGAGTTACTACTGCCGGTGGTAAAACTATATTTCTTTTTAGGTAACACCGCCAGGCACATACCGCTTGTGGGTTTAAAAGCCCATAGTAACGTGTACTGAAAAAACAGAGGTTAATGCTGTGTATTCCTGTTTTTTCAGTTACCTCCAAACCTGTAATGAGGCCATGAGTCTTCTGATAAAATGGCCACTCTTGTGTTGAGTCATTTCAGTCGAACATATAGGCCTGGTTGGTAATAACAACAGAAATTGAATATGGTACAAGTAACCCACGTTCTACTCTATTATGTTAGTTTAGTTTTATTTTCAATTAGAGTACAGTATTTTAATGGAATGGAGAACAGCCGACACGTGTTTCGACACTTGCGTCTTCTTCAAGGCTGAGTGGCACAACCACATACAATAATCATGTTCAAATAGACACAAAACATAGTACATCAACATATGTGCATGATTAGAACTTAACCGAATTCCAAATTCATACCACAGCTTACTGGTGACAACGTCATTGATACCTTCAATCAAGCAATAACTAGAGATATTCATCAATATTTGGACAAAAGGTCTAAACCCTGGTACAAATCCAATCTTACCAACAATCAAAAAATTGCTTGACGGGACTTAACCAATGATACCGACATTGTTATCAAAGAGGCGGATAAGGGGGGGGTAATATTGTCATTTTGAACACTTGTGACTATATCTCCATGGGCCTTAAACACTTCAATACCCCTGGATGTTATCTGGTACTGAAATCTAATCCTAGCAAACGAGTTGTATCGGACCTAATTGAGTTAATTGATTGCTGGTATACCATGGGTTATTTGACTGATGATGAAAAGGAATTTCTATTGATCAAAGAACCTACCCTACCTACCATGTACTTCTTGCCTACGATTCATAAATCCTTTGAAGTCTTGCCAGAAGTCAGACCGATAATGAGCGGAATTAATTGGGCCACAGAAGGCTTATCAAAATACTTGGATGAAGCCCTTAAACCGTATGTTGTCTAATGACTTCCTACATCAGAGACAGTTCTCACATTCTTCAAGACATTCTTGCCATCAATTGGGAACCTGATTATTTGTTGGTCACCTTTGACGTTGTTTCCCTGTACACTAATATTAATCATGATCTAGCCTTGCTTACACTTGATTATGTCTTTAGAAACAGCTTGGCATCATTCCTAGAACATGTTTCCATGCGTAAACAGTTTTTACAATTTGTGCTAGCTAACAATGTCTTCATCTTTAATGACCATTTCTATCTTCAACTAAAAGGGGTGGCCATTGGTGCTAAATTTTCCCCCTCACTGGCCAATCTCTTTATACATCATTTTGAAGAAACACATATTTTGAATCAAACTCAATTTGCTGCTAATATTATTACTTGGCGACGATTCATTGATGATATCTTTCTGATCTGGAAAGGGACTGAAGATGATTTGAATGACTTTCTTATTTTTGCAAATACTAACTCATTCTGTATCAGTCTAACCAGTACGTATGACTCCAATCAAATTGATTTTTTCGTAGACTTACATATCTTTGTTGAATGTCAACAGCTTCTGACCAGTACTCATAGGAAGCCTACTGAGGTCAATTCCATGTTAGCAGCTGTCATGCCCGCGCCGCTGGCGCACGCATTGGCAACCATCATGGACTACATTTATCCTCCTAATACTCCTTGAACAACACCTTTTCACGCCTTGGTCTTTTATTTCCATTTGCTCAACTTTGGTTCTTTCTTATTTTATTCAATTAACTACATTTACCATAATGCACCTGGCTGCAGTCCTCAATTCCAGGCTATTCTCATTCATCGTTATTGGGACCACAATCCCCAGAAGCCCTAGAGGCCAGTGCTGCTTCCACCTGCTCAGGTCCAGAGAGGGAGGAGGCAGATTGTCTTCAGGTGTGCTGCTACAGGTGCTGTCAATTAGCCAGCCTCAGAACAGGGCAGGGCTGTATATAAGCAGCTGCCTGCAGGAGCACAGTGTCTTGCATCTTGAGATCTCCCAACTCCTGTTTGCCTTGACCCGCTACTTTGTATGCTGTTCCTGTTGCTGCATTATCCTGTTTTGATCCAGTGTCCCTTCCGGGCTCCCTGCCTTGCAGCCGATCTCGCTCCGCTGCCTTCTACCTACAGCCCTTGTCCTCTGGGCTCCCTGCTCTGCAGCCTGCCTCACTCCGGCTGCCTTCGGTCCTTGTCCTCTGGGCTCCCTGCCCTGCAGCCTGCCTCACTCCGGCTGCCTACAGTCCTTGTCCTCTGGGCTCCCTGCCTACAGCCTGCCTTACTCTGGCTGCCTACAGCCCTTGTCCTCTGGGCTCCCTACCTTGCAGCTTGCAACCGTCTGCTGTCTCCAAGCCCTTGTCCTCTGGGCTCCCTACCTTGCAGCCTGCACCTCTTCGCTGCCTACAGCCCTTGTTCTCTGGGCTCCTTTCTTGCTGCCAGCTCCCTCCGCTGCCTACAGCCCGTGTCCTCTGTGCTCCTTCCTGGCAGCCTGTCTCCCTCCGCTGCCCACAGCCCTTGTCCTCTGGGCTCCCTGCCTTGCGGCTTGCTACACTCCTCTGCCTTACAGCCTGTATTACACTTAGCTACCTACGGCCCTGTTCCTCTGGGCTCCCTACCTCGCGGCCCTATTCTTTTGGGCTCTCTGTCTGTCGCCTAGTACTAATCTCTCTCTGTCCTGTTCTTCTGGACTCCCTGCCTTGCAGCCTACTACAGACCTCCACAGTCCACTACAGTTTGCCTGCACCTAGTGCCACTCTTGACTGCAGACCTGCTTCCTACTTTGCAGCCCTTCTGTTTTCCTGACTGCTGCTCCCTTGTTCTCTTCCTAGAGTCCCCTGTACTCCACCTTAGGTTATCTACTTCAGTCTAACTGCCTTTCCTTCATTTACTTCTGCTAGATTGCTCATTGACTTCCTTTTCGCTGGATATATCTGTTCTTGTCTTCTTATGTGTCTTATGTAATCCCTTTGTACAGAGCTTGCCTGTTGGTTTCCGGCAGGCAACCTCTGCCCCTTCCCTTGTCCCGTTTTCAGTGTTACAGACACCCACTGCTGTTGTTCCCAGCCATGAGCATACAGCTTGGGCCTCTGTGATAGCAATCTGTGCAGAAGGCTGGAGTTTCCTAAGGTTCGTGGAACACTCTTTCCCATTTCAGCATACACCCCAAGAGGGAATCCAGTTTGTTTGTACCTTTGTATCTTTTGCCCCTTTTGGCTCACAGCTACAGTTTCCTACTCTTCTTTCTTGTTGAACTTCCTGCTGTGTGTGCTTATCTGCTACCTTACTTCAGCACAGCCACCCAAAACCTACCTGGGTACCCTCTGCCACTCTTGACAGAGTGCCATTCTTGACAGAATGCAAGACCAAAAAGATTCTTGTTCCATAGGCAGGAAGGGCACACACAGACCAAAGATGCTTTCTTTTCAGTTCAAGAAACCTCTGCAAAAATGTAAAGTTTTCTTAAGGACTGCAAACAAAAACCATAGTTTAAAAGACAGACTCGCCCTAGTAAACAAAGGTTTACAAGCACAGTACTACACTCACTGGCTCGCTGACACTTCCATGTGTACCTACTATGACATTTGCAACTATGATCCGCAGTCTCTATCTATAGAAGAGCTACAGCAAGAAAATAAATTCCTGCAGATTTTGTTAGCCCAATCAGTGGAAAACACTCATGCGGTTTCTGGCATTTCTTCTGACACGACATTCGCCATTCAGCCGGTACACAAACCTTGTATTCCTTTATCCCATGCTACCCTGTCTGAGGACCAATGTCATAACACTGCTAAAGCCAAGGATATTGCACTCATTGTGGCAGACTCTCAACCAGAGTACGCTGTTGCCAAAGTGATATGCTCAAGATCAGCTTGGCAAGCTACACAACCTCCCCTGACTGCTGTAAACACTCATTTAACCGGACAAGGCATTCAGTATCCTGAGGTTAGTGCAGCTGGTCCTGAGTACAAAAGACCAATACTGACCATCGGTTGTCTTAATGCTTCCCCAGTAACTACTAACCATGATAACTCTAAGGTCAGTCTTCCTATTGCAACACCCGAAAGTTCTGCTGCACCAGATTCTGAAGCTGTAGAACAGGCTAATGGAACATACCTGTTACAAGAACAACTCTTAAACCTTAAAAGACAAACCGAAGACCTCTATGATGAATTTGTCTATCTGCATTATAAGAATATAGCTAAGGGACACAATTTACCAGACCATCTGACACTATGTCCAACACCCAACATTCTGTCTTTAGAGTTTAACAGATTAAGGCCTGTACTGGTAACACAGAAGAGGATACAGACTTATACAGAACAGTTGGAAGACCTGTACTTGGCTTATACATACCAGTTAAAGCTTGACACCGCTCATTCACTTACTAGCCACAGTAACACAGGCTGTCTGTCGTTCAGATAGTGAAGAATGGACTCCTCCAGTGGGCCAGATCGCTCACACGGCCATTACACCAAAGATCAAGTGTAATCATCTGACTGGACATTCCGTTGAGTCAAAGGATTGTTCTATTCTTGCCCTTGATATCAGTCCTTTACTCCCACTTACAGCCTCTACTGAAGTGACCAGATCTGAGATGTATTCTGCTTCTATGAACATTGGCACTCCTGACCATGAGTCAGATCCTGAAACATACCCAGTACCTGTCTGGAATCCAACTTTGCCTACTGTCAATACCCCAGGTCCATGTATCAACTTGGGCACACAAGACTTTGCAGGCCAGCCTTCGGAAGGCTTACCCTTTCCTGGTCCTACATCCACCATGCTACTTGTTACAAGATCTGCTAGCCCTATCTCTGCTGCTCCCCCTGCTAGTACTTCTGAATCTGCTACTGATGCCTCATCTCAGATCACTCCTACTGCAGTCGAAGCACCCCCTTCCTCTCTGCCTGCAAGGACAGTACCTGTTGCAAAGCCAGTTAAAGGTTCTCCTATTAAGGCTACAGCTCCGGTAGATCCTGTTGGTGCCTCTGCAGCACCTAAACTACCAGTCACGACGCCATCAGTCTCAGTTGCGTCCCTGTCGGCTGGTGCTCCTGTGACACCTATACTTCCAGCTGTTACAGCATCTGAACTTCCTACTGCCATTCCTGATCTTTCTGCAACTCATGGTGTTCCTGCAACATTTGTTACTCCTGAAGTCTCTGTCGCAAATCTTCATGTTGCCATTGCTGCTTATGACTATTTGGACGACCGTCCTAGAGCAAACAATTCAGCTGGATCTCTGGTTCCACCTTTCAGCACTGTACAATTGCCAGTCCTAAGGAAGACCACTTCTTTCAAAGCAATAGATGCCATGGAGTCTGCAGCACATCTCCACAGTTCCTAAGTTCATGAACGCACTGTTGGGTTTTTAGTCCCTAAGAAGTTGTCTTTTCTGAATTATACCTCAAAGGTTCAAAACATTGGTAAGGTCTCCTCCCTTCAAGACTCTCACCTTGCAGCATTAAACAGTTTTTGGTGCTTCATGATGTGCCTTTTTGGTATAAGACTCTCTCGCGGTGTGACAGGCCTTGGACGTGCTCTTCTTGTTGGTCAGTCTTCAGGGGGCCTGGAGAGGGGCATGGAGAGGGGCATACTGTCATGCCCGCACCGCTGGCGCACGCATTGGCAACCATCATGGACTACATTTATCCTCCTAATACTCCTTGAACAACACCTTTTCACGCCTTTGTCTTTTATTTCCATTTGCTCAACTTTGGCTCTTTCTTATTTTATTCAATTAACTACATTTACCATAATGCACCTGGCTGCAGTCCTCAATTCCTGGCTATTCTCATTCATCGTTATTGGGACCACAATCCCCAGAAGCCCTAGAGGCCAGTGCTGCTTCCACCTGCTCAGGACCAGAGAGGGAGGAGGAAGATTGTCTTCAGGTGTGCTGCTACAGGTGCTGTCAATTAGCCTGCCTCAGAACAGGGCAGGGCTGTATATAAGCAGCTGCCTGCAGGAGCACAGTGTCTTGCATCTTGAGATCTCCCCGCTCCTGTTTGCCTTGACCCGCTACTTTGTATGCTGTTCCTGTTGCTGCATTATCCTGTTTTGATCCAGTGCCCTTTCCGGGCTCCCTGCCTTGCAGCTGATCTCGCTCCGCTGCCTTCTACCTACAGCCCTTGTCCTCTGGGCTCCCTGCCCTGCAGCCTACCTCACTCCGGCTGCCTTCGGTCCTTGTCCTCTGGGCTCCCTGCCCTGCAGCCTGCCTCACTCCGGCTGCCTACGGTCCTTGTCCTCTGGGCTCCCTGCCCTGCAGCCTGCCTCACTCCAGCTGCCTACAGTCCTTGTCCTCTGGGCTCCCTGCCTACAGCCTGCCTTACTCCGGCTGCCTACAGCCCTTGTCCTCTGGGCTCCCTAACTTGCAGCTTGCAACCGTCTGCTGTCTCCAAGCCCTTGTCCTCTGGGCTCCCTACCTTGCAGCCTGCACCTCTTCGCTGCCTACAGCCCTTGTTCTCTGGGCTCCTTTCTTGCTGCCAGCTCCCTCCGCTGCCTACAGCCCGTGTCCTCTGGGCTCCTTCCTGGCAGCCTGTCTCCATCCGCTGCCTACAGCCCTTGTCCTCTGGGCTCCCTGCCTTGCGGCTTGCTACACTCCTCTGCCTTACAGCCTGTATTACACCTAGCTACCTACGGCCCTGTTCCTCTGGGCTCCCTACCTCGCGGCCCTATTCTTTAGTACTGTCTGTCGCCTAGTACTAATCTCTCTCTGTCCTGTTCTTCTGGACTCCCTGCCTTGCAGCCTACTACAGACCTCCGCAGTCCACTACAGTTTGCCTGCACCTAGTGCCACTCTTGACTGCAGACCTGCTTCCAACTTTGCAGCCCTTCTGTTTTCCTGACTGCTGCTCCCTTGTTCTCTTCCTAGAGTCCCCTGTACTCCACCTTAGGTTATCTACTTCAGTCTAACTGCCTTTCCTTCATTTCCTTCTGCTAGATTGCTCATTGACTTCCTTTGCGCTGGATATATCTGATCTTGTCTTCTCATGTGTCTTATGTAATCCCTTTGTACAGAGCTTGCCTGTTGGTTTCTGGCAGGCAACCTCTGCCCCTTCCCTTGTCCCGTTTTCAATGTTACAGACACCCACTGCTGTTGTTCCCAGCCATGAGCATACAGCTTGGGCCTCTGTGATAGCAATCTGTGCAGAAGGCTGGAGTTTCCTAAGGTTTGTGGGACACTCTTTCCCATTTCAGCATACACCCCAAGAGGGAATCCAGTTTGTTTGTACCTTTGTATCTTTTGCCCCTTTTGGCTCACAGCTACAGTTTCCTACTTTTCTTTCTTGTTGAACTTCCTGCTGTGTGTGCTTATCTGCTACCTTACTTCAGCACAGCCACCCAAAACCTACCTGGGTACCCTGTGCCACTCAGGACAGAGTGCCATTCTTGACAGCAGTACAAAGCAACCATCACCGTATGACTATTAATAATATCCCAACTGGAGAATTTCATAGGGCAAGACGCAACTGCACGCGTCCAATAGATTATGACATGGAATGTAATATCATCAATCAGCGCTTTTTGAACAGAGGCTACACCAGCTCAGTCATAGATGAAGCATGCACTAAATTTACCAATGTTACTCAGCTTGACCTCTTGAACAAGGTGCCTAAATCCAAAGATTCCCTCCAACATATTTCTCTGGTTACCCCATTCACAACTAACTCCTCCATATAGAATGGTAGCTAAACATTGGCACATCCTGAGACTGGACAAGGATCTCGAGCCTTTTTTAACACCTAAGCCAAATTTTACTTTTTTGAGATCACCTACTATCAAATCACAGGTTAGTCCGTCATTTTTTGAAAATAAGGTGGCCAATCCCTCTTGGCTTCAACAACCGGCTGGTTTTCACAAATTTGGCAATTGCAATCAGTGCCCCTGGGCCCATTCTAAATGTCAAACCTTCACAGACAAGTTTGGATCCCAAGTGGTTATACAGGACTTTATTAACTGTAAAACCACCTATGTGGTGTATGCCATCATATGTGTATGTGGCAAACTCTACGTGGGTAGTACTATACGCCAACTCAGAATCCGGATCAGAGAACACTTGACCAGTCTCCGGGTGTGTGAACCCAAATCTCCTTTGGCAGCTCATTGGCAGACTGAACATCAACTGGATCTGACATCTGATTTGCGCTTTATTGGATTGATGAGAGAGCATAAGGGGAAAAGGGGCGGGAATCTTCTGTTGAAATTGCGACAGATGGAAGCCAAACTCATCTCTTTACTATGATGTACCACTCGTGGATAAATTCTGACCACGAGATGCACGTCTTTCTATGAATCTGGCATGATCAATTGTTACATTTTATTGTATAAGTGGGCCAATACTTCTACTAATTAATCTTCAGATACTGTCATTAATTATGCTAATGTTCCCCTTACTTGCATTTTTGCAACTCCACCATGCTTTTCGCTTGCCGGCATTTACGTGTGTTTAGGGTTATCAGCAATGATATGATTACCTTACATTGTTTCCTCCACACGGGAGTCTTGATTTTACATTCTCGGGTTACAGGTTAATTGAGAGAATCACGTTTTTTATTGTTCTCCCGCCATTTCGTGAGAACTATTGAGCCAGTTAATATGTTTATAGTACAATTCTCCTTCTCTGGCCTTGACACCGGTCTTTGAACATGCGAACTTTGCTATATTGCCGTAGTGTTCGCTTGTGTCACAGTTAACTACACATGTTCTGAGTCTTCAATCTTGCTTAATTGTCTAATCAGTTGTTTAATTTGCGATTAATTTACTATTATCAGTCATTGAGACACACTAGTGTGGCGAACGCAATTTTGCATTGATTACCTTAATTCCATATCAGGATGTCGTGTGGACAATCAATCGCGCCTACGTCACATTGTTGACAATATACGTCACTTACGCGATGTAATGTCGTTGCGCTGCAGCCACCGTCACTCCCGTGACGTGTCTGGCAGTTTTCTCTATTTAGTTTCACTGAGAACGGTAGCCACTGGATTTGTTTCACTATATTCGTACCTGACTCGATTAGCCGAGTGAGTGACTATATTTTCTTCTCTTCTGCTCATGAATGCCTTCTGTCATCATTTCGTCTTTCTTTCTCTGATACTTTTTTTCTATTGATTGCAGGCGATATATGCGTGCTAGCCACTTGGCTTTTGATATTGGATAAGGATATATATTTCTCAACGGGTATTCACCCTTTAAAGCCCAGTGTGGTAAGACCCTTGCTATTGAACTAATTGATTTTTTATGTCGCTTAGTTGCTTTCAGGTTTGTTTAGGTTGAAGATTTTTTAGTTTACTATTGGAAATTTTCCAACAGGCATCCTGTATTTACTGGTTATTTCAATCTCTTTTTTGGTAAGCATTTTCTTCATTGTGTACACTTTTCCGGAATGTGGTTTCTAGTATTATTTGGAATTCATGTTCGGTGCGACTGTGCATTAATCACTACAATTGATTGACTTTAGATTTTGATCAGTCTCTTGCCTTGATAATATTATGTTGCATTAACACCCTACACACGTGGCATGTTGTTGGGTGCGTGATCTGCATGGTGGTCTCGCGAGGGTGCAATGGGACATCACTTCCACTTGAAGATGAAACAGTATTGATTTCCATTGTGCTCATATACTTTTTCTACATTCCTGTTCTCTTATTTGCTGTGCCAATTTTGCCCTACAACTGCTATCCCACTCCTCTTACCGGACTTGGTATGTTCTTTATTTACTTATTTTTTCATGTTTTTATGTTGAATAATTTTTGAATTTTTCAATTTCATGTTGCAATTTGTTTATTTCTAATCATGCACATATGTTGATGTACTATGTTTTGTGTCTATTTGAACATGATTATTGTATGTGGTTGTGCCACTCAGCCTTGAAGACGACGCAAGTGTCGAAACACGTGTCGCTGTTCTCCATTCCATTAAAATACTGTACTCTAATTGTTGTTATATAGTCTAATGGTGTTTAGCGCAATTCCATCCACATTTCACTAACTGTTTCTATAATATCTACCTGTGTGGCCAGGTAGACCAGGATTGGACTGCTGCTTACACCACTACTTTGGGGAGAATAAAATCTACATTTTTCTTTGTAAAGTTTAACAGTGATAATTCACGCACAGGTCTTGTGGGGTGTGTCCACAATATTCATATTTAGTTTTATTTTCAGTATGTATTGATCACAAATCTAGCGGCAGTTAGCATATATTGAATCAATATAGGTTACAGACATACATTAGATGGATGCAGGGGGGAAAAGTCAAAGTCATTTTGTTTGTTTTTCTTTATTTTTATGGCTGAAACGGCAGTTCAAGCTTTCAATACAACAACTCCTAAACAATAATTCAAGTTGAAATACAGCATGAGAAACAAATGAGGGATCAGATTTAAGAAAATGTTCAAATTAGATGCATTCCTAAAATTATAGTTTAATTTAACAAAATTTAAATTGTCCTTTTTCGGTATCCAGCAATAACATTTCCAAAGATAATAAAATATTGGTCACAGCTAAAATAATTTAAACATGATCCCCTTTAAACATAATTTCCCCACAAGTTATGAGCAGTATGATGTCTGTAATCCTTAAAATGCTATTCTAAAAAGAATGTCCTCCTGGTTATCAAATCAGGACATAAATCCACTATGTGCTTTACAGTTTCCAAATTCCTTTCGTTGATACAAAGCCGACATCCTTGCTGATCCTTTGACCACTTTAACCTTCACCTTTTTTTAAATTTATTTTATTGTGATATTGGTTGCCAATTACTATCACCCTTTTACATCTCTGGCAGGACATACGCTAAAGTGAAGTCTTAAAAAAGGAGTTATGAACTTCGGGCTGGGGAATTTACACATATATGATCGGATTTGATAAAGGGTTTTTATTTCAAAATAGCCAACCTTAAAGACCTTATATCTCAGGCAAGCTTCCCAAGTTATTCTCCAATCGTACTGCCATAATGTACTTTTAGCTCAATCTGGGTTCGTTAAAAGCAAATCTAAGGTGATGTCATCTTCCAACATTATGTCAAAACAAGCTTTCTTCCATGACTGTAAGGAGACATCAGCATGGGCTTCCAACAAATTAAATATTGACAGAATTATTATTACTTTTTTTAATTAAAAAAACATTTTCTCAGCATGGTTAAAATCTGCCATTTATACATAATATTCAATGATAGCAGCCCTAGCTCATAGCAAATTAACTGGATCAGCAAGCTTGGAGGGAGAGATAACACCTTTTTCCAGTATAGACACTCAATAACATTCCAGTCTGGCATAGACTCAACCATCTTTGTCTCTACACTATAGATACAAAATCAGTACTACCTTTTGTTTATAAAAGTTGATAAGCGGGAGACAAGAGAACTTCCCATATCTCCTATGAACAATTCTCCCCTGATTTACCGCTGTGTCTGTCTTTTGACTGATCTTTGCTATATATTGTGCCTCTTCAACACTATTGTTCGTGTTCATGCCGAGATATCGATATTCATCGACTACGACCAGAGGATTTTTATACAGTGTCCACTGACTTGATTGCCTCTTATTACACCACTACTTTGGTGTAAACCTAATAATGTTAGATTTGTCCACATCAATAATTAGATGATTTACAGTTGCATAGTTCTCTAGGGCCTGCAACGGTCTTTGTAAGCCCATCAGCGTTTTAGATAAAAGGACAAGATCGTCTGCATACAACAAATAAGGCAAAGCTATATTACCGAATTTCAGGGGATCAGACACTACTGATTCCAAATGGTGTCCAACATCTACTATAAATAGATTAAAACACGCTGGGGCCAATATACACCCCTGCTTTAGGCCTCTGTGAGGAGGTATTGGTTGTCATAAGAGTCCCTGCTGGTTTAGCCTAATCTGGATCGAGGTGTCAGTATGTAACTGGGAGACAAATGATTGAATATATGCCAGACAATTCGTCTTTTCATTTTCCAGAATAACCATTCTCTGGGCACTGAATCAAATGCCATTTTAAAATCAAAAAAAGTACTATAGATTTGATGTCCTGAGTGAATAGCTATTTTTTTCACCAAAGTTAAGGCCAATAAATGTGTTGAGGTTCCCAGCCCGCAACAAAACCGGATTGATGCCTATCAGTCAGAGAAACTCGATCCATCTATCGTTTCATGTTTCTAAGTAATATACGCGCATACCTCTTTTTTTACTGTTTACCTCAATGTCAAAGATGTGTTTGTGCTTGAATATCGGCCTAAAACTAGTCAGCTGTCATTCCTTAAACAATGAAAACGCTGCTACATATTGTCCCTTTTGAGTTGATATATCTGCATCTAGGCTAAGGCCATCGTTTTACATGCGTTCAATTTGCCAAGTAATTCATTTGTCCAGTTTAACCTGTTTCTCTCTCCACTAACCTCCCGTTTAGGATGGTAATTAAATGGTTTCTGGGGAATGATAGGGGAATACCAGATGACCATTAATAACTCATGGTGACTGTTCTGCTGTGGTATAACCTTCAAATCTTGCATATTCATAAAGGTTCTCCTCTCCTGAAAAACATAATCTAGAATGGCTACTTGATCCCCCCCGTCTCCAAGTTGGGTTGGGGGAACATCTTCCTTGAGAGAGCCATTCAGCATAACTAAAACCCTAGCATCCATCATAGCTAACAATGTTTTGCTCCAATCGTAAGTGGAGCCAAGCCTGTATGCACACATTGTACATTTAGATTCCCCTGCTATTATTATTGAAATTGTATTTGAATCTAAAAGTGTTAGCCCCAACATGGTTGATAGACCATTAAGAAACTCGTTATCAGACATAGCGGCGGGATTCCAATATACATTCAAAAAGAGCAAACAGTCCCCCGTAGCAGCCCAAGTTCTCTATAAATGGAGATTTTCTCTCTTGCGGTGAGTCAAAATTGTCAGTTGTCCTTTTAATAATAACAATAATAATAATAATAATAATAATTTAGCATTTATATAGCGCTACGAACCCTCAGGTATCTGAGCACTGCTTATTATTACCCACGGTGTGTGGTGCTCATTTATCGACCTCGGAAGGATGAAAGGCTGAGTTTGGCCTTGCCGGTATTCAAACCTGCATCAGCAGGCTCTGCACGGATGTCAAAGCGAGCGCGCTACCTTGTTGGAATAAATGATTTCAACCAGTGCATTTCTCACCAATTGCGATGGTATCCACAATCTTACCCTATTTGAATCGAATCACTCAAAAGTTCCACTTGACAAATATCAGACGACTATATCACCTCCAATCCCGGAGTCTCTGTGAACAGAGCCAGTATGTTTGATCCATTCAGAGTGGGCCCTTCCTCAAAAGCTCCTGTAGATTCCAGGAATAAGGTGTATGTTACATTCCCTCTTTAAATTATATGTCGCTTACTTGGGTGAGGAGGTCTGTAGTGAGATTGCGAGTCCCACCCTATATCCGTTCTCCCCTCCCGTTGTTTTTCTCCTGATGGTCAAAATTCTCCCCCTTCTCTGAGAATTCCCTCTTTGTTCCTGTGCCCCCTCTCCCCCATCTCATCTTGGTAATCATAACCCTCAGCCCTAGCATGCTGGAAGACCCTTTAAGGCCTGCTATCTTCCCTAGGTATAAGTTCTTTGTTTTTACTCTGATTAGGCTGTTCCAGATCTTTTATTAAACAGTCTCTTGTCTATTCCAATGTAAAGAATATCTTAGGACGGTTGTTATATTGAACCGTTGTAACTATCCTCTGAGAACTTCTTTGATGTCGAATGTTGTTCGGTAATGCGTGAGTTCGGATTTTTCTCCCCCTATACCTGCAGTCTCAATTTCAGTATGCGTAGTGTAGTTTGTCTGGAGGAGAAGTATCTATTTTGTCTCGTCCTGGGCTTGAATCCGCATTGTATTGACCGGTGGACTTTCAATCGGCATGTAGCTCGTTTTTGCTTTTTCCTTTTTCTTGGCTTATTCTCATAACTCACTATTCTGTTTTGCTGAGGTTCTGGTGGGGGTAGGGGGGTAGATAGAGCCCACAGGAAATTACACGATCTGTATATAGTTTCCCTTGAAAGAGATATTTTTCATTTATCTCACCCCACATGTGTTTTTTGTCCACCCTTTTTTTAAGAAATATTTTTAAATAGCAGAGGAGCTGTTTCTTCTATTATTTGTATAATTTCATCGATCGGTACATGATTCATTGAGGTTTCACTTGGTTGATAGTGAAAGTCCTCCAGTAAAACAGTTGACATATCTTCGATATTCACACCCTTCAAAAATGGCATCTGCTCGACCTGTTGCTGGAGAGCCATAGAAGTTCTATGCCGGAGGGCACCCCATTGCCATTTTCATTTATAACCACCGGATCACCCTCCTGTCGCAGAATATGGCCTTCCATAATTGAGACCTTATTTGGGAGGGTTTTCAACAACAAGACTTGATCTGCCGCTTTGCTGTCTAGTGTTTCAAATTATTTGACTAATGCCATCAATGCTGTATTCATGGCTGATAGGATGACCATCATCATTGGAGTTGGCAATACATTTGTTCTAAATTACCTTCTAGGGGTAGAGTTAACAAATGACAATGAGGAACTGGAGGAGGAGTTTAAGGAATCTGGATAAAGAATCAGAGAACCTGATCAATTCAATGGATTTGGTGGAAGTAATGTTAATGTCTGAATTTCTTGACCCAAAACACAATCATCCGATGATGGTGCAAAAACCAGAGGAGACTACAGGGTGAGCGATGCCATCCGCTAGTTGGGGTTTGAAGGACAGTCTCCCTCAGGAAGGGCAATCTTGCATGCAGGTTCTGGGGGTGCAATTCCTTCTTGTAGAGGTAAGCCCTTCTGCCCAATTACCTTAAGAGCATCGTAACCCAGCTCTCCTGTTCATGAATTGGAGCTATTATTACCTTTGCAAGAACAGGAAGAGGGGGCTCTCCTAATTCCTGATATATTGGAGCGTTCTGTGGTAAGTCATTATGGTAAGGTCATATAGTTATAGTAGGACCCCTGTTATCCTCTTTTTTTCCACCCCATTGGTCAATGTACAGAATTTCCGCCATTATTGCGGAGACTGGATTGTCAACAAAACGTGTCAGCAAATTTTGTGAAAGGGGGCTTTAGCCCCCGGAAAATCCTAGCAGGTTTTCAATGGGTCCCATGACTGGTTTGGACTCCTTTCCTATTGGAACCTTTGATTTTTACTAAGAAAACCACTAATGTCCGAGGTTGATGATTTGGAGCGCTGGTGTGGATCTGCCAGCCTTAACCGAGTTGACAGTTGATTATCAAATATTTCCATCGGGCTAATAGGGGGCTTAGTTGCAGGTATAACCCATTGTTCTAGGCGAGTTTATTTTGGCATGGCTGATGTTAATATATATGCATATGACATTGTTAGCCTTATACCGTTATAATTCCAATGGCAAGTGTTGTATTAATCAGTTTAGGTCTGAATAATAGCTTAGGGAAGATAATACTCTATAACAACACAAAACCAAAATATGTGTCTATATCAATACACACATTCACATGTGCAGTAACAGTGACAATTCCTAGTTGACCCCCAACCTTCAACAGCTTAACAGTGTAACAGGACTCTCTGAGTACTCCGGGATGCGTGTGTGCAGATGCGTGCGACCTGCTCATTTTGAGAAAAGATTAGGCAGGAGTGGGCATGGCCAATGAGCGCTAAATATTGTTTTCAAGTTGTGTTCAAATATGTCCAAATAAATAAACAGTCTGGAACCAAGATAGAAAAATTAGACAATGTTTGCCCAAACAATCCAATTATGTGAATAGAGGTTGCAGGTTGAATCCATCCACCGCACCTCTGAAAGTGAGTAAAAAGGCTTTGGAAGCTCTCACCAAGAATTCACCAGCGTAACAGCACTCACAGAGCACTCCAGGATGCCCACGCGTGGATGTGCGCGGCCTGCTCTTTATAAGAAATTTGATAGGGGTGGGCGTGGCCAATGTGCGCTAAATAGCATTTTCAAGATAAGTGTATCCAAATATTTCCAAATAAATAATTAGTCTCCGAAAGTCAGTAAAATGTCACCGGAAGCTCTCAGCAAGGATTCCCCCGCATAAAGCACTCAGAGAACACTTCATCCTAATAAAATAACCTTTTTTACTAGAATACCATTTTGGATTGCAGGGAATAGCTAGCATTTATAATTGGTGGAGCAGATCAAACAAGGCCGAGAGGGCCAGTTGGGGCGGAAGAGGCAGGCTGTGTTCTGTACACGGTGCTCAAGTGAAGGATACTGGCCTGACATATGATGTATGACATCCTGGAAATGAAATGATAGTTATATGAAATTGCAGTAGGAAAATATGATACTTATTTGAAAAAAAGAACACTTTGATGAGAAGGAGGAGCTGTAAATATTGTGTGAAAAATTGAGTAGCGGCCGGGAGTACTGATTGCTGTTGAAAGTATGCCAAACCAATGGGGCAACGCAAATGCTTGAGTTCAAAGTAGCATGGGGGTTTGTGTCATATATTGATTTCCTAATATCTCAATAATTTACCAATCTATTGGTGGGCCAACTTCGCGTGCCGTGGTATGGAGTTGGCAAGAATTGTAAATGTTTAAGCATACAAGGGAAAGCAATGCTGCCCTTTCTCATTTTATGCCCCCTGCTCTCCAGTAGTAGATTGTAGGGTACACTTCTTGTATCGTTGCTTGTTAAAACTGGAGTAAGGTTTATCAGGGCGGCAATGTGGCATCTACCAACAACGAGTGTCGTGACTTGACTTGGAAGGTGGCTACTTTCCTGTCCAGGGCAGGAGCTCAGAGAGGTCGATAGATGGGAGCACAGGATGTTGAATGGACTATTTCCCTATTGCAACGATTTGATGAAAGAATGATTGTGGTTCCCCCCAATTGTATGTCTACATTATGTGTAATTGACTCCTATTTCACTGTGTGACTTCTTTTTTTTATTGGTAATTTATTATGCGCCTATACACGTGTGTCTCAAAGCTTAACAAGGCAAGGGGTCCCGGAGAGGGAGGAATGATCCTACTAGGCCTTGTACATTCAGATCGTGCAAATGCAGGTTATTTATAATACGAGATCGGTGCGGATCCGGGATTCAAACCCTTCCAAAACCTGCGCTTTGCCGCAGAGCTGTCCTCCCTTCAATTGCACTTTTATTATGTACAGGTTTTGATGTACTTAAGGCAATTTGTCTCCTCTTTTATCTTCTAGTATAGCTCTCACATTTATTTGATTGGCCGGTTTTTATATCGTTCTAAAGGATTTAATTGGACTTTCTTTTTCTTTTTTTTATTGATTTCTAATCAATCAATAGAATGTGGTGATGATGCTATGCTGTAATACTGCAACCGGCGAAACCTACCGACGAGAGACAAACATCTCCTTTGTTGAATAAAATCCAATTCCAAAAATGAATTGTATTCATTTGATAATAGTCTTTGCAATTCTTGGCAGTCAATATGAGTAACCATAATAGTCATGCAATTAGTACGTTTGTATTAGGCGCGTTTTAAGCCCGCTCCGAAGGTGTTGCTGATAAGATGTCAATCACCTTAGTAAGAATGTTTTGAGTGCCCTGATACTCGTTTTAGGCGTCAAAATCTACTACCTGCTTCACCATCAAAATACTTGTTATGTACCTATATCTTAACCAACTCAATGCATGGGCATCACGTGGAACTGTCTCACTGACAGCCCGGTCTAAGGCAGTGGAGCTGGTCCTGCAGCTATGGTTCTAAGAAGGTGGTGAATGGCTTGAAGGCCTTTTGGTGATTCAAGCATTGTGCTCCACACGAGACCCTGGGGGTCATTCCGAGGTTGGAGGTAAGTAACGGCCCTTACCGGCATGGCGCAAATAGCGAGTCTGTGTAGTCAATAGCCCGCTAATAGAGGGCTATTACGACTTCACGGGCAAGAGCTTTGCGCCAATACCAGTAAGGGCACAACAGCCATGCCGTTAAAGGCACGAAAAATGCCCTTAGCGGCATCGTGCATTGCGCAGATTGCACTACCGGCATGAACCAATGCGGCATTAGCGGTGACCGCTATTAGCGGTCACCGTAAATAAGTGGAACCGGAAGTAGCATCATCGCACAGGACCGGGCAGGAGCACGGCAGCCATCTTTAAAAACACAATCCATTGCCATCCTCAGCACACAGGACCTGTGGGACTCTGCGGTTTGTTTGAAAACCTTCTTCTAACACACCACAATGCCCAAGGCCCTTAAGAAGGGAGCTGCCCGCCAGCGCAAGGAGCGCTTCAATGAGGACGAGTTGGAGATGCTAGCCGGGACACTGCAGGAAAATGCTGCGATTGTGTTTGCCAACAGCATGAAGAGGGAGGCCATCGTTGGAAACACTCCACGCACCATTAAAGACTGCCGTAAGCGCTGGGGCGACTTGCGGCTCAGAGTAAGGAACATACTCTCTGTCAACAGGAGTCAGGCAATGGCAACAGGCGGAGGTGCCAACTCCCCCATCAAGCTCACCCCATGGGAGGACATCTGCGCCAGTATGATTGGAATGGAGGGGATAGAAGGTGTTGGTGACATGGAGTGTGGCGCCACAACATCGGCCGATGGTGGTGAGTGTCCCAAGAAAACACTGTAATGCAGAGTCTGATGAAAGCCAACCAATATGTCAGTCCAAAGAGGCAAGCCATAGCCCAACACACCCACACTCCAGCAAAGTAGCCGGACACATCACAGATACATGCAGATGCCTGCAGCAAGGCAATGCTGTACCTGACACATACCACTCAAAGATGTAAATGCCATAGGTCAAACAGCATGCAAGCCCCAACAAATATGCATGTCACATAGCATAGGTCTTAGCCAACTTGAGTGACCCCGACGTATGCCTGCATAACCCACCCATGATTCAAATAACGTGATCATCCAAACTCAAATGCCTATCACCCTCGAGTGTGTGGATGATCAATTGTCCAAATGTATCTATGATGCCTATCAAAACATCACTCATGCCGTCCCTCTCTTCGACCACCACAGGCTCTGACCATGACAGCGATGGGCAGGACTCAACCCCTGCCAAAACCACACCCCGGAAGAGGTCACGGGATGATGCCAACTGCCCTTCCACCTCGAAGAGCCAACCCAGGGGCCGCCGTGCACCACCAGTCAAGACACCCCAGGTTGCCAGTGCACCGGTGCTGCCAAGGGCCGTAGAGGCCGAAGCGCTAACACCCATTGCCCAGCCTGAGGAATCAGCCGAGGCACCACACTCGGAGGAGTCGAGTTTGGCTGGGGAGGTGGCAGCCACAGCACCCCAGGCTGTGGAGGAGCCACAGGATGAGGTATGGGTGCCCGTTGAGGACGATTAATCAGAACTGCACCACACGCCCAGTCCACCGGCCTCCCCCCAAATCTCATCCCTTGAGACAGACTACGCCACAACCCCGGAGCAGTCTGGGTGGGAGCTACTTGAAGGGCACTTTAGTCCAATAGCGGCCAGTATTGAGGCTGAGGAAGACACACAGGAACCATTCACCTCCACAGGTGCACCCGCAGGGCCGCAGCGTGCAGCACAGCTTACTGCCCTTGGGCAGCAGTTCGTTGAGGACAACACACAGGCTAGGCAGGAGTGGCGGGAGAACATCGCCTCTCTAGGCAGGACCAACTCTGAAAACACCACCTCCATGGGCAAAATATTTGCCAAGAACACTAGCCGCCTCTGCGAGGAGGTCTCCGCCCTGCGCCTGGTACTAGGCCGCATAGCCGATGCCATGAAGGCAGGGCGTCCGGCAACCCAATTCGAACACAGTGGCCACACCGTCATCATCTAGCTAGACCCAGACGAGCCCGCTCCGCAGGTCATCACGCACCCTGCGCCGGCCAGACATGCCGCCACCTGGTCCAGGAGTGCAAATTAATAGTCTGGCAGCCTGATGTAGGCATTAGAGACTTGATGAGACATATGTGGGGAGTTGTGGGGGGAGGGGGAGTGGGGTGAGGGTATTTGGGGGAGTTGTGGGGGGATGGGGAGTGGGTGAGGGTGTGGGGGAGTTGTGGGGTTAGGTGGAGGGGGGTGAGGGTGGTGGAGGGTTATTGCACTATTATTTTCATTGTAAAATGTAATACACCCGATGTGTCAAAAGCAAGACCTGAGTGGACATTCACATTGCGCATGTGTCATTTATTTATATATTGTGCATAGTGTGCATGTACCCACACACCCAGTGGCCTCTGTCAGAATATCATGTCACCCTCTGCAGCCATGTCTGTCAGTAATATTGTGCAATCACTGACTGACGCACAGCACGTCCCTCCTGTGCATCGGCATCGCAATGATGTGCAGCCACTTCTTCTTCTTCCCCTTCATATCACCAGATGGTAGCAGTTCAATTTCAGGGGTCAGGGGCACGTTGCATCGGATACACATGTTGTGCAGCATAACACTTGCCATGATGGTCTTGGCCACCTTCTCATGCCTGTAGAGGAGTGCCCCACCCGATGGGCTAAGGCAGCAAATCCATGCCTTCAACAGGCCAAAGGTCTGGTCAATGACCACACGGGTAAGGGTGTGGGATCGATTGTAATCCTCTTCATGCCTGTTCTGTGTGTTTCGGACAGGGGTGATGCGCCACGGCATCAAGGGATAGCCACTGTTACCTGCATGGGAGTCATAAAAAGCCATACGTCAGTCGATTGATGTTGGACAGCTGTACTAGTCACACATGTAGGCAGATTATCATTGGTCACATGCACATGTCCCTGGTTGTATGCACGCCTTTTTTAGGCCCGCAAAGTGTTGTGTGCCATGGAATAATGGTGTGGGTTGCATCTTCAAGATGATACACGGTGTGCTCTGCCGTCTTGTAGCTCATGCATTGTGTATGCATACAGCTGTGTTAGTGTAAATTTAGTGATGTGTTGTGTTCTGTAGGATTTTCTGATGGGGAGCATTGGCAGTGGGCTCTGCAATGTTAGGCATTCTGCGCTGATTTTTCCCATGGTGACATGCAGCATTCCTGTGGTTGATCCGGGATATCGGGCACAACAATGTGCGATGATTTTGCTTGCGTCGCCTTCCATCTGCACCTGTTTGTAGTGGTATAGCTTGCGATTGTGGTTAACCACCTCCATTGCATGGAGGCCACCTTTTGTTTCAAGAATCTCCTGGGGAGTTTGTGGTAGGGTTATGTATTCCGTTGTGTGCTTGAGGAGGGCATCCACCACTGCTTAAGGATGCAAGTGAATAAGGGTGGTGATATGCCATGCATGTACCCCAGTGTGTGCTGGTAGGTGGCTGTGGAAAGGTAGTGGAGCACTGACACTACCTTCAGTAGAGGGGAGATGGCGGTGCGTATGTCAATGAGGCTGACAATCGTGTATCATGTCCACGATGGTGTTGATGGTGTCCCGGTCCAGACGGTACAGGGTGTGGTTGTGCTGCGGGGTTGGGTTGGAGGGAATGGCTCTGATGTTTGGGATTGGGGGCTGCATGCGTGGTTACGAGGGCTGCACTGGTGGGGCATGCTGGGCCTGTCTCACCCTCCTTCTCCTGCTGCATCTCCTCTGTGGTGCCTGCTGTTGGTGTTGGTGTTGTAGCTGGTGTTGCAATGCATGCATGTCCTCCAGCTGAAGTGTTGATGCTACTATTGGATTGATCTTGGTGTGGAAAGGGGTGTGGTGTGTGGGTGTGCTCCTTTTGGTCAGGCCCAGATTCCATTGCCTCTACCTGTGCTGTTGGTGTGTACCTGTGGCAGTTGGGAACACTGCACATGGCATTTTACGGCTGGTCAGAGATGCTGGTATTTACGGCATGCTGGAATCCACTTTTAACACCTTCATGATGCCGGTATTTGCATGTCTGCTTCACTTGTGATCTCCTCCAGTTTATGGCATGCTGCTATTGACGGTATGAGGACCCACGTGCCTGCACCCATGCCACTATTAGAGGCACCGTTATTTACGGTGCCGCTAATAGCGGTTTGGCTGGTCGGAATAGCCCGGAGCGGTAAGCGATGCCGGTAATCCTTTACCGGCATCGTTTATCCCTTACCTCCAACCTCGGAATAACCCCCCCTGTCTCTTCCAGGTGCTTCCCACCCGGGTCTAAACCTCTCATGGGCTGCATGCGCCTGCTGAGTATCCCTAACCTGGGTATGACTCTCAGGGGAACGTTCATGTATAAACAGTGAATAAAGAGACATAAACAGTGACACCAGCATCGTTCAAATGTGGTATTCAATTTAATGAGTGTCTGAGGTGTGTTTCGCCATTTTGCTGAGTCTTGCTCTTCTAAGTCCAGAGATTGCTCTCTTGGTGTGGCCTCAGAATCTCCAGCGGCAGATGGAGAGTTTAGCATGGGAGGGGGAGAAGGTAGGAAGAGGAGAAAAGGAAGGTCTTGAGAAGTTTCTGGAACTTAAGAAGATCTGGTTCGAGTCTGAGGGGGGTGGAGGCTGTTCCAGAAGGATGCGCCAGCCGAGGAGAGGGAGCTACCTCCCACTCTCTGCTTGGAGAAACGTTTGACCTGCAGAGAGCTGGCACCAGAAGACCGAAGGCTCTGGCTGGGAGGTATTTCGGGAGATAAAGCTAGATGTAGAGAGGTCCGAGATCCTTGCATTCACCGGGAGCCAGTGGGGAGATTTTATGCTAGGAGAGATGCAGTCCCTGGGCTTGGGGCTGAAGATAAGTCTTGCAGTACTATTCTGGATTAGTTGGAGGGGGCGAAGTGAGGAAAGAAGAAGGTTGAGGAAGAGGCTATTGCAGTAGTCGGGCCTAGAGAGAACCAGGGCTCTGGAGACATTGAGCTTCTCAGGGAAGGTGAGGAAAGGTAGAATGCCCCTGAGGAGATGAAGCTGAAAATTGGACTTCTTGCAGGGTCCATGATGTGTGGAGAGAAGGAGAGAGAGGAGTCAAAGATGATCCCAAGGTCTTTTTGCCTCACAGGTGGATGAGGGTAGGAGTTCCAAGGAGTCTGGCCAGAAGGGGAGGGGGAAACTATGAGCAGGCATCTCAATGAGGAGGATCTCTGTTTTGCTGGCATTGAGGCAGAGGTGATTGGCAGAGCACCATGCCTCAGTTGCAGTCAGGCAGTCAGGTATGAAGGAGGAAGAGGAGGAGGTAGGGGAAGGCAGCCAGAAAGAGAGCTGTGTGTCGTCTGTGTAGCACTGGAAAAGAGGGGAGTCGGTGGACATCAGGGGGGCAATAGGGGCCAGGTAGATGTTGAAGAGCTATGGGGCTAGGACAGAGCCCTGAGGGATGCCACAGGTAGAGAGTGAGGTGAAGGAGAGAAAAGCACCCATTTGTACTTGGGAGGGTCTGTTAGAGAGAAAAGAGGTAAGCCACAGCAGTGCTCTATCCGTGATGCCTACGGTATCACAGAGATGGTTTATGAGGATGGAGTGGTTGACAGTGTCAAAAGCAGAGAAAAGATCAAAGAGGATTGGAACAGAAGGTGTGTTAGAGTCCAGGTTAGAGAGTAGGTCTTCTCGGGTATTCAGGAGAGCAGTTTCACTGCCTCTGGATTCCCTGAAACCGGACTGGTGGTTATGGAGGCAGCCAGCCAATTTAGTGAGGAGGGTCAGTTGGGGGATGACCAGCTTCTCCATGAGTTTTCCCAAGAAAGGGGTGATAGAGATAGGTCGATAGTTAGCTGTGCCCACCCGCTGTGCACCAGCCTCCAGTATGCATACTGGAGGCAAATGCAGAACACGGATATGCCTGAGCATGTGTACCGATGCTGGGCTGTTGTTATTAGTTGGGGAAGTTGAGGTGTTTAAATGGGAATGGGTTTTGCCTACACGAGTGTCAATGGGGAATAATCGTACAATATTCTTGACTGGATTACTGTATTGGTAAAAGAGAGCGCAACCTGATGAATTAGAGGCGGATGGGCTTTTAGAATTGAACATAAGTTTATGGCTGGAGCTGTAAATGTACTTACCTGGAATGTAAGGGGTTTAAATGCCTATGTAAAGCGTAACAGGGTGTATTCGTACCTAAGGAGATGTAAGATAGACATTGCCTTGCTGCCGGAAACACACCTAACAGCCGAAAAACAACATTGTTAGCAGACAAAACGAAAGGGCGAGTGTTTGATGCCCCATATTCCGCTTATGGCATAGGGATCCTGATTTGGATTGCGCCCACAGTGCCTTTCAATGTCACCCATATCAAAACGGACAATGAGGGCAGGATGGTGCTGGTACAGAGTCTCCTTGAACAGGTAGACACTTGCCTTGTTAACATGTATACTCCGAACCACAATGCTGTCAGGTTCTTTCAATCATTGTATCCACGACTTGCCCCCTATAGGAACAGTAACATCATATGGGGGGGCAACTTTAATTGCACACTGACCCCAACCCTGGATAGATCAGATGCTAAATACCCTAAACTAGCTCTGCCAGCCAGAACGTTACAGATGCTTCTAAAATCGTTTGATCTGATCGATATTTGGAGAGCACTCCACTTGGACACCAGACACTACTCGCATTACTCGGCGCCACACGCAGTGCACAATAGGATAGATGATTTTTGCTGTAGGTCAGAAACAAGCACATCTTATTACACATGCTCAGTATAAAGGTAGGGTCCTGTCGGATCACGGCCAGCTCAGTCTGTAGTGGCAATATGTGTCCCCTAGAGCTCCGATAGCTACGTGGAGGCTTAATAGCAAATCCCTGAAAGGCCCCCCACCTTTCGCGATCATATTCTAGATAGCATCAGTGACTATGTCACACATAATGCCGGTAGTGTGCCTAGTACAGGAACTTTTTGGGAAGCGCTCAAGGTGGTAATTAGGGGTGCTGCCATCGCCAGATCAAGCAGCGTCCAAGCAAGCATTAACAGGGAATTGTCCTCCGCGGAGGAACAACTAAAGAAATTAGCACAATCCTCTATAGTGCAAAATGGCAAAGATGCAGAGCTTGTGAAGCTAAAACAAATATGCACGGAATGCTGGGAGAGGTTGGGCAAACATAACTTTTCTAAATACATTGCGAGGCAACATGAAAAGTGTGATAAACCAGGCCGACAGCTGGCATGGCTTTATAAAAAAGAGGAGAATAGGGGGCCTATCCACTCGATACACACTAGGCATGGGGACATTTGCTACACCCAAAGTGGCATTAACGAGGCCTTCCAAGAATTTTACTGATCCCTTTATCAAGAAGGACTCCTGACAACTCAGGCCCATTTACTGGAGGTGTTAGATGAGATAAGACTCCCTAGATTAAGCCAGGACGCACGTGACAGCCTAGAGGCTCATTTTACCCTGGAAGAAATTCAAAGTACGTTCAAAGCCATGCCGACAGGAAAGACTCCAGGTTCGGACGGGCTGCCTAGCAAATTCTGTAAAGAATACGCCCAGGAGCTGGCCCCGTTTTTACTTAATACCTTCACAGATTCTTATGAGGCCGACGTCCTTCCTCTCAGCTTGAGGGAATCCATCATCATACACCTTCTCAAGCTCCACAAACCACTGACGGAATGCAGTTCATATAGGCCCCTGCCAATGCTTAACCAGGACAATAAGATACTGATGTCCATATTGGCAAATGGGATGAAAAAGGTGATGCATACTCTAGTTCAACCAGATCAAACAGGCTATGTGCCAGGCCGAAGTATGACTTGGAATTTGAGGCGGCATGTGATAGGCAGCCCAGCATCCTGGGAGACCCCATGTGCCATAGCTACACTAGACGCTGTGAAAGCGTTTGACTCAGTGAGATGGGAATGGCTATTGCAACACTGAATAGGTTCGGGCAAACATGTGTTAAATGGGTTCAGCTGGTGTATACCAGACCGATTGCAAGAGTTAAAACGGGAAGATACATTTCAGAAGAATGGGAACTAGAAAAAGACACCAGACAAGGCTGCCCACTATCCTAGCTTTATGTCCTCGCCATGGAATCAATCGCGCAGTATCTTAGGGCGGAATACATGGAGGCAGGTATAGAAATTGACAGGGTCCAGCATCTGATCTCGATGTGTGCAGACGCTATGATGTTATATATCTAGAACCCTGAAGACAACCTAGAGTTGTTATTGGAGGTACCAGCGCTATTTGTGAAATTGTCAGGGATCACAATCAGTACATATAAATCAGCCTTGTTTCCAATTGCTGGACTGTCCCAGATCCCGTTCTATTTACCCAGATATTTTTTGAAGACACTAGACAGCATTTGCAGAGGTTTTATGTGGCAAAATGGTAGAAAGAGGATAGCGCTGTCCACATTACATAGGCCGTATGAAGAAAGAGGTATTAGGGCCCCACTCTTCGAGCTATACTCCATTTCAGAAAAATTACAATTTGTGGTGGACTGGCTCGCAGATGATCCAACTCTGGATACACTAATATTGCAACCTCCTGGGCCACAATATTACCTGAAGGAACTAGTATGGAATCGGAAGCCCACGGGGTGGACAAAGATCGAACCTGGTGTCCCTAGGGGTGAGAATGTGGGACAGGGCACTCCCAGTCATAGGGCTCGCAGACCCATTTTCAACAAAGATCCCCTTGGTCTCAGATGTAGCATCCACAGCACAAGTGAGGCTGGGGATATGCACAAACTGGGAATCACACGGGGTTGCTACGATGAGGGATTTACTGAAAGACACCTTGTTTATAGCTTTTTAGTGTTGGCCGAACACACAGACTTGCATGAAGCCAATATTTACTGCACTGCACCACCAGGAGAGAGATCATACATAGATGGCCTGCGTACAGCGAATTGAAGGAAAAACACTCTATTGTGGACACCCTAGACGACATATTGGAGGGATGGCACAGCATATCTTGCCTATGCGATTTCCTGATGGCTAATGGGCGTCCCACCCCCCTGGCGATAAGGAGCAAATGGGAAGAAGCTTTAGGGGCCCCCTTCACAGATGCACTCTGGTGGGAGATACTGGGATATCATAAGAGGGTGTCGTGGAACGCAAGACTGCAACTGATACAACTGTTGGTAACACACAGGGTATACATGACACCTCAGAGGATATCAAGGATTCCGGGCGCTGCAGCACAAGTATATCCTAGGTGCAAAGCGACAAACGCGGGCTTACTACACATGTTTGGGCATGCCCAGTGGTGAGGAATACTGGCAGGAAGTGGCGAGTAGAATGAGCAGGGGGGGATTTGAATTGGACATACCTTCCCATGGAGCATGCTTACTGGGCCGCTTTCCACATCCCAGAGGTGCAAAATATCTCAAAAAGATGAAGGATTTGGCGTACATACTGGCCAAGCGTAGAATTACCATGGCATGGAAATTCCCCAAAGGGCGAAACGTAGAGGAATGGTGGTGGGACCTGTAGAAATGGGCAATGGCCAAAATGGCGGCATGGAGGGGGGCAGTACGGCTTTGTCAAGTGGAGACTGCTGCGGGAGACTGCTGCGGGAATCATGGAATGGGAGGGCTTGTTACTAACCTTGTTTACTAATGTGGCTGAGGATGTGGACAAGATGGATACATCCCAACAAGGGTAAGAGTTTTATCCAAATTGAAGAAGATGTAGTGCACTCATAGTACACTGGTGTTTTAGTCAATGTTGCGGGGTGGGAGTTGAGAGGGAGGGGGAGGGGATTTGCTGTGGGAAGCATTTACGTTGTGTTATACTGTAATTGTGGCAGACGCTGTACATGGCAGTACAGCGGAATGTTTCATCTCATGTATAAGTACAAATTAATTAAACACATTTTTAAAAAAAAATGTTTATATATATATATATATATATATATCAAAAAGAAAAGAGGAAATGGCGAACGGCACTCCCGCAGGCCAGGCGTGGTGCCACACTACAGAAATCCAGGAATCTGGAAAAAACACAAAAAGACACCGTGTATAAAATACAGGTGACTTTAATGTTTATAGAATAAAAATAGTATTACAAAAAACAAAATGTAACACATATGCAGCAACATAGAGACAGACAGAGGCAGGACGCCATGGTGCGCAGCCTGCAGACAACGCGTTTTGCGCTACACTGAGCGCTTGATCACATGAGGGGAGGAAATGTTAGCAGATACAAATACATATTCTGAAGTGGTCCTTTTTCTATGTCTGTGACTTCACTATACTAGAGGCATATGAGGTAACAGGGGCGGCCATGATAGAAGGGATTAAAAATACATGACCACATATAATGCCAATAGTAAAAGCATTGAAACAATCCCTCATCGAAATAAAGATAGAGGGACAAAGCTAGAGACTAAGTGCGCAGTGCACTTACAGTCTATATGCATGTTAAAATGTGGCAGCAAGTTATAAGACAGTAGAATCTTTACAGACTGGAATGTACAATCCCGACATCATATAGAAATGTACACATAGATATAATGATAAATACACATATTTCATAATCAGACAAATGTATCATCACTCAACGTTACCGCCCAAGTCGTGATGAGGCCCTATGTCTATCCAGCCTCATGATACTGAGGCTGTACTAAAGTGCATATGCATAAGCAGCAAAAGCATTCCAAATGGTCAAATGACACAAATGGACATAGAATTAGAAACATAGCAGTAAAAACCCAAAATGACATAACATAATAGGAAAAAACTCAAGGCTGGCAAAACCAAATATCAGAGTACAGAAAACAAGGACAAAAAAATGGTCACAGACATACTAGGGACCACAAATAAACCTCACAAATAGAATAAATAACATTTGTGTATCACTTCCCACAAACTGCAGAATATGCAGCTAAATCATAAGTGAATTAAAAATACATAGAAGGATGAGAAATAAAATACTCAGCCCAAAACTAAATAAAGCAAACAGGAACACACAAAGTCAAAATGGACATATAAGTCAAAAGGAGCGCGAAGCAATGCAGAAAGAAAAACAAGATCAAGGTGGCAAAGATTTACGAATATAAGTAAAGAACAGAGAATCAAGTGCCCAGGAAAGTATACAACTCCTCATCAACATTTTGACCCTTCGGATACTTAGTGTCAAAATCAAGAATAAATCTAGTTTCAAGATGTCTCAATTTCAAGACACGATCCCCTCCCCTGGGATGGGAAGGTACATGCGCCACTGCAAAAAAGTTTACATCTTCAAATCATTGCCATGTTCTGATTTGAAGTGCTTCACCATAGGGTACGCCGGGTCAGAGTTCTCAATGGCTCTTAGATGTTGTAAAATTCTGAGCTTCAGTTTACATGTCGTATTTCCGACGTACCATCTCGAGCATGGACATGAAAGTACATACGCAACAAAAGTAGTGTCACAATTGATCGAAAAATGTATCTTTTGCTGAGTTTTAGTAACTGAATGCACAAAGGATTTCTGTACAGTAGCATGGGCACATGCTTTACACTTCATACATTTGGTGAAATCGATGGGAGAGGCAGGAAGCCAAGTGGCCAAGGACTGATTCTTGCTACCTGGAGCTAAAAAGCTAGACACATGTTTATCCCTCAATGAGGGCACACGTTTGTAGGTCATCGTAGGACGAATGGCCAAAATAGGTCTAAGATCATTGTCTAAAGTAAGAACACTCCAGTGTTTTTAAACAATTTTCCAAATATTATTGGAGGCAGTGTCGAACGAGATGATAAGTCTGGGGTCATCATTGGTGATGGTTCTAGATTTAATGTCATACAATAGTTTGTCTCTAGACATTCCACGTGCTCGAAGATAGGCCATTTCAATAGTCCTCTTGTCATTTCCATGTTTCAAGAAATCCCTGGCTGTCAATGCAAAGTGATGATCAAACCAGGCAATGTTCGTACAGTTACGGCGATACCGGATGAATTCACCATAAGGGATAGATTTTTTACATGATACAGGATGACAACTATTAGCATGAAGAGGTAGGCCAGTATTAGTAGGTTTCTTATGCAGTACCGTGTGTATTCCTGAACAATCCATCATGACAATGATATCCAGATAAACAATCTCAGTCCGACTATGGCATTCGGTGAAGCAAAGATTGGCTTGATTGCCATTAATGCTTTTGACAAACGATAGCCAATAGCTCTCCGTACCTTTCCAAATAATAAAAATGTCATCAATATACCGCCACCAGGAAATGATCTGTGTTGGAAAACTAGATAATAATAGATCAGACAGGAAAGTAGCCTCCCACCACCCCATCGTGAGATTAGCATAAGATGGTGCAAAGGTACTTCCCATCGCGGTCCCCCTCACTTGCCGAAAGAAGGACCCCTCGAAAAGAAAAACATTATTGTGTAAACAGAGCGAAAGCATATCCAAAATCATGGAACTATGTCCAAGATAGTTAAGAGACGGAGTGTCCAAATAATATTTGCATGCATTAATGCCAACAGAATGACTAATAGATGTGTATAAAGAAACTACATCTAATGTAGCCAAAAGCAAGCCTTCTTCCCAGGGTGTGTTAGTAACATGTTGTAAAAAATCCTTTGTATCCCTCAGGTAGGATGGCAACACTGATACGAATGGAAAAAGTGTTTCATCTATAAATTGGGCCAGATGTTCCAATAGTGAGCCACACAGGGTAAAAATGGGCCTGCCTGGGGGATAAACAAGGGATTTGTGTGTTTTGGGGAGAAAGTAAATAGTAGGTATAGTATAGCATGAAGGAGTGAGGAATTTGATCAAATCATCCTCCAAAAGGTCTTTACTCGCCCACTTGGTACAAAGAGCAATCAGATCTGTTCTAATTTCTTCGAAAGGGTCTTTCAACAGCTTGGTATAGCACAGATGAGCATGTAATTGCTGATTTGCCTCTGTAACATATTTTGTCCTGTCTTGAATGACAATATTCGAGCCTTTATCGGCTGGTTTGATGATGATATTGGATAGCTGCTGGAGTTCACTGATGGCCAAACGTTGGGCAGCAGTAAGATTCTGCCTGGTAGTACTGGTTTTTTGACAAAGTCTTCTGAAATCATTAATGCAAAGATCATGAAATGCCTTGATACATCCCCCTACTGGAAATTATGGGTTGAATCTTTATTCTTGAGCTTGGCACGTATATCCCAATTGGGATTAATGTCAAAATCAAAGAAATCAACATTTGTAGAGTCAAATTTGTCATCATCGAGGCATGCCAGATCCATGAGTGATGGAATATCAGAGATAAGAAGATCAGTGCCGCCAGTGCGTGGAATTGAATGCTTAGCAGTAATGTCAGTATTGGCAAAGAATTTCTTGAGTCTATATATATATCCGACTCACCTTAATTATAGGGCAGCGACTATAATGTACATATATTTTAATAATAAATGATTACGTAGAAACCAGAATCGATCTTGACCATTTCATCCGTAAAGTGCGTCTTAAGAAATTCTTTGCAACAAACAGCTGGCACCAACGTAAAAAGGAGGCACAAACAGGAAGAACAGAAATCAGAGAATTGGACATTTTGTCAGATCTCATGGAACTTGAAAGTGGTACAGACATGGGAGGAGCGGCAGGGCCTACAGATCTGTCAGAAGTAGGTATTAACACAGATTGGAGGGCCAAAAGCAGTCTAAAATCGAAATCAAGATTTAACCCTACTTCAAATGTCGGCAGTAACATCGAAGTGTTTCACAGTCTAGTAATCGAGGACTTAAAAAGTTTACGCAGAAGGACCAAAAACTCAACATTTAAAGATAACTTTACATTAAATGAGAGACGAGCCCTGCAAGAACTTCAGGAGCTAAAAACTGCATTATTAAACCCTCTGACAAGGGGCGCAATATAGTCCTACTCAATAGAGAAGAATACATTAAAGAGGCTTATAAACAACTCAACGACACAAGCTGCTACACAAAATTGAAGTCCAATCCCATGGCAGAACTGGAACAGACAGCGAAATATTTCCTTGATAGATGGGAACAAAGAGGCATCATATCTGAAGAAACTGAAACATTTCTGTGGATTAGTCATGCCATAACACCTACTATATATTTCTTACCGAAAGTTCACAAAAACCTGAAGAAACCACCTGGGAGACCCATAGTCTGTTTTATAGGGTCGGCTTTGGAAAATGTGTCCAAATATACAGATGTAGTACTGTTTCCGTTTGTTTCCGCTCTTCCGTCATATATTAAAGATACTACAGATTTTTTGTGCAAAATTGAAGATATCCCTTGGGAAACGGAATATCTAATGGCAACAGTGGATGTTGTTTCCTTATACACATCCATCGGACATGAGGATGAGGATGGATGAGGATGGAAAAAGAGCGTGCCTACACTATCTGAATACTAAATCATTGAATTACTTGGAACATACTCAAATGGTGATGGAAATGATCAATCTATGTGTAACCAACAATGTCTTCCTCTTCAACAATGAATATTTTAGACAGGTTCAAGGAACCGCAATGGGCACAACATTTGCGCCCCCATACGCCAACCTCATGATGGGAGCATGGGAGGAACTAGAGGTCTGGGCAGAGACAAATTAAGAATTTACACAAAATGTTGTCTTGCGGCTCAGATATATCAATGATCTGTTAATTATCTGGAAGGGTACTGCAAAGGGTTGGCTGGACTATGTTGAAAAATTGAATCAAAACTCCAAAAATCTAAGATTCACCGAAACCCACAGCAGGACTCTAATCACCTTTCTAGATGTTAACGTAAGAATAGTGAACAACAAAATCACGTGTGAATTAAATAGAAAAAAGGTGGGCTCAAATTCACCACTACATGCACACAGTGGACACCCGAAGAGTTTGATTTGGAGTGTCCCCTACGGTGATTTTTTAAGACTCAGACGAACAACACCACCCTAGAAGCATATGATAAAGAGAGCAAGATCACGGCCGCTGGCTTTCAACGACAGATGTATCCGAAATGAGTCATTGAAAGGGCTTTTCTGAAACCTAGACAGCTAGAAAGACAGACCCTATTGACAAGCTGTCATAACAAAAAAGAGAAACCAGAAGAAGAGAAGAACAACACTAGGGTTATCCTCACATTCGACAGAGAAGCCAAAACAATTTGACACATTTTGCAAAAACATTGGAACATTCTTTTAGCAGACCTCGCTAAAAGGCTCAAAAGTCACCCACAGATAAGTTTTAGAAGAAACAGATCTTTCAAAGACGTCCTGGTCCAGAGTTTCATGTCAAAAGAAGAATCGAAGACACAAACTAATTGGTTGACAATGAAAAAGAAGGGTTTCCACAAGTGCATAAGGTGCAATATTTGCAAATATGCAATCAATTGTGAAGCATTCACACATCCGGTGACAGGCCAAAAAGTTTGGATCCCACAATGGATCACAGGCGAAACTGATCATGTGGTGTATGCCCTTACCTGTCCCTGCCAGAAATGGTATATTGGCAGCACGAAGTGCAAACTAAAAATCCGTATCCAACAACACGTGCGTGCAATTCTTCACAACGATGTGAACTACCCCATGGCTAAACACTTCTTTGACTGTCACCAAAGTAATATCGAGAATTTTAGTTTCTTTGGAGTACACAAAATAGAAATGGGCCAGAGGGGAGGAAACAAGGAGAAAATGTTAAGACAAAAAGAAACCCGTTGTATCCTGGACTTTGAAAGTAAACAACCCAAGGGACACAATATCGACAAAGAGTTGTATACCTTTCTGAGGTGCTAACAAACTCCCATGTTTTCCTGTCACATATACATTTAAATAACTTAGAGGGTAAACAGGCGTAATCAGAGCACTAAACTAATCTGAAAGAGAAGTCTCTCCTTATTACCCTTTAAGCTCTCCAGTACCCGGATTAAATGGTTGCAAAAATAAGATGTGATTATGGTGAATCGTAACAGCACTAATACCAACAATGTTTTAAAATAAGGTTTTAAAGGTTTTACATTTTCTAATGTGTATTTTTTAGGTGATTGTTTCTTTTCACACTTATGTTTATGATAAATATTGAATGTATTGATGATGGAAGAAGAGGTGTAGAAGGTGTCACAAAAAGGTGGCTGTAATCCCCATGCAAAATTATTTGGAAGCATATTGATCAGCATCAAGCAAATGCGAGTATTAAATTGATTTTGGTGCATTCTTAAGATAGGCATGGCAGATTGAATAACCATGACTTGCATTATGCACTTTATTGGTATGTAAAAACTGTTGAGCTGGCACAAAGTTGGGACTGTGAAATGATGGCAATATGCTGCTAGAGCATGTAGCACTTTAAAAATGCAATTTATGAAACTATTGGTGATATTTGATTGTAATGTAGTCAATTATGCTTTTTTGCACTATGCACCTTATGCTCTATAAGAACTACCAGGTATGTACTATGCACTCCTGATACATTCAGGCATGCAATGTAATCAAAGCATTGAAGCGAAGCTGTAATGACTAAATGTCAAATGTTTCGTGGCACTTTGCACTTTATCGCGTTAAGAACATGCTGCTAATGCACTAGCACTTTACCTTTTACAGCAGATCGCCTAAACACATGGTGCCTATACTCATAATTTCCATGTGCAATGTCTCTTAAACCATTGTAATACTAAAAATGCTATATGGGCACTCGCCCTGAAACTGTCCTCCAGCTAGATATATAGAATATGCCATAATATCAGCCAAAACAAAAAGAAAATGTGAAGATTACTCGCAGTCAGTCTTCTGTTACTCACCTAACACACTAGGCTAATTTGGCCGAAATGTAATTCTGGGTCTACAGCATTCTAGGAGAACTAGTCCTTTGTCAGTGTTTACACCCAAATTTCACTGGCTGCCTCTCTTTCATGTCCTTTAAATGTTTGTTTGACAATGAAGCAAATCGTTGTGAACAAGCGGTGAGTTGGCCGCGGAAAGCGTGAACGTCTCAGCAAACTGATTGCTGCACTTTGGGAGGACCCGTGTATTTTGGTCATTTTTAATTTTAAAGGATTCCCATGTTTTTGTATTTTACGATTTTCCCTGCAAGAAAAATTAAGGAAGGTACATTTTTGGCAAACAAGCTGTGGACCCAGCAGCTTTTGTTCCAATTGGGATTGATTTTGCCTGATAATCACTACCGAGAGTGCAGCTCGAATCTTCTGCATGCAATGGCAGCAATTTGAACATATATAAATATATATGTTACAGGGCCTGCGGTAGCGGCCCTGTAGTTATGGTTAAGTTGCTCAACCCATAGGAAGAGCACTTTTTGGGCGGCTTATAACTTTACCCCCCTTGAACGAATACTTACTAAACTTTGCAAAGACAGTATATAGCCCCGTCATATTGATCCAGCGAAGCTTGGTGAGGTTTTGTGAAGGGGGGGTCAAAATTATAGGGGTGGTCCCAAAATGTTTGCTCAAGCCTACACCCCAAACCACTAAGCGGATTTTAAACAAATTTGCGGTGGGCATGGCAACTTGGTCCCGAAAGCGTGGTTTTGTAAATTTGGTGTAAATCTGTCCAGTAGTTTTTTAAAAAGGCTAAAAAGTAGGTGACAAAAATGTGTGATATCTGTGTTCAGTCCGCAGACTTGCTTGCTTGTTCGCTCCACACACAGGCCTCTGATTGGTCCAGAAGGTGGCGTGATATCACGAACATCGGGCACGCTCGCTGATTGGTCAATAAAAACGTGAGGTGCATCAGATTTTTGGAAATGCCCCCCATGTTGGATTCGCGGACAGCTGCCAGTGTCCACGAACATTGCAGTAAAAACATGTTAAAAACACAACATTGCACTTGGTCAAACTAATGAAACAATCTCTGGGGAGTTGAGGGGTGATGAGGATGCGATAGGATATGGTCTTAAAAAGCCCCAAATACTGGTGGCTTTTCAAATCTGATGTCCGCAAACAGTCCGGATAACCGGGGCAATCCTGTGATGTTTGCGAACATCTGAGATGTTCGGGGGCATCAATGCTTACTTCTGCATTAAAGGGTTGGTGAAAAGCAGTTTTTGGATGGCTTATAACTTTGGCGCCACTCAATGAACCTGCATGAATTCTAGACCTGTCTCTGAATGGTTCTGCAAAGTGTGGTGCTGTTTTGCAACAAGGGAACAAAATTCGAGGGGGTCTCAAAATATTTTAAAAGCTTATAATTGTGGTGCCATTTGACAAATGTGGACAAAGGTTTGCAAAATGATTTTAGACTTAGATATTAATGTTTTGGCAATGTTTGGTTGGATTTTGTCAAGAGGGGGCACAATTAGAGGGGTTCTCAACATTTATGGATGGCTTATAACTTTGTTGCCGTTTGACGAATGTGGAGAAACATTTTCAGAAAGATTATAGTCCCAACCTTGAACGTTTGTGTAAAGTCTGAATGGATTTTGTCAAGTGGGGGCTAAGTTATATCATTATTTTATGTACATACATTTTGACACTTTTCAAAAAATAAAGCATAGGCAGATTTGCAGCAAACACGACACGTGCAAAGAGCATTAGCAAGGGCCTGAAAGCATGGTTTTGCAAATTTGTCTGTGTTTTATTTTTTGTAAAGTGTCATAATGTAGGTACAAAAAAAGTGATATACCTTTGGTGACTGAGTTATAGCCTGTGGCCATGGGCAGTGGCCAGATTGTCCGGGTCATGGCCAATAGGGTTAAAGAGGGCATGGCTACCAAGGACCAGCTACGTGGTAAAGTTTTTGGAAATTGAGATAGGTTGGAATGGGAAAAAAAAATTCTGCTTGTGGGCACAGGTTGAAATCATGGATGGGATTACAGAAAATATGCACGAGGAGGGTCAGCAAAAACTCCAAAGCAGGGTTTTACAATGATGTCATGTATTCAATTTTTTGGAAAGTGTGAAAATTTAAGTACAAAAAACAGTGATATAACATTGGCGTCTGGCAATGGGCCTGGCCATCAGCAAGGAGAAATGTGTACTGTAATGTGATTATTGGGGCATGCGGCATAGGTGAAGCGGTAGGTTTGAATGGGAACAAATATTTTGCTTGTGGTTATAGCTTGAGGTGGTGGACTAGATTACAATAAATTTACATGACGAGCCTTTGCAAGGACTTGAAAGCATGTTTTTGGAAATATGTCTTGTGTTTTATTTTTTCAAAGTGTAAGAATGTAAGTGGAAAAACTAGTGAAATACAGTTGGTGTCTGGGTAGTGGGCCTGGCCCCCAGCAAACACAAATGTGTACTCTGATTTGTTTATGGAGGATTTCTTCATGGCCTAAGCTCATGACCCATGGATTTGGAGACTGCCCATGGCTGCAAATCATGACCACTGGCCATTGGTTACATTATTAGGGAATAGTGAACACTGAGCAAGGATGCAGGGTAGGTGCAGTGAATAATAGGAGTGGTTTGGTTTGGCTGGGATTATGGTTGAGCCTTATGCCGCAGGCAATTGAACCATAATTAGCATCCCAAGCATGAGCTGCCGATAACAACAGACCTAAGTATATGTTGCAAAAAATATGTTTCTTAAAGGAGGTTTATAATTTTTAATATATATGAAAAGAGAAATTATTAATAACTTACATACAGTGATGTAACACCATGACACATTTTCACTTATAAAACCTATTCAATTGATAGAAAAAACTTTGTTAAGGGGATGTTACGGTTAAGATGCATTCCATCCTTGGGACTCTTCTGCGCCAGTAGTTAGCCAGTGGCGTCCCACCTTGGCATTTCCCTCGTGGGTTCTCATTAGCACTTGCCCACCCATACTGCCCCTTCTGTTTAAGCACTTCTCTCACCGCACAATGCATATGTGCATTTATAGGAGCACTGTGTATATGTAAGGGAAATGCAGATGCAAAAGATTTGTAGAAGATTGTTAAGGGGCAGTTGGTGTGTGGAAGCTTAATATGTTCGTAGGATTATATGTGAAGTTTTTGGAAGTGGTTGCTGGATGGATGTGTGACCTTTTGAAAGCAGACATTGAGGGAGTGTTACAAATATAACATGAAAAAGGGTAGAAGGGCAGCCTTGTGTGCACGTGCCACCTGGTCTTTTAATGCTCCACGGCATGGAAAGTGGACTGTGGAGACTGCAGATTATGGCCCTTATTGTATGCTATAGAAAAGTATTTGGGACAGAAAATTGCTTGTGTTGTTTTATATTATTATCTAGTATACAATTGTCCATTTTTCCCATTAGCATAACACAAAATGCTAATGGAAATGTTGGAGAATCTTACTCAGTCTAACTACTTTACTGAGAAATGTAAACTGGAGTCTAGAAGATATTCATTTTGTTCTATTTTTTAACTGTGAAAGGTGGTTCCTAAAGGAACCTTTTTATTTATTTATTTATTTTGCAGGAGAGGTCAGAAAGTAAGGTGGGGAGGGAAATGAGGGAAGAGGCACCAAACAGTAATATGGAGGGGCAGTTGGACAGGGGAAGCTGTTGTGTGTGTGTTACACCTAAGGAAGGGGGCAGTGGTTCTCATTCTCCTTGATTACAGCTTCAAAACACTTCAAAAATGCCCCCCCCTGCAGAGTGGTGTATTGCAGTACATACAGATTACTGTTGTCTTCAAAAGATATGGATCAACAGCCTCTTTTATCACTTGCAAGGTAGCTGGTGGGGTTTTGTGTGCCACAGAAGTAGGCTGTGTGGTTACAGTATTGGTTGAGGAAGATCAGATGGAGGAATACAGCCTACTACTTTCTGAGAAAGGAACAACCTTTTTGAGAGCATTGTGGTGGTTGGATTTGGTGTGGCTGCGCATGGAGATGGTTCAGTAGAAGTACTGTCCAGGTTGTCTGCAATTGAGTATATTTCACTTTTGTAGCTTTAGCATTTGGTATATTCCCAAAAGGGGTAAGGAACTGCCACACACATGATTCACTCTGGGTGGTAGAGGTAGGCACTTCCTCTACCTCATCTTCTTGATCCTCTTCAGTGTTTTTGAAGTACTTCACTTTTTTTGGTGTGTAGGTCCTCCAGCTGGTGGTGATGGCTCTTGGGGAGGAGGGATGGTAATAGCTGATGCCAGTTTTAAGATAAATAGCAGTTTTGCGAATATTCTTCCAAGTATGTTTTCTGTGCTAGATTGTTAATGGATAATGTGTAAGAATAGGTGTAGGAGCTGTGATAGGGCAAATTATGAGCTTGAAAGTTCCTAGATCAGAAGAAAATGCATTTCCGAACTGTACGTGAAGCATGGACCCGTTCGTGAAGTGCAGACGAGTTCACGGACACGTCACCATGCTGCGCGTGGTCATGTGGCACTGTTGGAAAAGTCTGCAATGATGTCAGACGTTCTCATGGATGTCGACGAACACACAGCAGTGGAAAAAGTTGCAAAAAGTCTATAGAAGTGTTAAAAATTATGCTAGAAGGTGGGGAATGACAGGGTTCTTTGAGGGTAAGTATGATATTAGTAAGTTGTAGGAAATTAAGGGTGCACTGGTAAAAACCTATGAAATTCACTGAAAAAATGTTGTTAAAGGGAAGTTATGGTTAAGTTGCCCTAAAAAAAACCTATGACATTCAATGAAAAAAAGTTGTTAAAGGGACATTATGGTTACAAGTTTAACCGAAAAACCTCAGAAATTCGCCAGTTATGATAAACTAAGCAACTTGTGCCACCACTGTGCACTGCTAATACTAACACCAAGGACATGATAGATGACATTACACATGCCATTGATGACATCACTGATGACATCACATTAATTTTAATAAACAGTCCCTACAAGGGGTTCAGTTTATAATGTTGGAAACAAGATGTTAAGGGTGATTCGGAGAGCTATCATGAACTACTTAATGTATTTAACAATGTACTCATGTAAGCAAATCATTATATTCTAGTGTTGCGGTTAGTAGAGGAACCTAATCATACATACATATAGGCAATGGTTGCAGCAATATTTTTTATCTGGTAATTTCCGATAGTAAAATAATAAATGCTACCTTATCAGAGTTTTGAGCAATGTTAAACATGGAATAAATAGGTAACAATTGAAAACTTACCACACACTTGTGTTAGTAGAAAAAGTACATATAAAAAAGCACAATGCATGCAAATTAGAGGCACATGCATGGTAACTAAAGTAATGAAGAAAGAAACAACAGCACCAAAATATGACAATAACATTAGAGTTAATCAGCATGTACACAAATTAATTATGTGTTTGAGGCGTCGTTATTGGCCCATGTATATGCACTATGAGCTCAGATTAAACTCTAAGGAAAGTATGATGTGATATGATATTTATTTTTATTTTTTTGTATTGATATAGCTGAATGAAATCAACTTTTCAATAGTAAATTACAAAATGTAACAAGAATTGTACTTAGCGAAAGCAGGAATTGACATAAAGAAAAATCAAGCAGTGAGATGATTATACAAACAACAGAAATAAAAATTAATACATGAGTAATAAGCAACAATCAAAATAAGAATTTGAGACAATCACATCTTTCAATTATAAAATATGAAACTAGCAAGAATTGAACTTTGCAAAAGCAAACATTAACATATAAATCAAGATATTAAGATAAATGTACAGTCAGAGAAGGTAAAATGAATACATAAGTGATGATCCACAATCAAACAATGAGAATTGAGTCAAGCAATATCATGCAGTAAAATGTTTTGATCTATGAATCATTAGTAAAATACAGACACGTATGAGTATGTGCAGTTGTTATGTTTACAACATCATTTACAATTGTATTGACTAAGATACAGGCATATGTGATTATGCCTAAATGTTGTTTTTATACCATCATCAACAATTGTATAGACCGAGATGTAGTTCTGTGGACGCATGTGATCATAATTTTTAATATTAGCATCCCTGAGTTTAATCACAATATTTAGTTGCATTATAGCTGTAATGTCGCAATCTTTCAAGTTAGGTCAAATGAAATAGTACATATAATTAGATATTGTTTTCAGACTGTTGATCTAATGACAGTGCATTCAATACATTAATTGTGGCAATTCTGATACTGGTGCGAGGAATAGAAAAGATGATTTGCCAAAAATATCTGCCCTGCTCACTCTGAGATAATCAAAGTGCTTGGCAAAGTACATTTCTCTTTTTGATGAAATTTTCGGGCATTGCATGAATACATTTCGCAAAGTTTCTGGTTGTTTGCTGTTATTGCAAAAGTGACAGATGTTTATGTCTTTACTGATCAGTTTGTGTTATTTAATTAATTCTTTTGTCGACCACAGATTAAATCTTAGGCACAATATTGCAGGCCTGTACATCGGTGACGGATGATTTGTCAAATACAGCTCCATAGTACATAATTTTTTCTCTCCAAAGGGATTTTCTCTGAAATCTTTGTACAATATGCATTGCCTTTGTGTTTCAATCCAGTCAGCGAGATATATTTTGATTTTAGCTCTATTGGGATCAGACACGAGTGTGTCTATTGTTATGTCGGCTTTGCCAAACTCTGAAAAATTGCAGTCTTCCATTTGTTTACGAAAGTATGTTCTGATGTGAATATATACTTTGTTCGTTTTTAAAGTAAGGTGTCCAGATTTGAAGCCAGAATGCATTTTCTAAATAATGCTCAAAGGTGCCATTGGTATAACTCATTTAGAGAAATCGAACCTAGTTTGTACCTGAGCCATGCAGGTGGTAGGCACTGGGGTAGATTTAGGATATGTCTCCAGTATTTCCTGTACATTTGTTGTAGAAAGATTTCAGGTAATAATTCCCTTAATAATTCCCTTGTTTCCATACCGTGCAACAGTATTGGGGTCACTTTCTGATTATCATAAGTGACTGCGGGATATATGGAGAATTTGCCGTATTTGGCAAGTATGATTTTGGCCTGCGATATAGCAGTTGTTAGTTTGCTTTCTAGAGTGAATAAATGATTTCTATTGCAGGGTTGATTGTCTATGATCATACCTAGATATGTGTACTGATTTACTACCTCTACCTCTGTATTTTGTAAGGTCCACTTGGGTTCTTTTTTGGGTAGTATGTTTGACGCTGCAGTGCATGATCTTGGTTTTCTCAAGGTTTATTGTCAGCTGATTTTTTTCTATATAAAAGGTCAAGGAATCAAGCAGTCTCTGGAGTCCCCTGGGGGGCTAAGAGAGAAAAACTAAATTGTCAGGGTATAGTAGTGCTAGTACTGAATTTTATCCCATTTTTGGTGCATCAGCAACAATGTCTTCAAATGATTCTTTCATATCAAATATAAAGACGTTAAAGAGGGCCAAAACAAGGATGCAGCCTTGCTTCAGCCCTCTACAAGTTTGAATAGTAGCAGAGAGCAAACCATCCATGGTCAATCTTATCTGGATCGAGGTGTTTGAGTAGAGTGCATTTATAATGGCAATTAAAGTGGGCGGGCAGCCTGCTTCGTTTAGTTTGGTCATGAGGAGCTTTCTGGAGACATAGTCGAAAGCAGCACGGAAATCGTCAAACGCAAAGTAAAGAGCTTGTTTGTGGCGTATTTTTGGGTTTTAATTGCATTAAGGGTCATTACATTAATTGTCGTTCCCATGCCAGCCACAACCCCTGTTTGGTTTGGATCACGTTTCCGTTGTTGTAATTTCCATTTATTGAAATCGCCAAGTACAAACCGGGCAAATACTTTCCCGGGAGCGTCTAAAAATACGATGGGTCTGTATTTTGTGCAAGGGAGTGGTCTCCTTTCTTAAATACAGGTACAATCACTGACTTGCACCACTAATTTGGTAAAGTGCAATTTCCTATGATGTTTAGAAAGCTGTTATTTAAAATGATGTATTAGATCCTTGGGTGGGCTTTGAACATTGCGTTGCTCAATCCATCAGGTCCAGGCGCTCTTGATCCACTTGATTCTTTGATGAAAAATTCTACATCTTCTTTGGTGGTTTGCAGTTGCCACGGTTTTGCAGAAGGGAGTGTTATTCTGGGCAGTAATGGGCACAGAGTTAGCAAACAGATTGGCAAAATGTGCAAGCCATTGTTGCTCCATGACTCCATTAATTTGGATCGGAAACTGTACCACATGGATATTTTGGTTTAAGAGACTCCATATCTGTGCAGTGTTCTTAGTTGCTAATGTTTTTAGCATGGCTTCTACATCATGTTGACACATTAGGGGTTTTCTGCAGCGTATCCAGTTTCTATATTTACGTTTCGCTATCTTTAGTAGGATTGATCTTTCTAATGGTGCCATCTGATTAATAGATTTTTTGAGACATCGAAGATCCGTTTTCTTTTGTTTAAGCTCCAAATCGAAGCAATGTCTATTTTTATAGTTCATACTAAACAAAAAGAGGCTTTTTGGCTCAACTGCTTTGGCTCAGCGACCCTCCAATTACAGTGTCTCAGTAACCTGGTTGTCACGTCTTATAAGAGTATGATGGTAAAAAGTCAAATACTGCTTATTCTAGTAGCTCTCACAATACTCTATTAAAGACAAGTGCCAAATTATTTATCTTAATCACCATTTATTCTCCATATAATAGTGCCCTTTAGATGACACGTGTTTCGGCCATAAGCCTTTTTCAAATCAGGCCATGTTCATTTGTCCAATTGTCCTCTTTGGTTTGATTTGCTCTACCGTGATGATGGGTTAAATCCCAGTTCAAGCGGCATGCTTTTTCCTCTGCGTCAGCTTTTTATAGTTTGCATTCGAGGTTGTCATGTCTTAAAAAAGTTTAGTGCTAGTGTGTATGGTTTCTCGGCATCTCGAGTTACACCTTCATTCCATGCTTGATTTTGGAGAATGTTAACATTTAGCTGTTGTAATTTAGATTCAGTCCATCGATATCAGGTTCTGGCATTGTTAACTATAAGTGGGACCTTGTACCATTGGTTAGCAACATGGGGACGTGCATAGTCCCAAATCCAATAAAGGGTGAGCAATTTATGATCACTTTGTGGTTGTTCAACAATTTCGAATTTATAGGTTGAGGCATATAAGTGTTCATCCACATAGATATAGTCTGTTATGCTCTCCACAAGGCCTCTGCACCAGGTGCTGTGTTGTGGTAGATCACCCAGAAGCGAGCAGATGGTCATTCTGAGGTGTATTTTATTCATAAGTGAAATCCACCTAAAGGCTGCTGTTATTCACTGATTAGTTTAGAGGGTGGCAGTGTAAATTGAGATCTCCAGCCACAATGGTATTAGTGATATTAGGGTTGGAAATGATCGTGTCCAGGAGGTTCACATGGTCTTCAAAAAAACTATAATCTGATATACCTGCAGGATTTGTATATATATTAAGAAATGCAATTTCTCGATCCAAATGGGAGATTTTTACTAGTTGTAAGAAGTTATTGGGGGCTACCCAGGGTTGAACTGACAGGCCAGTGCTTGTTTTCACTGCAACTAGAAGGCTCGAGCGGGGTTGTCCTTTATGGGGTAGTTTGGCCGGAAGTAATATAACGTCATGATCGTCCCAAGTTGGGGTTTCCACCAGCCAAGTCTCCTGGAACGCTAAGATATCCAAATTGTCTATCCTGTTAGTGGATGCGTCCATTAAATGGACATGACCACATGTGTTCCAGCTGGCCAAGCTTAATTTTGTATTAATGGTTATCTTGTGCTGTTATGCTCTAGGTTTGGTCCATTGGTGCAAGGAATGCAAACTCTGATGGGCGCATCCAGTGCATTTTGATGTTCGGTTTTCTGTTTCCACACTTAGAATTTTACATTCATTGCTATGTGGGTCTTGGGCAATAATAAAACCCAAGGCAAACAAATCCATTTTGGTTTTCCATATAGTATTTAGAACAAGGTCCGAAGGAATCCACAATCTGACAATGGGTAAATCACTTTCGTTCAAGAACTCCACGTGATCAATGTCAATAGAGGTTATATCTTCTATGATTGGTATGACCCCAAAAATGTTCATGATACTAGTACTACATAAGTCAAAAGTACTGTGTGGCGAGGCACGACATTTCATTATTAAACGATGATGTTGAGGTTGCATTGTCTTCTTAGATGGACGAGGTTCCTGTTTGTAAGCAGTTATGTTTTGAGAGTTAAGGGTCGGTTTAGTGATGGCACTTTTTCCCACTGGTGGCATTTGGCCCTTATTGCCTTTTCCTTGTACGCACTCAGAGTGTAAATATTCACTACTGTGAGCAGAGGTTTGCCTTGCTTGTTTGTCAGTATGATGCAGTATATTATTTCCCTTAAATTGTGTGGCTAGGTAAAGATCCACCGCCTTCCTGATTTCTCTGCGGCTCTCTGTTCAATAGACAGAAGGTCTGTGCAGGGTGAGGAATTTTCTTTGGAGACAAGAATGTTCTTTTTCTCAATTTATCTTTGTTCGGTCGTCAGAGTGTCTGTGAGGTTTGCCTCAGGCTGTTCTGTCAATGCTGAAATAAGTTCATCCAATGGAGGATGCGTAAGAGAGTAATCATCATTCTGCGAGGCAGTTTATTTTGTATTTTTTATTAAGGTCTTTTATGTTTTAAGAACTGCCGAGCTAACATTTGTGATTTGTTTCTGAGAGGCAGTGATGGCTCGATTGAATTGTGATGAGCTTATGTTCACAGCAGAACAAATAGATTTAATGGTTTTTTGGCTTTTTTTCTGGTTAAGTGTTAGTGTCTTTTGTGTACTGTCTTTTATAATTATTTTCTGTGCTTTCTTATGAGCAAAGATGCCATATGACTGTGGAGCTTCTGTGATCTTAGTTGAAGCCGGGTCGAATATGACACTATTCCTTGAGTCATTAATCTCGATTGTGTTCAAATCTGAGGGGTCCTCGCTAGTGGGTCATATAACTTCATGAAACATAGGTAGAGCAGATTGTGTCGAGTTGATCTGCTCTGTTGGTATAAAGTGTTCAGGCTGGCTGCTTGGTGGAACTTGTTTTGACCGTTCCAATGTGATTTAATCAGTCATCCTGCTATTTGTTTCTGGAGTTATCCAATCTGCAATCTGTTGGATTTGCTGGGATTGGTGTGTGATTTTCGCATCCAATGACTCAAATAGTTGGGTTAAACTATGGTCATATTCATGGCTGACAAGGTGATTTCCAACATCATATTTTGGTTTAATTCACTTTTGCGTTTTTGCAAGTGGGCTAGTTTGCGAGGAGTCGGATTGACGAATGATCAGGAACTGGCAGATGATTCATGTGCAGAGTTGTTAAAAATAATCCGTAACACTGGCGTAACAGGGGCCCTGGGGCCCCGCAACCCCATGTCCTGGTAGGGGGCCCCACTTGGAGTCAAAAAAATGAAAAAATATTTTTTCTAAATTTCTTTTTTTTTACATTTCTTTTTGAATTCACTCTGCATTTATAAAGAAATTATTTCTGCAACTGAAATCATTTCTTTATGAAGGCAGAGTGAATACAAAAAGAAACTTTCTTTTTTAAGTCGTGGGGCTACTCCCACTCCATGAGATTAAGACCCTAGGCTGAAGGCCTCCATGTCATGGGGTGGGGGCAGCCCTATGACTTCAAAAATCAATAGTTTTATAAGACATTTATTCTTTTATGGTTTGGTCCTTAATGGAAATAATTTCTTTATGAAGTCAGAGTGACTTTCAAAAAGAAACAATTTATTTTTGAAGTATTATGGCTCCCCTCAACCCCATGGCGTGTGCGTGTGTGAGTGTATGGTGAAAGAGTGCACATAAATGTATGGATGTCTGGGTGTGCGTGTGTATATATGGTAATTGGTGCGTGTGCTTGTGTTCAGGGGCGCAACAAAACCTACATTTCAGGGGGGCTAACCCTTCAAATGTTGTGAGAGGCGCTAACTTCACTTGTGGTGGGGGAGGAGCAAACTTATTTGTGTGGGGGCATATAACTTCTTTACACATTATAATGAGACTATTCTAGTGCAGCCTCAAAGTTTCAAGCAGTTAACTCTCTCCTTTAAGTCTGAAAGCACGCACTTATGGACTGCTGTGAGAATGACTGGTCTCCTGTTCCCTCTCTACCCTTCCAATCACTCCCCTGGCATGCAAGTACTAAACCCACATGACAATTTCAATTGCCTAAAGAATTTGGCATTGGAATGCAGGTATTAACAGTGAAATGCTGTATGTTAGTGATTGCTGGGCTGGGCCCTTGTTAACAGCAAAATCCAGTTGCCGTTTAATATTTGTGTCCTTTTCTGTCCGGCAACTGCTCTGCAGGTCAGCCAGATCAAGTCAAAATAGCCCACAATTTCAGGGGTAGGTAGTGTTGAAGCCCAGTCAGCTCAATGGTGTTGCACCACTACTTGTGTTGAATACCTTGATTACTTATTGGTAATCTGCATTACCCCTAGCCCCATTCTTTCTCATCCCAGTACTTGTGTATGAGGCAGTACTTGGGTAAGCATACAGAAGTACTGGGATGAGGTAGAGGTACATGACGGTAATGCCTGACTTAGCTACCTGCAATCTTCATTACTCCTAGTCCCACTCTTCCTCATCCCAGTGCTTACCTATGAGGCAAGGAGCTTCATACGTAAGCACTGGGACAAGGAAGAGGGATGTGGAGGTAATTCTGGGCCAATGAGCTGATTTGGGAGGTTGGGGTAGGTGATGGGAGGGAGAGGGGATGTGTCGGGGCGGGATTGTGCAATAAATCATAATGGTCGTCCACGTCCATGCTAAGCAGCCATGATATGTGGTATTAGTGGCTAGAGAGGCATTTTGGTCCAGCCAGTCTAGTCATTCCTCAGTTTGGTATGACTTTTTTTAACTGGGCATTGTTGATAAAGTAGTCCTGCTAAGTGTAATTACCTGGCTAAACTGGAATTTGGGTTCTGACAGTCTAGCCATTTCTTACTGCGGCATTGTACATTTTTCTGGGCATCTGTTATAAAATGATGATATGATATGATAAGTCATATATAATGTGCCTGTACACAAGTATTTTAAGGCACGTAAAGACAAGAGAAGGAAAACAGAGGGAGGACAAGACAAATGATCTTACTAGGCCTTGTGTCATTCACATTGTGCAAGTACGAGAACGAGAAGTACAAGGGGAAAGGGGGGGAGTGCAAGGGAGAGGGGAGGTGACAACATGGCAGCAATGCTCTGAGTAAGTGCAGCCCGGGCAGCGCGGCTCTGGGTAGTGCAAGGAGAACAAGGGACTGTAGGGTTACAGTTAAAGCCCCTAACTGCAAGGTAGGCCCAGAGGCAGTGCAAGGATGGCTGATCAAGAAAGAGCCTGGACTCAGTGAGACTGAGGGTAGCCAAGCAACCAGTTGGTACAGCAGACAGGTAGGTCAGGTAGGTCAGCACGAGAGGGAGAGAGAGAAAGCAGAGGAGAAGAGGAACGTTTTGAGCTGCTTTTGGAACTTCAGGTTGTCCGGCTCATGTTTGGGAGGGGCAGGGAGGCTATTCCAGAGGGAGGCACCTACAGAGGCGAGATGTACCCCCCTCTCTTTGCCTGGAGAAGCATCTAACCCTTAGGGCTCGAGAAGGAAGGTATTTTGGAAGAGAGCGTTGGATGTAGTGCAGATGCCAGCCCCAGAACGCCTTGTGGACAATGCAATGGGTCTTGAACTTGATCCTTGCAGCCACCCGCAGCCAGGGGAGACATTTCATGGCTGGAGAGATACGGTCCTGGGGCTTGAGGCCAAAGATAAGTCTTGCAGTCCTGTTCTGGATTAGTTGCAGAGGGCGGACAGTAGAGGAAGGCAGATTGAGAAAGTGGCTGTTGCAGTAGTCCACCCTAGAGAGAACCCAGGGCTCTGGAGATAGTGAGCTTCTGGGGGGAAAGTGAGAAAGGGAAGAGTCCCTTTGACGAGGTGCAGCTGGTAGTGGGACTTCTTGGTGACGTCCGAGATGTGAGGAGAGAAAGAGAGTGTGGAGTAGAAGATGACACCAGGAATGAGCGAGAGAGGAGAGGAGGCTGAGGGGAGCCTGAAGGAAAACTAAGTGTCACCTGCATAACACTGAAAGTTAGAGGAGAAGGTATTGATCAGGTGGGCCAAAGGGGCCAGGAAGAGGTTGAAAAAACAGGGTGAGAGGATAGAGCCCTGGAGAACGCCACAGGTAGAGAGAGGTGGCGGAGAGAAAGGGACCAAATTGGACCTGGGAGGGGCGGTCCAAGAGGAAGGAGGTCAGCCATTCCAGGGCCCGATCCATGATGCCCAGGTTCACACAGAGTCGATTGATCAGGATGGCGTGCTTGACCATGTCGAAATTAGAGGAAAGTTCAAGGAGGATGAGGACAGAAGAAATGCTGGAATCAAGGTTAGAGATCAGATCTTCACAGGTGTTCAGGAGAGCAGTTTCCGTGCATCTGGCAGCCCTTAAACCAGACTGATGGTCACTGAGACAACCAACAGATTCAGTGTGGAGAGTAAGCTGGGAGATGGACAGCTTTTCCAAGAGTTTGGGAGAGGGGAAAGTTCCAGTGGGAAAAGAATGATTTCAGAAATCGGCTAAGGCTGGAGCAAGGGTGTCAATGTCAAGGCCTACGCGGATGACACTCAGCTCATCTTCAGGTAACCCCAGCCTCTTCCTCTACCTCCGTCATCTCCGACTGTCTGTCTGCCATCCAGGAGTGGTGTGTCGCCAATGACCCCCGCCTTAATGCCAGTAAGTCTGAGATTCTCCTCATCGGCACACCCGTTCCCTCCTTTCCTGTATCTCTCTGGCTGGCCTCTCTTGGTCCCCTTCCTGCCCCTACCTGCATGGCTAAAAATCTCAGGGTCATCTTCGATTCTACACTCTCCTTCTCTCCGCACATCTCCGACATCTCTAAGAAGTCACACTACCAGCTGCACCTCCTCAGAGGTATTCTTCCTTTCCGCTCCTTCCCCCAGAAGCTCACAGTCTCCCTGCTGGACTACTGCAACAGCCTCTTTCTAAATCTGCCTGCTTCTACTCTCCGACCACTGCAACTTATCCAGAACAGAACTGCAAGACTTGTCCTTGGCCTCAAGCCCAGGGATCGTATCTCTCCAGGACTGAAATCTCTGCACTGGCTCCTAGTGGCTGCGAGGATTAAGTTCAAAACCCTCTGCATCATCCACAAGGCCTTCTGGGGCCTGGGGCCTCAATACCTTCAACTCTCTCTTCCTAAATACCTTCCTTCTCAAGCTCTTCGCTCATCTGCCTCCAATTCCCTCAGGGTCAGTCGCTTCTCCAAGCAAGGAGTTGGTGGTAGATCTCTCTCTTTGGCAGGGGCCTCCCCCTGGAACAGCCTCCCTGCCTCCCTAAAACTTGAGGAGAACCATCTTCGGTTCCGTAAACACCTCAAAACCTTTCTCTTCGCGTCCGCCTTTTCTCTGCCTCTCCCTTGCTGATTTTCTGGCTGACATGGAAACGGCACTGGTTACCGGACCACCCTCTGACCTCGGGCCCAGGTCCACTCGCCCGCCAGTCGCACTCCTGCACTGCCTTCCTGGCAACCCCTGCTCGTGGTGACTGTTTCTGTATCCCTACAGTCCCCCTTCCTGCACTTACCACCAGATGGCTGCACTTACCCTTTCACTTGCCACCTGCTGGCAGTACCTCTATTTATTGTTATTTATTTATTGCTCTTATCCCTTGTACTGCACTGTCCTCATCCCCTTCCCCCCGCACTTCTCTGAATGTCACCTGGCCCAGTAGGATCGTTGTCTGTCTCCCCTTGTACCCCCCGTTCCTTGTCGCACTTTGAAACACATGTGTATAGGTGTGATATAAATGCCATATCATATTATATCATATCAATATGGTCCTTGATGGTTCTGGAGGAGCGGGCACGCACCTGTTTTGATGACACTTCCATAGATGGGACTTGTCGAGAAAGCTCGTCAGGTGTTAGAGAAAGAGGGGAAAGGAGGAGGAGGAGGAGAAGGGGAGATGGCCAAAGGGGGGCCGAGAGAGGAAGAGGAGATAGTGGACAGGATGTCCTGAGTTTTAGTGGAGAAGCAAGAGGCTAAAGCCGTACAGAGGGCCTGTTGAGAGAACAGGAGAGGTAGAGACAGCAACAGGATTGGCCAGTTCCTTGCAGATTTTAAAGATTTTAAAGAGTTTGGCCGTGTTGTTAGAGGCCGCAGAGATGCAGGCTTGAATGCGTGCTCTCCTCTTAATGAGTGCCATTGCTTCGACTGGCATTTTGGTGCAACCAGTCTAGGTATGTTTAAATGGGGCCTGGCATGCTTTACTGTAATGTTATTAGGTGTCTACACTGGTCAACATTGTGCAGCCAGTTGGACATTTTTTCATTGTGACATGCATTTTAATAGCAATGAAGAAAAGGAAAAAAGACAGAGAATGAGACTGCGCCCAGTTTTAAGAAAATAATATTTAATGTGTTGAGGTGCCCTTTGTGATGACACGTGTTTCGGTCCCTTAATAGACCTTTCTCAAATCAGGGCTGGTTATAGTGAATATACAGTAATTAAGTGCCAAAAATAACAAAAAGACATTATGTTAGATCACATATTGTACATTAGCAAAAGAGTGAACCTAGAACAAAGAAACAAGTCACATATCCAATTCATATGGATGATAAATCAAAAAGCAAAACAATCATGTAAATTAAGATGACGGACAAAAATAGGTGGGGGATTGGGAGGGACAGGAAGGGTCAAGAGAAGGGCATAAAAGGCTCAGTTAGTTAATGCTTTGACCATAATCTCATAATACCTTCTTACAGTGTGTGGTAAGTAATAGTTGTGTTATCTCTTATTCTTTGAACTTCCCCTATTATTTTAGCTTTTGCAGAGAATATCCGCTTCCATTAATGGGTTAGATCCCTTTAAAAAAAATGACAAATTATAATTAACTAAAGCATTCTGCAGATGCCGCTCGCCATTGTGAGTCTAATGTAATAGGCAAGCTCCACCCAAGGTAATGCGCATCTTAATCCAGTTTCCTAGTTCCCAGTTAGTATACATAATTGGATTAGTAGATGTAGCCAGTGGCTTTTTAAGAAACCCGTATTTCCAATTTAATATTCATGTGATCACAGTATTATTTCAGTTATATAGATTAAATCTTAGTATTCCGCCAGACTTGAGCCAGCATGCAATTTAAAGATGCAGCACACACGGTGCTCGTGGTCTTTCATTACATTGAAATCGTAAAGAGAGAAAGAGAAAAATCGCTGCACTTCTGAGATGGTCTCTCACCTGAAACTGCATTAATCGCGTATAATCGTGTGCCGAGTGTCCGAAGGGGGTGTCAAAAACAAAAACAACGATCTTACTAGGCTTAGTGACATTGGGGAGAGGGAATGGGGAAAGTGCAAGGGAGAGGGGAGAGTGGAAAGTGCTGAACAAGGGATAAAACAACAACTGGTAGTGTAGCAATCGAGGTGGCAAGTGCAAGGTTAAGGCGCAGACAAGCGGTGTCTGAAAAGTGCATGTAGGGGGACTGTAGGGTTACAGATACAGACCCAAATGCAGGGTTGCCTGGCAGCAGTGCGGGTGTGTGGCTCGGTGGGCAGGGACCTGGGCCTGAAAAACAGATGGTAACCAGGTGCCGGTGCCGAAGCAGAGCAGATCAACAGGGGAGAGGAAGAGCGAAGGCAGAGGAAGGTCTTGAGGTGCTTCCAGAACCGGAGATGGTTCTCCTCAAGTTTCAGAGAGGCAGGGAGGCTGTTCCAGAGTGCAGCCCCTGCTGAGGAAACAGTTCTACCCCCAGCTTGGTGCTTGGAGAAGCGACTGACCCTGAGGGAGTTGGAGGTGGAGGAGCGAAGAGCTAGAGTAGGAAGGTATTTACGGAGGGAGGGTTGAAGGTATTGTGGACCCAAGCCCCCTGAAAGCTTTGTGGACAATGCAGAGGGTCTTGAATTTAATCCTTGCAGCCACTGGGAGCCAATTAAGAGATTCCAGAGCTGGAGAGATACAATCCCAGGTCTTGAGGCCAAGGACAAGTCTCGCAGTTCTGTTCTGGATGAGTTACAGGTGGCGGAGAGTAGAAGCAGGCAGATTTAGAAAGAGGTTGTTGCAGTAGTCCAGTCCGGAGAGAACCAGAGCTCGAGAGACTGTGAGCTTCTGGGGGAAGGAGAGGAAAGGAAGAAAACCTCTGAGGAGGTGCAGTTGGTAGTTTGACTTCTTAGAGATGTCAGAGATGTGAGTAGAAAAGGAGAGTGCGGAGTCAAAGATGACCCTGGGGTCCTTAACCTCGCAGGTAGGAGCAGGAAGAGATGGAAAAGGGGGGCGTAGGTGTGCCGATGAGGAGAATCTCCATCTTACTGGCATTAAGGCAGAGATCATTGGTGGCACACCACTTCTGGATGGCAGACCAACAGTCTGAGATGATAGAAGGAGAAGAGGTGGCCTGAAAATGAGCTGAGTGTCATCAGCATAACAGTGAAAGTTGGGGAAGAGAGCGGCAATGCAGTGGTCAAGGGGTGCCAGGTATTGGCGGAAAAGCCAGGGAGAGAGGTTAGTTCCCTGGGGAACACCACAGGTAGAGAGTGAGAGAGAGGAAAGGAAGGACCCAAGTTGGAACTGGGAGGGTCAATCAGAGAGGAAAGAGGTCAGCCAGGCAAGAGCCTGATCAGTGATACCCAGGTTATCACGGAGACAGTTGAGCAGGATGGCATGGTCGACTGTGTCAAAGGCAGAAGAGAGATCGAGTAGGATGAGGACAGAATGGATATTAGAGTCGAGGTTGGAGAGCAGGTCTTTAGGAGAGAGGTTTTTGTGCTTCCGGCAGCTCTGACGCCAGGCTGATGGTCATGGAGAAAGCCAACAGAATCGGTGTGAAGATTAAGCTGGGAGATGGCCAGCTTTTCCAGGAGTTTGCCCAGGAAAGGAGTGATGGAAATCGGGCGATAGTTAGCCAGGAATGAGGAGTTGGCTGAGGGTTTCTTGAGAAGAGGGTGCACAAGAGCATGCTTCAGAGGGGAGGGAAAGGCTAAAGAGGTGAAGAAGTGGTTGCAGAAGGAAGCCAGAGCAGGAGCAAGGGTGTCAATGTGGTCTTTGATGGTTTTGGATGAACAGGGAAGAACCTGTTTTGATGAGACTTTCATAGATCGGACTTGTCTAGAAACCTCGTCAGGGGAGAAAAGAGGAAAGGAAGAGAATGTGGGTGGGGGTGCAGCTGGAGGAAGGACAGAGGTAGAAGAGAGAGATGGGGAAGAGGAGGAAAGGAGGGGAGGGTGGACAGGATGTACTGGGTGCTTTAGATGAAATGAGAGGCAAGGGCCGTGCAAAGGGGCTCGGTGGCAACAGGAGAGGTAGAGACTGCAGCAGGGTTGGCCAGCTCCTTGCAGATTTTATAGAGTTTGGCCGAGTTGTTGGAGGCCGAAGAGACGTGAGCTTGGATTTGAGCTCTCTTCTTAGTTCAGATCAGGAGCCGGTAATGCCTTTGGAGCAGGCAGCAGGACAGTTTGTCAGAGGATGTACAAGAAGCCTGCCATTTCCTCTCAGCCTCCCTACACTCGAGTTTAAGGGTAGCTAGGTCGGAGTCGTACCAGGAGTTGCACTTGGCTTTGTGCTTCAAGCGGATCCTCATGACAGGGGCAAGAACATACAGAGTATCAGAGATAGAAGAGTAGAGCATGGAAAGGGCTGTGTCAGGATGTAAGTCAGCCAGAGGAGGAGGAGGAGTAGAGAAAGTGGCAGCGAAAGCCTCAACTGACACATGTTTCATGGGTCGGATGACAGAGAAGGAAGGCGGCATAGTTGGAGTTGGCTTGGCCTGCGGGGTAGAGAGGGAGAGATGGGAGGAAAAGAGGGAGTGATAACTCCAGGAGATGGGAGCGATCAGAGGGATGGAGAGGGGGAGGTCGGAGGAGATCAGAGCATCAAGCGTGTGCCATGCGGAGTGAGTCATGCCAGAGGGGAGAATGGAAAGAGAGAGAGAGAATCGGAGAGGTCATGACAGAGTACAGAGGAGGACCAGGGCAGATCAAGATGGATATTGAAGTCGCCAAGAAAGAGGAGTTGAGTGATTGAGGCCAAGAGGGAGGAGGAGCGGTCCGCCCACTAAGATAGGAAGGAGGTGATCTGACCAGGTGGCCGATAGATGTTAGCAACAGTAAGGGAGTGGCCAGGAGAGAGGGAAAGCCTGCAGACAAGGCTTTTGAAAGAGGAGTAGGTCTGCATAGGAACGACAGTGGCAAAAATCCACTCGGGGAAGATCAGGGCTACACCCCCTCCAGACCGGGTGGATCTGGGTGCGGAGAGAATCTTGTAGCCATCAGGGAGGAGGGTGTCAAATCCTGTGACAGAGCTGGCTTTGAACCATGTCTCAGTGAGACCGAGTACATTGAGGTCAAGTTCTTCCAGGAGGAGACAGATGTCAGAGGAGTGTTTGACGGCTGAGCGAGAGTTTAGAGTGGCAATGTGAGCAGAAGGTTGCCGTCCTTAAAGGACTTCTGGGGAGGGGTAAAGATCAAAGGTACGCCCCGCTGAAGTGTAGAGGGAGGTGTAGCTGGAGCTTGGGGGGGGCAGGAGAGGAAGGAGGAGGCGGCAAGGTAGCAAAGTGGGAGGTAGCGGGGAGACAGGGAAACAGAGAAAAGGAGAGAGGGGACAGCAGGAGATGAAAGGAAATTGATGAGGCATGGGAAGCGCCTATCAAAGAGAAGGAGGTTGGCCTGAGGGTCTTGGACCAAGAGGGTACCATTCAGGTAGACATTAATGATGACCTTAGAGGAGTCGAAGGGAGCCAGGAGGGCCTCCCAGCGGGTGCCACCATTAATGGGAGAAGAGGAGAAAGGAGAGAGCACAGAGACCATATGAAGAGTCCATAGATCTGGCCAGGGAACGACAAAGAGGATGACGGTGAGGGTCTGTCTGGAGGAAGCGCTGGTATAAGTGTCAGCGATAGGGAATCCGGGGTTAGATACCAAGATATCCCTTTTGAACTTCTTCCTGCCAGACTTAGTGAGAAGGAAAGGATAGTCAATAGAGAAACAGTTGGAGAATATAGGAGAAACAGAGAGTGCCATGGGTGATGTGGTGAGAGAGGGGAGAGAGAAGCAGAGTGGGAGGGTCAGGATAGGACCAACGTGGCAGATTAGCAAAATGCAGTCACTGGGCCAAACACAACTAAATTCAAATTGGAACAGTGAGTGGATACACAACTAAATTCATATTGGAACAGTAGGTGGATACACAACTAAATTAAAATTGGAACAGTAGGTTGATACACAGCTCAATTCAAATTGGAACAGTGGGTGGGTACACAACTAAATTCAAATTGGAACAGTGGGTGGATACACAACTAAATTTAAATTGGAACAGTAGGTGGATACACAACTACATTCAAATTGGCACAGTAGGTATTGGAACAGTGGGTACTTTTAGAACATATAAAAAGGTTAATGTGTAGATAAAAAGCACATTTTACATTTTGAAAAACAAAAAAACGAGCCTAATCATGTCAGTCAACAAAAACAAGTGGTGCAGATATGTGATGCAATCTTCATCAATGACATTTGTAATGTCATATTTCATGTCCTGGTGGTTAGTCTTAGCAGTGCACGGTAGTGGTGCAAGTTATGATTGCTTAACTTACCATAACTGGTGAATTTCTGAGGTTTTTCGGTTTTACTTGTAACCATAACGTCCCTTTAACAAAGTGTTTTCATTGAAATTCATAGGTTTTTATTAATGCAACTTAACCATGACGTCCCTTTAACACTTTTTTTCAGTGAATATATAGAGCTACTCTCAGTCCACGCACTATAGTCAAATTGAGTATCAAGTTCCATAGGAAACCTGAAAATAGAATTGCTAATAACTTTTGACATGCATGATGTATTTTGCTGATATTCTGCAAACAAAATCCCCCCAGACTGGTCATTTTAGGAACAATTCATGAAAATGTTGTTAAGAAAGCAAGAAAACTGTTTTCTGCCTACTCCCATTTATTCCCTATAGAGGAAAAGCCAACATTACTGTGCAGCGCACAGCAAAAACAGCTGACTGGAATTGGATCAGGTACAACACAACTTGGGCATGAAACTTTGACTAGATTTCCGTCAGGGATCTGGGGTTATTCAGTCCAGTATGTGAGAAACCTGAGGGCGTTCTCACAAGCATCCCCCAGGGATCCGTTGCTCAGGTGGGCAGGGGAGGGCCATCGCTCTTGGATCCCAACCCTGAGGGCGGACAAGCGAGGGAGGATCACCTGGGAAGTGGGTGCTTGGGGACTGCAGGGAGAGCGTCCGAAGGCAAGACATGGTATTCCCCCATTCCTTGCCACAATACATCCTACCCACCCGCTTTGTTCATGGGATATTGTCACGCAAGCCCAATCCTGCTCCTTAACCTTCCCTCATCAAAAGGGAAGATAAAATCTCATGGACATCTAGAGAGACCAAACCCCTTTCCGACTCTTAATAATAACCATGTCTCTCCTTCCTAAAAACCCAGAAGAATTACTGGGAATCCACCTTTTTCCTCCCAGATATCCCCCTGCAATAAGCAAAGGGATTTAGCATCACCACCTCACCTTAACGTGCCCCAACAAGTGCCCAAACCTTGTACTGAAAATAGGAGGAGACAAGTTAGTTCAGGCTCCCTCAGTCTGGCCGGGGTATTTCCAGGCACACCCATCTCCCCCTGCTCATTTCCCAAAAATGCTGAGACGAAAAAGAGGCGATCGGGAGCCATGATGATTACCCATAAAAACAACATAGGAATACAAAGTAAGGTCTACCATGTAACACCTTTGAATAGTCCCACTAATAGAGTCAGGCAAGGTGAGGCACTTTACTCCAACTGTGCACACCTGACTCCAATTGACTCTCACCTGCATTATAAAAAGGAGGGTTCAGCCGGAAGCAGAGAGCAAGCTGGAATTGTGGATGGGACCAGGATTGCCAAGGAGCAGGGAGCTGCATTTGCGGATGGGACCAGGAGAGCCAAGGAGCAGTGAGCTGCCATAGGAGAAGCCTGGAGAGTCCGGAGGGGAGTGGTGTGCCAAGATGCTGGCCCAGTGTGTTTAAGGGGCTGCAGCATGTCTTGGAAGCCATTTCTCCAGAGAGCCAGAGTGAGCCAGAATGCGATCTGCTGACCGAGTCCAGAGAGATGCCCGTTCCCTTGGGACGTGTGCCGGTCCCAAGTGTGTCTGAGGGGCAGGTGGTGAGACCCTGATCTCAAGTCAGTGTAACCCGAGGATACCGGTCGCGAGCGCCGCGCTACCCTGTGAGTTTCGCGAATGTGAAGAGAGAAACATGGGGCCGTGTGGGTGGCTGGAGCGGCAGTGGAAATTAACAAGATTTACAAGCACAACTAAAGTAAAGAAAGCAAGAGAGAAAGTAAAGAGAGAGGAAAGCAAGAGAGAAAGCATAAAGAAAGATGTGCTGGTGGCACGGAAGTAAAGAGAGATAAGAGGAAACTGAACTTTAAAGAATAGAAGGAAAAGGAAACAGCAAGGAAAAGGGTGCAGGCGACCCGAAAGCAAGGAAAGGGTGGAAGTGATCCGAAGCAAGAGAGGATGCAAGCGACCCGGAAACAAGAGAGGGCTGAAAGCAACCTGAAAGCAAAAAGGGACAGGTGTAACTGTGCACAACAAAGTGATAAGTGTGCAAGAAGCATTAACAGAAGAAAGCAAAGCAAGTAGAAGGTCTGAGTGTGCACGATAAAACAGGAAGAGTGTAAAAGAATTACAGATGAAGTAAAAAGGGGTGGAAGAGTCACCTGTGAAGTTGAGCTAAGATAAAGATAAGTACAGAAAAGAAGGAGAGGGGTTGAGAGATCAGAGTGGTTATGCCTGGGAGGAGCAAAGAACCTGCCGTTCTCGAAAGTCTCTGATACTACCCCAATGAAAGCACTGCACATTGAAAAGTACATCCTGACCAGAGGAAATTTTTTTGTTTGTTACCCCATGGGGTGGACTGTGTGTTAAAATGGTGCATCCTGACAAAGTGAACTTTTATCCGAAACTAGAGGGGCCTAGGCTTAGAGAAGGGAACCCTTAGAGGCCCACAAGAGACATAGCTGAACTTTGTGAAGAAAGGCCTAGACTTGGAGAAGGGAACCCTGAGAGACCTAACAAGAACTGTGTATTTGTATTTGGACCCAGAGGAGTCTGATCTTGGGGAAGAGAACCCCAGGAGACTCAGAGACATTGTAAACTTTATTGACTTGCTGCAAGAGCCTTCCGCGGAAGGTTTTGAGGGCAACCCTTTTGAGTTGAACTATTTTTTAACTGGCAGAACTAAACCTATTGGTAAGACTACCTGAAACCAGCTGTGGTTTACATTTCCTTTTTAACAATGATTTTCCTTTAAGAAGACTCCCTATCACATTTGGTTTAAGAGTGAGGGCAAGCATAGGTTTGGACACAGACGAACTTTGGTTTTGGACTTACAAACATCGATGGCTCTTAGAAGCAACAGTTGAGGGAAAAATCCCTTTAGAGTTAGGGCCAGTTAGGTATTACAACAAACCCCAGAACTTTATTAAATAAAGGTTTTGAAACTGTTACTTTTGAGTCTGTGCCTCTCTTTGTACCATCCGTGTCTCACAAGTAGCTGTTAAAATATTTGATGAAGAAGGGGGTGCACCCTTCACCCAAAATTATTGTTATATCTCCCATGGTGCTTTGCAGCAGAGAGGTTTATCAGAAATGAAAACGCCACAATTTCTTTATTGTTCGATGCAAGAGATAACCGGGGTTATACTCGGAATAACCAGGGTATGCCAAAAACAAAAAGTGGAAAAAATATCATTTGGAGGAGCAAAAAGGATTAGATAATATCAGGCTAGAAGATGGGAAGGGGGAAATAGGAAGGCCATGGCTAATGTGCCCCAACTAAACCTATTGGGGCAACATATCAAGGTACCAAGGTGAACAACCATGGCCACTGGCCATGGCTAGTGGGAACCTTTAGGAAACTATTGGAGCAATATATGAGCAATATATAGTGTGGCGAAAGCCAAAGGTCATGGCTTGTGGGACTGGAAGAAAGCTACTGGGCAACATGGAAATGGCCACGCCCGAAGGTTGGGCCCAAAAGTCATGGGCAAATGCCATGGCTATTAAAAGGAAAAGAAAGGTAGTGTTTTAAAAGATACAGTGGCCATGGCCAAAGGCCGTGTTTAGTGGCCATGGCTGAAGGCCCTGGCTAGTGGGCCCGAAAGACATGTTGTCATAAACCACCGGCCAAGGAAGCTCTGGAATAGATGGGCGAGATGGAGGAAGGACTAACCCTCATTTCAAGTGTAACGCTATGCCCGTTCTAGTCTTTCTTCCTACCTTCTAAAATTACCCGGAAGTAACTAACGTGCATGCGTTGCAACTTCCAGTGCCTTTGGAATGTATCCACCAACGCTCCTGTGTTTTCGCCCTCCGTAAGTTTCCCTGTTCCGCTCTCAGGTGGTTCCTCCTATTTCACGCTTGCCGCTTGTTGCAGTTTCTCCTCATCCTGCCTGCATCATTACCTCTCCGCTTCCCGTCTCTCTCTGCGTCCCTGTTCGCGAGCGGTTCCCTTTTTTCCTCTCTCTCCGCTGGCCTGCCCCCTTTCCTACTCCACTCTCGGAGTCCTCGCCTACCACATACAATTTCATTTCCGAACGAAGAACTTTCTGTGTACTTCCCTTCCTTCTTGGATTCAACCCTTCCGGTTGCTTTGCATTTCCTTTTGGATTATACATATGGATCATCGAACCTTTACACGGAACCTTTGTGCATACTTGGAAAGACCTTCAGTTACCTACTCCACAGCACTGCACGCTGGAACCAGAAGTCCAAGACACCAAACTCGCTGAAGGATTACCTCCATAAG